>NC_092552.1:0-337500 GCF_037038585.1 Patagioenas fasciata | reverse complement strand
CTCAGTGTCACCCGTGTCACCTGTGTCACCCGTGTCACCTGTGTCACCCGTGTCCCCATCCCCACCCACCCGTGTGCGCAGAGCCCGTGTCTCAACGGTCAGTGTCACCTGTGTCACCTCGGTGTCACCTCAGCGTCACCCGTGTCACCTTGGTGTCCCCCATGTCACCTGTGTCACCCGTGTCCCCATCCCCACCCACCCGTGTGCGCAGAGCCCGTGTCTCAATGGTCAGTGTCACCTCAGTGTCCCCTGTGTCACCTCAGTGTCACCTCAGTGTCACCTGAGTGTCCCCAATGTCCCCAATGTTCCCATGTCCCCCATGTCCCTCGTTGAATGTCACTGTCTCCCATGTCCCCAGTGTCCCCAGTGTCCCACATGTCCCCCATTCGATGTCACTGTCACCCATGTCCCCAGTGTCCCCATGTCTCCCACTCAATGTCACTGTCCCCAATATCCCCCATGTCCCCGATTCGATGTCATTGTCCCCATGTCACCGATGTCCCAATGTCCCCAGTGCCCTCATATCTCCCATGTCCCCCACATCCCCCATGTCCCCAGTGTCCCCATGTCCCCCGTTCAATGTCACTGTCCCCATGCCCCACATGTCCCCATGTCCCCTGTTTGGTGTCACTGTCCCTCATGTCCCCACTGTCCCCCATGCCCCCCATGTCCCTCATTTGATGTCACTGTCTTCCATGTCCCCCATATCCCACATGTCTCCCATGTCCCCCATATCCCCCATGTCTCCCATGTCCCCATATCCCCCATGTCCCAGTGTCCCCATGTCCCCCATTCGATGTCACTGTCCCCATGCCCCTCATTCGATGTCACTGTCCCCATGCCCCCCATTCGATGTCACTGTCCCCATGTCCCCATGTCCCCCATTCGATGTCACTGTCCCCATGTCCCCAATGTCCCCATGCCCCCCATTCGATGTCACCGTCCCCATGTCCCCATGTCCCCCATTCGATGTCACTGTCCCCATGCCCCCCATTCGATGTCACCGTCCCCATGTCCCCATGCCCCCCATTCGATGTCACTGTCCCCATGCCCCCCATTCGATGTCACCGTCCCCATGTCCCCATGCCCCCCATTCGATGTCACTGTCCCCATGCCCCCCATTCGATGTCACCGTCCCCATGTCCCCATGCCCCCCATTTGATGTCACTGTCCCCATGCCCCCCATTCGATGTCACCATCCCCATGTCCCCATGTCCCCCATTCGATGTCACTGTCCCCATGCCCCCCATTCGATGTCACTGTCCCCATGTCCCCATGCCCCCCATTCGATGTCACTGTCCCCATGCCCCCCATTCGATGTCACCGTCCCCATGTCCCCATGCCCCCCATTCGATGTCACTGTCCCCATGTCCCCCATTCGATGTCACTGTCCCCATGTCCCCCATTCAATGTCACCGTCCCCATGTCCCCATGCCCCCCATTCGATGTCACTGTCCCCATGTCCCCCATTCGATGTCACTGTCCCCATGCCCCCCATTCGATGTCACCGTCCCCATGTCCCCATGCCCCCCATTCGATGTCACTGTCCCCATGCCCCCCATTCAATGTCACCGTCCCCATGTCCCCCATTCGATGTCACTGTCCCCATGCCCCCCATTCGATGTCACCGTCCCCATGTCCCCATGCCCCCCATTCAATGTCACCGTCCCCATGCCCCCCATTCAATGTCACCGTCCCCATGTCCCTCATTCGATGTCACTGTCCCCATGCCCCCCATTCGATGTCACTGTCCCCATGCCCCCCATTCGATGTCACCGTCCCCATGTCCCCATGCCCCCCATTCAATGTCACCGTCCCCATGCCCCCCATTCAATGTCACCGTCCCCATGTCCCTCATTCGATGTCACTGTCCCCATGCCCCTCATTCGATGTCACTGTCCCCATGTCCCCCATTCAATGTCACCGTCCCCATGTCCCCATGCCCCCCATTCGATGTCACTGTCCCCATGCCCCTCATTCGATGTCACTGTCCCCATGTCCCCCATTCGATGTCACTGTCCCCATGTCCCCCATTCAATGTCACCGTCCCCATGTCCCCATGCCCCTCATTCGATGTCACTGTCCCCATGCCCCCCATTCGATGTCACTGTCCCCATGCCCCCCATTCGATGTCACCGTCCCCATGTCCCCATGCCCCCCATTCAATGTCACCGTCCCCATGCCCCCCATTCAATGTCACCGTCCCCATGTCCCTCATTCGATGTCACTGTCCCCATGCCCCTCATTCGATGTCACTGTCCCCATGCCCCCCATTCGATGTCACTGTCCCCATGTCCCCATGCCCCCCATTCGATGTCACTGTCCCCATGTCCCCATGCCCCCCATTCGATGTCACCGTCCCCATGTCCCCATGTCCCCCATTCGATGTCACTGTCCCCATGTCCCCATGCCCCCCATTCGATGTCACTGTCCCCATGCCCCCCATTCGATGTCACCGTCCCCATGTCCCCATGCCCCCCATTCGATGTCACCGTCCCGCACGTCCTCACCACCCCGCTGTCCCCCCAGGCGCCCACTGCCGCGACACCCCCCGCGGCCCCTCCTGCCGCTGCCCCCCTGGTTTTTGGGGTCCCCTTTGCCAACACAACCGGGACGACTGTTCCCCCAACCCCTGCGCCAACGGGGGCACCTGCCAGGACGGCCCCAACAGCTTCACCTGCAGCTGCACCCTGGGCTACGCCCCCCCCCGCTGCCACCGCGCCGACGACTGCACCCCCAGCCCCTGCGCCCACGGGGGCACCTGCTACACCCACATCTCGGGCCACGTCTGCGCCTGCCCCCCCGGCTTCATGGGCGTTCGCTGCGAGGAGGAGGTGGGGGGGGCCCCCCGGCAGCGCCGGAGGTCCCCGCTGCCCCCCCCGGCGCCGCTGGCCTTGGCGTTGCTGCTGCCCTTGGTGCTCTTGGTGCCGGGGGTGGGGGTGGCGCTGAGGAGGAGGAGGAGGGGGGGGGACAGGTGAGATGACCTGAGAATGGGGAGACCCCCCCCCCCCCCCCCCCCCGCCACAATGGGATGGGGGCACCCCCAGGAATGGGGAGAACCCCACTCAATGGGATGGGGGGACCCCTGGGAATGGGGAGAACACCTGGGAATGGGGAGAACCCCCCTCAGTGGGATGGGGGGACCCCCTGGGAATGGGGAGACCCCCCCCAGTGGGATGGGGGGACCCCCAGGAATGGGGAGAACACCTGGGAATGGGGAGAACCCCCCTCAGTGGGATGGGGGGACCCCCTGGGAATGGGGAGACCCCCCCCCAGTGGGATGGGGAGACCCCCTGGGAATGGGGAGACCCCCAGGAATGGGGAGACCCCCCCCAGTGGGATGGGGGGACCCCCTGGGAATGGGGAGACCCCCCCCAGTGGGATGGGGAGACCCCCAGGAATGGGGAGAACACCTGGGAATGGGGAGAACCCCCCTCAATGGGATGGGGAGACCCACCCTGGGAATGGGGGGACACCCCCAATGGGTTTGGGGTGGGGGGGACAGGTGAGAGAACCCCCCAGAATGGGGAGACCCCCCCAGTGGGATGGGGAGACCCCTGTGGGAATGAGGAGAACACCTGGGAATGGGGAGACCCCCCAATGGGATGGGGAGACCCCCTGGGATGGGGAGACCCCCCGAATGGGTTTGGGTGGGTGGGGATATGGGGGACCCCCCCCCAATGGCTTTGGGGGTGGGGGGGACACGGGGGGACCCCCTGAAGGGGTTGGGGGGTTGTGGTTTGTACCAAGTGATTTTTGGGGGGGGCTCACAGGTGTTTTCTTCGGCAGCAACCACGCGGCAGAGCCGGGGGGGGACCCCGCAATGAGCGCCCCCGAGAGGGAGCGGCGGCCGCCACGCGCGTCCGCGACACGGGTGGGTGCCCCTCCCCAAATCCCCCCGGTACCCCCATTGCTCCCCCCCCCACTTTAACCCCCGTTTATCCCCCCAGGTGTGACCCGGCGCTCATGGACCCGCCCAGAACCCCCACCCCGCCAAGTGGTTTAACCCGGCACTGATGGACCCGCCCTGGACCAGCCCAACTCCCCAAGTTTGGGGTCCCCCCAGTGATTTGGGGACCCCCCCCAAGGCGCAATGAGGATGGGGGGGGCGGGGTGTGCCATAAAAGCTCTTTGAGACGTTTGTCCGTGTCACTGCGTCACCCGGAACCCACCGGGGGGGACACGGGGCCGCCCCCCGTCCCGCCCCCCCCCAGAAAGCGTCGCGTTGGCTCCGCCCGCTCCGTGATTCGGCGCTCAACTCGCCTTCCCTCGGAGCTCGGCGCTCGATTGCTTCCTCCGCCACACCAGCGTTCCCGCCCTCCCTCGCCTTGCAACGCCCCCCGCGCCGTAATAAGCAGCGCTCTCGACCAATCGGAAGGGAGAGATGGGGAGGGGGGGCAGCGCGCCGGCCAATCCGAGGGTGGAGCGGGTTGAAGAGGGGGGACCGGAAGGGGCGGAGTCTCGGCGGCGGCGGCGGGGAAGCGGCGGGAGCGATGAAGTGAGCGGGGGAGCGGGGTCTCTCCGGGACCCCCATTGGCACCCAGGGACCCCCATTGTCACCCCAGGGACCCCGTTGGCACCCAGGGACCCCCATTGTAACCCCAGGGACCCCGTTGGCACCCAGGGACCCTCGTGTAACCCCGGGACCCCCAAGTGTCACCCCAGGACCCCCATTGTCACCCTAGGACCTGCCATTATCCCCCCATTGGCACCCCAGGGACCCCATTATCCTCCTATTATCCCCCCGTTGTCACCCCAGGACCCCCCATTATCACCCCATTGGCACCCCAGGACCCCCATTGCCACCCCAGGACGCCCCATTATCACCCCAGGATCCCCATTGCCACCCCATTGTCACCTCAGGACCCCCCACCATCCCCCCATTGTCACCCCAGGATGCCCCATTGTCACCCTAGGATCCCCATTGCCCCCCAATTGCCACCCCAGGATCCCCATTATCACCCCAAGACCACCATTGCCACCCCATTGTCACCCCAGGGACCCCTACTATCCTCCCATTGTCACCCCAGGATCCCCATTATCACCCCAGGACCCCCATTGCCACCCCATTGTCACCCCAGGGACCCCTACTATCCTCCCATTGTCACCCCAGGACCCCCATTGCCACCCCATTGTCACCCCAGGATCCCCCATTGTCACCCCAGGACCCCCATTACCACCCCAGGCCCCCCCCAGCCCCAATGGATCCTCCGGTCTCCGTGGGATCGGGTGGGATCTCCTGCTCTCCCCCTCAGGCTCAACATCGACGGGCTCCTGGTTTATTTCCCCTATGACTACATCTACCCCGAGCAGTTCTCCTACATGCTGGAGCTCAAGCGCACGCTGGACGCCAAGGTACGGGCGGGATCCGGTGATCCGGGATCCCCGGGGATCCCCCGTGGGGTGACAACGCTGCCATCACAGGGTCACGGCGTCCTGGAGATGCCCTCGGGGACCGGGAAGACGGTGTCGCTGCTCTCGCTCATCGTGGCCTATCAGCGGGTGAGCGGATCCCGGCGGATCCTGGCGGATCCCGGCGGATCCTGGCAGATCCCAGCAGATCCCGGCAGATCCTGGTGGATCCCGGCAGATCCCAGCACCGCTTTGTGTCCCCAGGCGCGGCCGCTCGATGTCACCAAGCTCATCTATTGCTCCCGCACGGTGCCGGAGATCGAGAAGGTGAGGAGCGTTTCTTAAAGGGGAGAAAGGTTTAGTTCAGGTACTATCAGCATATACATGGTGAACGTATATATACGTATATAATATATCCAGCTATACCGCCCTGAGAACGCCCCATCTCGTCTGATCTGGAAAGCTAAGCAGGGTCGGGCCCGGTCAGCACTTGGATGGGAGACCATGAAGGCCAATGGGACCTGGGGGGGATTAGAAGGGGGTGGTCAGTAGGTCAGAGAGGTTCTCTTGTCCTTAAATAAAGGGTTTAGTCCAGATACTGTCAGGATATGCGTGGGGAACATATATGTATATGTATATATAATATATGCAGCCGTAGCGCCCTGAGAATGGCTGATCTGGGAAGCTAAGCAGGGTCGG
The DNA here is from genome assembly GCF_037038585.1 of Patagioenas fasciata. Taxonomy (NCBI): domain Eukaryota; kingdom Metazoa; phylum Chordata; class Aves; order Columbiformes; family Columbidae; genus Patagioenas; species Patagioenas fasciata. The sequence continues at coordinate 331,449 of NC_092552.1, read as the reverse complement.
CCCCGGTCAGTGCTTGGATGGGAGACCATGAAGGCCAATGGGACCTGGGGGGGATTAGAAGGGGGTGGTCAGTAGATCCAGAGAGGTTCTCCTGCCCCTCTATTCCGCCCTTGAAAAAACGGTTTAGTTCAGATATTATGACGTTATACATAGGGATTGTATATATATACATATATGTAATGTATACAGCCATAGCGCCCTGAGAATGCCCGATCTGGGAAGCTAAGCAGGGTCGGGTCCGGTCAGCACTTGGATGGGAGCCCAGCTGGGAACACTGAGTGCTGTGGCCGGGAAGGCTCCAGAATAGATGATCTTTTGGGGTCCCTTCCGATCCTGTCCCGTGATCATTCCGTGACCGTCCCGTGATCGTTCCGTGACCATTCCGTGACCATTCCGTGACCGTTCCGTGATCGTTCCGTGATCTTTTGCCGCCGCAGGTGGTCGAGGAGCTGCGGAAGCTGCTGGATTTCTACGAGCAGGAGCTGGGGGAGAAGGTGCCGTTCCTGGGGCTGGCGCTGAGCTCCCGCAAGAACCTTTGCATCCACCCCGAGGTGAGGGGGACGGGACCCACCGGGGGGCCCGGGGGGACCCGGGGGGACGTGGGGGTGACGCTGGGTGCCCAGGTGTCGGCGCTGCGCTTCGGGAAGGAGGTGGACAGCCGCTGCCTGGCCCTGACGGCCTCGTACGTGCGGGCGCAGCGGCAGCGCGACGGCTCCGTCCCCGCCTGCCGCTTCTTCGAGGTGAGGGACCCCCCGGCCCACGGATCCCCCCCACCCATTGATCCCCCAACCCATGGATCCCCCCGACCCATTGATCCCCCGACCCACGGATCCCCCCCACCCACAGATCCACCCCACCCCCTTGATCGCCTCGACCCCCTCGATCGCCCCGACCCCTCAATCGCCCCGACCCACGGATCCCCCTGACCCCTCGATTGCCCCGACCCCTCGATCCCCTGACCCCTCAATCCCCTGACCCATTGATCCCCCTGACCCCTCAATCCCCCCAACCCACGGATCCCCCCAACCCACAGATCCCCCCAACCCATGGATCCCCCCGACCCCTTGATCCCCCTGATCCCTTGATCCCCTTGATCCCTCAATCCCCCTGACCCATCCATCCCCCCGACCCCTCGATCCCCCCTGACCTCTCAATGCCCCCCACCCCTCGATCCCCCTGACCCCTCGATCCCCACAACCCATTGATCCCCGTGACCCATTGATCCCCCCGACCCCTCAATCCCCCCAACAGGCACCCAGGGACCCACGGGGTCCCACAGGCTCCTGCTGGGTCCTGGGTGCCCTGGGGTGGTCCTGAGACTCTGGGATCCCCCCTCCCCGGTCCCCAACAGGATCCCCAGCACCCCAGGGTGCCCCCCAGTACCTAACTGGATCCCCAGCACCCTGGGGTGACCCCAATTCCCCCCAGCACCCCAGGGTGCCCAATTTCCCCCCAGATCCCCTCCCAGCACCCCAGGGTGCCCCAATTTCCCCCCTGTGTGTCCCCCCCAGCACCCCAGGGTCCCCCCCCAGCACCCCAGGGTGCCCCAATTTCCCCCCTGTGTGTCCCGCCCAGCACCCCAGGGTCCCCCCAACCCCCCCATGTGTCTCCCCCCCAGCACCCCGGGGTGCCCCAATATCCCCCCAGCTCCGCCCCCCAGCACCCCGGGGTGCCCTCAATCCCCCCCATGTCTTCCCCCCTCCAGCACCCCAGGGTGCCCCCCAGTCCCTAACTGGATCCCCAAATCCCTGGGGTCCCCAAAATTCCTCCCAGCACCCCAGGGTGCCCCAATTTCCCCCCAGCTCCCCCCCAGCACCCCGGGGTGCCCCCAACCCCCCCATGTGTCTCCCTCCCCAGCACCCCGGGGTGCCCCAATTTCCCCCCAGCTCCCCCCCCAGCACCCCGGGGTGCCCCCAACCCCCCCACATCCCCCCCCAGGATTTCGACACCCACGGGCGCGACGTCCCGCTCCCCTACGGCGTCTACAACGTGGACGACCTCAAGGCCCACGGCCGCCAGAAGGGCTGGTGCCCCTATTTCCTCGCCCGCTACTCGGTACGGGGGGGGGGGGACCCGGGGGTGTCCCTGTCCCCAAACGTCCCCAGACACCCCTAATTTTACGTGTGTCCCCCCCCAAAAAAGATCCTCCACGCCAACGTGGTCGTTTACAGCTACCACTACCTGCTGGACCCCAAAATTGCGGAGCTGGTTTCCCGAGAGCTGGCCAAGAAATCGGTGGTGGTTTTCGACGAGGCGCATAACATCGGTGAGGACCCCGCCGCGGTGACGCCGCGGTGGCGCCGCGGTGACGCGGGGGTGACAGCGCCGCCCCTTTGTCACCCGCCGCAGACAACGTCTGCATCGACTCCATGGGGGTGACCATCACCCGGCGCACGCTCGACCGCTGCCAGGCCAACGTGGGCGCTCTGCAGGCCGCCATCCAGAAGTGAGGGCGTCCCCCGGTGTCACCCGATGTCCCCCGTTGTCACCCGGTTGTCCCCTGTGTCCCCCAGTGTCACCCGTTGTCCCTGGTTGTCACCCAGCGTCTGCCATTGTTGTCACCCGTTGTCTCCTGGTATCCCCCGTTGTCACCTGGTTGTTACCTGCTGTCACCTGGTGTCCCTTGTTGTCACTTGAATGTCCCCCAGTGTCCCTGGTTGTCACCCAGTGTTTGCCATTGTTGTCACCCATTGTCACCCGGTGTCCCTGGTTGTCACCCAGTTGTCCCCTGTTGTCATCACCCGGTTGTCCCCTGTTGTTGTCACTTGTTGTTCCCCATTGTTGTCACTTGGTGTCCCCCGTGGTTGTCAACCGGTGTCCCTGGTTGTCACCTGTTGTTGTCACCTGGTTTTCCCCCATGGTTGTCACCCGGTGTCCCCTGTGGTTGTCACCCAGTCGTCCCCCGGTGTTGTCCCTAGGTGTCCCCTGTTGTCACCTGGTGTCCCCCATTGTTGTTACCCGGTGTCCCCCGTTGTCACCCGGTTGTCCCCCGTTGTTGTCACCTGCTGTCCCCTGTTGTCCCCGGGTGTTCCCCATTGTCGTCCCCCATTGTCGTCCCCCATTGTCGTCCCCCATTGTCGTCCCCCATTGTCGTCCCCCATTGTCGTCCCCCATTGTCGTCCCCCATTGTCGTCCCCCATTGTTTCCAGGTGTCCCCCGGTGTCACCCGGTGTCCCCTGTTGTTGCCACCTGGTGTTCATTGTTGTCACCCAGTTGTCCCCCATTGTTGTCACCTGGTGTCCCCCGTTGTTGTCACCCGGTGTCCCCCATTGTCACCCGGTGTCCCTGGTTGTCACCTGGTATCCCCCATTGTTGTCACCCGGTTGTCCCCCGTTGTCACTCGGTGTCCCCCGTTGTTGTCCCCCGTTGTTGTCCCCCGTTGTTGTCCCCCGTTGTCACCCACTGTCCCCCGTTGTTGTCCCCCGTTGTCACCCGCTGTCCCCCGTTGTTGTCCCCCGTTGTCACCCACTGTCCCCCGTTGTTGTCCCCCGTTGTCACCCGCTGTCCCCCGTTGTCGTCCCCGTTGTCACCCGCTGTCCCCCGTTGTCGTCCCCTGTTGTTGTCCCTGTTGTCATCCGCTGTCCCCCGTTGTTGTCCCTGTTGTCACCCACTGTCCCCCATTGTTGTCCCCTGTTGTTGTCCCCGTTGTCACCCGCTGTCCCCCGTTGTCGTCCCCGTTGTCACCCGCTGTCCCCCGTTGTTGTCCCCGTTGTCACCCGCTGTCCCCCGTTGTCGTCCCCGTTGTCACCCACTGTCCCCCGTTGTTGTCCCCGTTGTCACCCGCTGTCCCCCGTTGTTGTCCCCGTTGTCACCCGCTGTCCCCCGTTGTCGTCCCCGTTGTCACCCGCTGTCCCCCGTTGCTGTCCCAGGGTGAAGGACACGGACGCGCGCCGCCTGGCGGACGAGTACCGGCGCCTGGTGGAGGGGCTGCGCGAGGCGGGGGTGGCGCGGGACACCGACCTCTACCTGGCCAACCCCGTCCTGCCCGACCAGATCCTGCGAGGTGGGGGCGCTGGGGGGCCCCCAACCCCCTTTTCTCTGCTGGGGTGGGGGGCGGAGGTCCCTGTTGCTTTGGGGACCCCCCAAAACGCTTTGGGGTGTCCCCAGCCCCTGAGCTCCTTCTGACTGAGCTGGGGGACCCTGAGCACTTTGGGGGGGCCCTGAGGACTCTGGGGGTCTCTGAACACTTTGGGGGGCCCTGAGCACTTTGGGGGGCCCCTGAACCCCCTTTTCTCTACTTGGGGGGGCTTGAGGTCCCTATTGCTCTGGGGACCCCCCAAAATGCTCTGGGGGATCCCCAGATCCACACTGGTCCCTGGTGCTCCCAGCTGAGCTGGGGGGTTCCTGGGGAGCCCTGAGGACTTTGGGGGGGCCCTGGGGACTTTGGGGGAGCCCCCAAGCCCCCTTTTCTCTGCTGGGGGGGTGGCTGAGGTCCCTGTTGCTTTGGGGACCCCCCAAAACGCTTTGGGGTGTCCCCAACCCCTGGTGCTCCCTGAGCTCCTTCCAGCTGAACTGGGGGGGTCCCTGAGACACCGCTGGGTTTGGGGGGGTCTGGGGAGGTTTGGGGGGGTCTCAGGGGGTTTGGGGGGGTCTATGGGGTTCAGGGGGGTCTGTGTGGTTTGGGGGTGTCCCCGCTGGCCCCCCCACGTGTTTCCTCCCCCACACGCAGTTCCCAGCAGTATCTGTACGGCCGAGCACTTTGGGGGTCCCTGAGCCCCCTGTGGGTTTGGGGGGGGTCTGGGGGTGTCTGTGTGGTTTGGGGGTGTCTATGGGGTTTGGGGGTGTCCTCACTGACCCCCCCATGTGTGTTCCCCCCCTCCAAGCGGTTCCCGGCAGCATCCACATGGGCAAGCACTTTGGGGGTCCCTGAGCCCCCTCTATATTTTGGGGGGGTCTGGGGAAGTTTGGGGGGGTCTATGGGGTTCACGAGGGTCTGTGTGGTTTGGGGGTGTCCCCGCTGACCCCCTCATGTGTTCCCCCCCCCCAAGTGGTTCCCAGCAGCATCCGCATGGCCGAGCACTTTGGGGGTCCCTGAGCCCCCTGTGGGTTTGGGGGGGTCTGGAGGGGTCTGTGTGGTTCAGGGGGGTCTGTGTGGTTTGGGGGTGTCCCCGCTGACCCCCCCGTGTGCTCCCCCCCCCAGAAGCGGTTCCCGGCAGCATCCGCACGGCCGAGCACTTTGTGGGGTTCCTGCGCCGGTTCGTCTCCTACCTGCGGGCGCGGGTGCGGGGGCCCCGGGGGGTGCGCGAGAGCCCCCCCGCCTTCCTCAAGGACCTGCACGAGCGCGTCTGCATCGAGCGCAAGCCCCTGCGGTGGGTGACGCCCCCCCCGGGACATGGGAGCCCCTCCCGGGGATGTGGGACCCCCCATGGGACATGGGACCCCCGCCCCCGGGGACATGGGACCCCCCTGGGAACCTGGGACCCCCCCCGGGGACATGGGACCCCCCATGGGACATGGGACCCCCGCCATGGTCGTGATACCCCCTGGGGGACAAGGGACCCCCCCAGGGGGACATGGGACACCCCCCCGGGGATGTGGGACCCCCCATGGGACATGGGACCCCCCCATGGTGGTGATACCCCCTAGGGGACAAGGGACGCCCCCTGGGGACATGGGACCCCCCATGGGACATGGGACCCCCCCATGGTGGTGATACCCCCTGGGGGACAAGGGACGCCCCCTGGGGACATGGGACCCCCCATGGGACATGGGACCCCCCCATGGTGGTGATACCCCCTGGGGGACAAGGGACGCCCCCTGGGGACATGGGACCCCCCAGGGGACATGGGACCCCCCCCAGGGACGTGGGACCCTCCAGGGGACATGGGACGCCCCAGGAAACCTGGGAGCCCGCCCAGGGGACATGGGACACCCCCAGGGACATGGGACCCCTCCGGGGGACGTGGGACCCCCCGGGGACATGGGACCCCCATGGGAACCTGGGACCTCCCCCTGGGGACATGGGACTCTCCCAGGGGACATGGGACCCCACCCGAGGACATGGGACCCCCCCCGGGGACATGGGACCCACTGGGTGACCTGGGACCCCCCCCATGGTGGTGACACCCCCTGGGTGACCTGGGACCCACTGGGTGACCTGGGACCCCCCCCATGGTGGTGACACCCCCTGGGTGACCTGGGACCCACTGGGTGACCTGGGACCCCTCCATGGTGGTGACACCCCCTGGGTGACCTGGGACCCCCCCAGGTGACCTGCAACCCCGCCTTGGTGTCCTGTGTCCCCTCCCAGGTCCTGTGTCCCCCCCAGTGTCCCGTGTCCCCCCCCAGGACTCTGTGTCCCCTTCCCTGGGGTGACACTTCCCCCAGTGTCACAAGCGCCCCCCGGTGTCACAAGCGCCCCCCCAGGTTCTGCTCGGAGCGCCTGCACTCGCTGCTGCGCACGCTGGAGGTGACGGACGTGGCCGATTTCTCCCCCATCACCCTCGTCGCCAACTTCGCCACCCTCGTCAGCACCTACGCCAAGGGTGGGGGCACCCCCGACCCCCCCCCGCCACCCATGGGTGCCCCCCCACCCATGGGTGCCCCCCCGAAATCTTCATCCCCCTCTTCCCCCCCCAGGTTTCACCATCATCATCGAGCCCTTTGACGACCGCACCCCCACCATCGCCAACCCCGTGCTGCACTTCAGGTGGGGACAGTGGCCCCCCCAGGGTGACAAGTGACACCCCAGGTCCCATGTTCTCCCCACCAGGTCCCATGTCCCCCCCAGGACTCTGTGTCACCTTCCCTGGGTGGCACTGCCCCTCTTGGCAATGCCACCACCCCCTTGGGCTTCCATGTAGCCCCCCAGGGTCACAGGTGTCCCCTCAGGGTGACAAGTGGGGGACAGGGGACATGGGAGGACACGGGGGGGACATGGGGGGTCACAGGGGATATGGGGGGACACAGGACAGGGGGACACAGGGGACCTGGGGGGACATGGGGCAGGGGGACACAGGGGACATGGGGGGGACACAGGAGGACATGGGACGGGGGGACATAGGAGACATGGGGGGGACACAGGGAATATGGGGGGATACAGGACAGGGGACATGGGGGGACATGGGACGGGGGGACATAGGACATAGGGGACATGAGGGGGGACACAGGACAGGGGGACACAGGGGATGTGGGGGGACATGGGGCAGGGGGACACAGGGGACATGGGGGGACACAGGAGGACATGGGACGGGGGGACATAGGACATAGGAGACATGGGGGGGACACAGGGAATATGGGGGGACACAGGACAGGGGGACACAGGGGACATGGGGGGACATGGGACAGGGGGACACAGGAGGACATGGGACGGGGGGACATAGGACATAGGGGACATGGGGGACACACAGGGGATATGGGGGTACAGAGGGGACACGGGACACAGGGGACATGGGGGATCACAGGGGACATGGGGGAACATAGGACGGGGGGACAGAGGGGACATGGGGGGACACAAGAGGGGCAGTGTCACCCCAGGGAAGGTGACAGAGTCCTGGGGGGACACTGTGGGGACACTGTGGGGACACTGTGGGGACAGCGGTGTCACCGAGGGCGCGTGTGTCCCCCCCAGCTGCATGGACGCCTCCATCGCCATCAAACCCGTGTTCGAGCGCTTCCAGTCCGTCATCATCACCTCGGGGGTGAGTCCCCGTGTCCCCCGTGTCCCTCGTGTCCCCCCCTGTGTCCCCCCTGTCCCCTGTGACCCCCCTGTGTCCCCCCTGTCCCCTGTGGCCCCCCTGTGTCCCCCCTGTCCCCTGTGACCCCCCTGTGTCCCCCCTGCATCCCCCGTCCTGTGTCCCCTGTGACCCACCTGTGTCCCCTCATGTCCCCTTGTGTCTCCTGTGTCCCCCCTGCATCTCCCTGTCCTTTGTCCCCTCTGTCCTATGTCCCCTGTGCCCCCCCTGTGTCCCTTCATGTCCCCTGTGACCCCCATGTGTCCCCCCATGTCCCCTGTTGTCCCCTCTGTCCTGTGTCCCCCCGTTCCATGTGCCCCATGTCCCCCCATGTCCTCCCTTGTCCCGTGTCCCCCCATGTCCCCCCTTGTCCCCTGTGTCCCCCCATGTCCCCCCTTGTCCCCTGTGTCCCCGCCATGTCCCCTGTGCCCCCCCCATGTCCCCTGCATCCCCCGTCCTGTGTCCCTTCTGTCCTGTGCCCCCTGTGTCCCCCTTTGTCCCCTCCATGTCCCCCTTTGTCCCCTCCATGTCCCCTGTGTCCCCTCCATGTCCCCCTGTGTCCCCCCATGTCCCCCCGTGTCCCCTGTGTCCATCCATGTCCCCTGTGTTCCCCCTGCCCTGTGCCCCCCCGTGTCCCCTGGGTACCCCCATCCCATGTCCCCTGTGTCACTCCCAGGCCCCCTGGGGGTGACCCCGTCCCCTCTGTCCCCATGTCCCCCCCAGACTCTGTCCCCGCTGGACATTTACCCCAAAATCCTGGACTTCCGGCCCGTTACCATGGCGACGTTCACCATGACGCTGGCCCGGACCTGCCTGTGCCCCATGGTGAGGGGGGGACACGGGGACAGGGGGCGGGGGGGTCGGGGACACTGGTGTCACCGCGGTGTCCCCCGCGTGTCCCCCCCAGGTCGTGGGACGCGGCAACGACCAAGTGGCCATGAGCTCCAAGTTCGAGACGCGCGAGGACATCGGTGGGGACACGGGGACAGGGACGGGGTTATGGGGACAGGGACGGGGTTATGGGGCTGGGGGGGATAGGGGGGTGATAGGGATGGGGTGACAGGGACAGGGGTTATGGGGCTGGGGGGGACAAGGGGTGACAGGGACAAGGTGACAGGGACAGGGTTATGGGGACAGGGGGGTGACAGGGACAGGGGTTATGGGGCTGGGGGGGACAAGGGGTTGATAGGGATGGGGTGACAGGGACAGGGGGGTGACAGGGATGTGGTTATGGGGCTGGGGGGGACAAGGGGTGACAGGGATAGGGTGACAGGGGTTATGGGGACAGGGGGGTGACAGAGACAGGGTTATGGGGACTGGGGGCTGACATGGGCAGGGTGACAGGGATGGGGTGACAGGGACAGGGTTATGGGGACAGAGGGGTGACATGGACAGGGTTATGGGGACTGGGGGGTGACATGAGCAGGGTGACAGGGATGGGGTGACAGGGACAGGGTTATGGGGACGGAGGGGTGACAGCGATGGGGTTATGGGGCTGGAGGGCACAGGGTTATGGGGGCAGAGACAAGGTGACAGGGACAGGGTTATGGGGACGGGGGTGACAGTGATGGGGTTATGGGGACAGGGGGGTGACAGGGACAGGGTGACAGTGACTGGGTTATGAGGACAAGGGGGTGACAGGGTTGTGGTTATGGGGAATGGGGGGACACAAGGTGATGGGGACAGGGGGGTGACAAGGACAGGGTGACAGGGGGGTGATAGGGATAGGGTTATGGGGACAGGGTGGGTGACAGGGACAGGGTGACAGGGACAGGGTTATGGGGACAGGGGTTGACAGGGATGGGGTTATAGGGCTGGAGGGGACAGGGTGACAGTGACAGGGTTATGGGGACGGGGGTGACATGGACAGGGTGACAGGGATGGGGTGACAGAGACAGGGTTATGGGGACAGGGGGGTGACATGGACAGGGGTTATGGGGACAGGGGGTGACAGGGATAGGGTTATGGGGCTGGGTGGGACAGGGTGACGTGGACAAGGGGGTGACGGGGACAGGGTTATGGGGACAGGGGGGTGACAGGGACAGGATGACAGGGGTTATGGGGGCAGGGCCAGAACTGGGAGGGGACACCAACGTGCCAGCCCAGGGGTGACAGGGACACCCCCGAGGTGACTCTGGGGGCACCTGGGGACCCGGTGCCACCCCATGGTGCCACCCCTTGGTGCCACCGCCCCCCCGCAGCCGTCATCCGGAACTACGGGAACCTGCTGCTGGAGCTCTCGGCCATCGTCCCCGACGGGCTGGTGGCCTTTTTCACCAGCTACCAGTACATGGAGAACATCGTGGCCTCCTGGTACGAGCAGGTACGTCCCCAGGTGTCCCCGAGTGTCACCGAGTGTCACCAGCTGTCCCTGACCCCCCCCAAACGGGTCCCTTTGTCCCCAGGGTATCCTGGAGAACATCCAGCGCAACAAACTCATCTTCATCGAGACGCAGGACGGCGCCGAGACCAGCGTGGCCCTGGAGAAGTACCAGGAGGTGGGGACACCCCCGGTTTGGGGACCCCGGGGCACCCCGATAGCACCCACGGGCACCCCGACACCTGCCCGGGCACCCCAAGGCTCCCAGGGGCACCCAGAATCCTTTCTTTGCACCCCAAGGGTCCCAAGGCACCCAAAATCCTTTGCACCCCAAAAGCACCCAGGGGTAGGGGAGGGCACCCACTTGCACCCCCAAAACTCCCCGTGTGCATCCCAAGAGCACCCAGGGGACCCCAGAACCCATGGGGCACCCCAAAACCTACCTTGGCACCCTAATGGCACCCAGGAGCACCCAAAACCCCAAGAGCACCCATGTGCATCCCAAGGACACCCCAAAACACCTCTGCGCACCCAATGGGACCCCAAGAGCACCCTAATAGCACCCGTGGGCACCCCAGAACCTACCTGGGCACCCCAAGGGTCCCATGAGCACCCCAAAACCCCTCTGGGCACCATAATGGCACCCAGGGGACCCCAAAACCCATGGGGCACCCCAAAAACCCTAAGAGCACCCAAAACCTTTCTTTGCACTCATAAAGCACCCAGGGACAGGGGAGGGCACCCACTTGCACCCCCAAAGCTCCCACTCTGTGTGCACCCCGAGAGCACCCAGGGGACCCCAGAACCCATGGGGCACCCCAAAAACCCTAAGGGCACCCATGGGCACCCCAAAAGCACCCAGGGACAGGGGAGGGCACCCACTTGCACCCCCAAAGCTCCCACTCTGTGTGCACCCCGAGAGCACCCAGGGGACCCCAGAACCCATGGGGCACCCCAAAAACCCTGAGGGCACCCATGGGCACCCCAAAAGCACCCAGGGGCAGGGGAGGGCACCCACTTGCACCCCCAAAGCTCCCACTCTGTGTGCACCCTGAGAGCACCCAGGGGACCCCAGAACCCGTGGGGCACCCCGAAGCGGCTCGGTGCACCCCGGAACCGCGGTGTCTCCCCCAGGCCTGCGAGAACGGCCGCGGTGCCATCCTGCTCTCGGTGGCCCGCGGCAAAGTGTCCGAGGGCATCGATTTCGGTGAGGACGGCGCCACTCGGGGACACGGCGGCTTGGGGACGCGGTGGCAGCTGCCTGAGCGCCCCCCGTGTCCCCCCCTGTCCCCCCCGTGTCCCCCCGTGTCCCCCTGTGTCCCCTGTGTCCCCTGTGCCCCCCGTGTCCCCCTTGTGTCCCCTGCATCCCCCGTGTCCACCCGTATCCCCACCGTGTCCCTCCATGTCCCCTGTGTCCCTTTGTCCCCCATGTCCTCCCATGTCCTCCATGTAACCCGGTGTCCCCCCATGTCCCCTATGTCCCCCCACGTCCCCTCATATCCCCCATGTCCCCTGCGTCCCCTTGTCTCCCCATGTCCCCTTTGTCCCCCATGTAACCCGGTGTCCCTCTGTGTCCCCCATGTCCGCCCATGTCCCCCCATATCCCCCGTGTCTCCCATGTCCCCTTTGTCCCCTGTGTCCCCCATGTAACCCGGTGTCCCCTGTGTCCCCCGTGTCCCCAGTTCATCACTATGGCAGAGCTGTCGTCATGTTCGGTGTCCCCTACGTCTACACCCAGAGCCGCATCCTGAAGGTGAGTGGGGACACTTGGGGACACCACCATGTCCCCGTGTCCCCACAATGTCCCCATGATGTCCCCACAATGTCCCCACTGTGTCCCTATCCCCCATGGGTGCCCCTGCCCCTCCTACGGTGCCACCTGTGCTGTCCCCAGCCTGTCCCTATACCCCATGGGCTGTCCCCACCATGTCCCCATGATGTCCCCATTGTGTCCCTGCCCCTCCAGCGGTGCCACCTGTGATGTCCCCAGCCTGTCCCTATATCCTCACGCTGTCCCCACGCTGTCCCCACGATGTCCCCACACTGTCCCTGTGTCCCCAGTGTGTCCATGTCCCCTATGGGCTGTCCCTGCCCCTCGCGCGGTGCCACCTGCGATGTCCCCAACCTGTCCCTATATCCCCACGCTGTCCCCACGCTGTCCCCGTGTCCCCAGTGTGTCCATGTCCCCTATGGGCTGTCCCTGCCCCTCGCGCGGTGCCACCTGCGATGTCCCCAGCCTGTCCCTATATCCCCGCCATGTTCCTATGACGTCCCCACCGTGTCCCAGCGATGTCCCCACGCTGTCCCCACGCTGTCCCCGTGTCCTCAGTGTGTCCATGTCCCCTATGGGCTGTCCCTGCCCCTCGCGCGGTGCCACCTGCGATGTCCCCAGCCTGTCCCTATATCCCCGCCATGTTCCTATGACGTCCCCACCATGTCCGAGCGATGTCCCCACGCTGTCCCCACGCTGTCCCCGTGTCCCCAGGCCCGGCTCGAGTACCTGCGGGACCAGTTCCAGCTGCGGGAGAACGACTTCCTGACCTTCGACGCCATGCGCCACGCGGCCCAGTGCGTGGGCCGGGCCCTGCGCGGCAAGAGCGACTACGGCCTCATGGTGTTCGCCGACAAGGTGGGACCCCAAAAACCGGGGGGACCCCCCCGGGCTGCTGTCACCTCCCCGGGTCCCCCCCTGGGTCCTGGGGTCAGCCAGAGGTTTATGGGGGGCTCTGGGTTGGGGACACCAGTGGGGATGGGGACACAGGGACAAGGACACGGCCTCATGGTGTTCACCGACAAGGTGGGACCCCAAAAATCGGGGGGACCCCCCCGGGCTGCTGTCACCTCCCCGGGTCCCCCCCTGGGTCCTGGGGTCAGCCAGAGGTTCATGGGGATCTGAGTTGGGGACACCAATGGGGACATCAGTGGGGATGGGGACACAGGGACATAGGGACAAGGACACAGGGATGTGGGCTTTGCCGACAAGGTGGGACCCCAGAAACCGGGGGGACCCCCCCGAGCTGCTGTCACCTCCCTGGGTCCCCCCCTGGGTCCTGGGGTCAGCCAGAAGTTTATGGGGGGCTCTGGGTTGGGGACACATGGGGACAGGGACACAGGGACGTGGGGACACAGGGACAAGGACACGGCCTCATGGTGTTCGCCGACAAGGTGGGACCCCAAAATTCTTGGGGGTGCCCCCCAAGCTGCTGTCACCTCCCCGGGTCCCCCCCTGGGTCCTGGGGTCAACCAGAGGTTTAGGGGGGGCTCTGGGTTGGGGACACCAATGGGGATGGGGACACAGGGACATGGGGATGTGGACTTTGCCAATAACGGGGGTCCACAAAATTCTTGGGGGGGGTCCTGGGGACCCCCCCGAGCTGCTGTCACCTCCCTGGGTCCCCCCCACGTCCCCCCCGTGTGTCCCCCAACATTTTCCATGGGAGGACAAGCGGGTGAAGCTGCCGCTTTGGGGCCAATTCTGCCACTTTGGGGCCAATTCCACCACTTTGGGGCCAATTCTACGGCTTTAGGGACAATTGTGCCGTTATGGGGGGGACCATGGGACCCCCCCAAGCCCCCCTAACCCCCCATTTTCTCCCCCCACAGCGTTTCGCCCGGGCCGACAAACGGGGCAAACTCCCCCGCTGGATCCAGGAGCACCTGAGCGACTCCAACCTCAACCTCACAGTGGACGAGGCCGTTCAAGTGGCCAAATTCTTCCTCCGCCAAATGGCTCAGCCCTTCCAGCAGGTAACGGGGACCCCCCCGGACCCCCCCGGGCCCCCTGGGTCCCCCATATCGCGCTATGGGGGTTCCACCCCTCGCTGACCCCCCCAAACCGCAGGAGGATCAGTTGGGGCTCTCACTGCTGACCCTGGAGCAGCTGCAGTCTCAGGAGGTTTTGCAGCGGATCGAGGGGATCGCGCAGCAGCTTTGACCCCCCCGCATTATCTGAGCCCCCCCAGGGGATCGGGGGGACCCCCCTGCACCCCAAAAGGGCCCCACGCCCCCCCACGTGTGCTCAAAGTGGGACCTGGATCCATGCAATGGGGGGAAAAGGGACCCCAGGCCCCCCAGTGTGTGCTCAAGGTGGGACCTGGATCCACGCGCTGGGGGAACTGGACCCCCCTATATTCCTTTTGGGGGGGTCCTAGAGCCCCCCAAGTGCTTCATGGGGCACCCTGGACCCCCCCACGTTTCTGGGGGGGTTGAGCTGGAGCCCCCCCCTCAATTCCCTCTTTTTTTATACCCCCCCCCCAATAAAATATGAGCCCCCCAGTTCACCCCCTTGCTCTGTGTTGCTGCCCCCCCCCCTTATTCACCATGTGGGGACCCCCAAACTTAACCCCCCCGGGGGGGTCCGGTCACTGTGTGACCCCCCCAAAGCGTCCCTAGAATTTGGGGACCCCCATGGCCAAGGGCACCCCCAGAGCTATGGGGGGGGTGAAGGGTGCCCCCCCACCCATGGGTGCCCCCCCCATGTCCCTGTCGCCCGTCCCGCCCCCCCCTTGGGGTCCCCCTGGTGCCGAAACCGGATCCCCCGGGAAACCGGATCCGGCCTAAAAATACCGGGGGGGGGGGGGACAACGGGACACGGCGGGGGGGGGCAGACATGGCGGGGGGGGCGGGACCCGGCTTGAATTGCCCTGATCCAGCGGATCCGCCCGGGGTCACCCCCACCCTGACCCCCACCCTGACCCCCACCCTGACCCCACCCTGGGGGGGTCCGGGGGGCTCAAGGTGGGGGGGGGTGCATGTTCCCCGCCCCCCCCCCCCAGCAGAGATTTGGGGTGCTGGGTGCCACCCCCCCGGGGGGCTGGGGGGGTCAAGACCACGTGTGAGGGGAGCGTGCAACGTGCAAGGAGCAGCGTGCAAGTGTGCAACGTGCAAGTGTGCAACGTGCAAGTGTGCAAGAGCAGCGTGCAAGTGTGCAAGGGGCAGTGTGCAAACGTGCAACGGCCATGTGCAACGTGCAACGAGCAGCGTGCAAATGTGCAACGTGCAAGGGCCACATGCAACGTGCAAGGAGCAGCGTGCAAATGTGCAACACACAAGGAGCAGCGTGCCAACGTGCAAAGGGTGTGTGCAACATGCAAGGAGCAGCGTGCAAACGTGCACTGTGCAAGGGCCGTGTGCAAGGGGCAGCGTGCAAGGGCTGTGTGCAACGTGCAAGGAACAGCGTGCAAACGTGCAGCGTGCAAGGGCCATATGCAATGTGCAAGGAGCAGCGTGCAAATGTGCAGCGTGCAAGGGGTGTGTGCAACGTGCAAGGGGCAGTGTGCAAACGTGCAGCGGGTGTGTGCAATGTGCAAGGAGCAGCGTGCAAACGTGCAGCGTGCAAGGGGTGTGTGCAACGTGCAAGGGGCAGTGTGCAAACGTGCAGCGGGTGTGTGCAATGTGCAAGGAGCAGCGTGCAAACGTGCAGCGTGCAAGGGGTGTGTGCAACGTGCAAGGAGCAGCGTGCAAACGTGCAAGGCCCAACGTGCAAGGCCCAACGTGCAAAACTCCGCGTGCAACTCGTGCAACGTGCAAGGGCCACGTGCAGCGAAGCCCCAGGGCGGGAATGGAGCGGGGGGGGGGGGGGGGGGGCACCATTCGCGCCCCCTTTGCGCCCCTCCCCGTGCGCTATGGGGGTGCCCGGTGGAACGGGGGTCAGTGTGAGGGGTCCCGGTGCCCCGGGGTGCGCGGTTGGAGCCCGGAGGGGTCCCGGTGCCCCGGGGGGGCCGCAGGTGCTGGGCCGGGCGCCCACCGGCCACCCGACACCGAGGGGGCGGCTCCCGCGCTGGGGGTGCCCGAGGGTCCCCCCGGGGCCCGGGGAGGCTGCGGGAGGAGCCGCCCGGTTCGGAGCCCCCCCCCGGGACCCCCTGGGGGGGGGGATAAAAGCGGCTGAGCGACCCCGCTCCCCGCCCGCCTGTCCCGCCGGTACCGGCCAGACCCGACCCGACCCGACCCGACCCGACCCGAGCCGCCCGAGCAAGGTAACGCGGGACCCCCCCGGGGCCCCCCCGGGACCCCCCGCCCCGAGCCACCGGGACACCCGGGACACCCCCCGGGATCCATCGGGACCTCCCCACCCCGGAGCCACCGGGACCCCACTGGTAGCAACCGGGACCTCCATCCCCGAGCCACCGGACACACCGGGACCCCCATTCGGAGCCACCGGGACCCTCCCTGGGAATCACTGGGACCCCCCTGGGAGCAACCGGGACCTACCGGGGCACCCCCGGGAGCCACCGGGAACCCCCCCGGGAGCCACCGGGAACCCCCCCCGGGACCTCCCCCCGGGACCCCCACCCGGGAGCCACCGGGACCTCCCCCCGGGACTCCCCCCGAAGCCACCGGGAACCCCCACTTGGAGCCACCGGGACCCCCCTGGGAGCAACCGGGACCCACCGGGGTCCCCCCCGGGAGCCACCGGGAACCTCCCGGGAACCCCCATTCGGAGCCACCGGGACCCTCCCCCCCGGGAGCCGCCGGACCCACCGGGACCTCCCACCGGGAGACCCCCGGAGCCACCGGGACCCACCGAGATCTACGGGGACCCTCCCCCCCGGGACCCGACCCCGCCGGGACGGACCCCCCGGGCGCACCCGGAGAGGGGACCCGACCCTCCCGGGGACAAACTGGGACCCCCCGGTCGAACCGGGCCCGGGCCGGACCCTTCGGACCCCGGGGGGGCGGGGGTCGGTCCGGCCCCCCCGCGCTATTTATAGTCCCGGTCCCATCCCGGCCAAACAAGGACCGGCCCGGGCTGGCCCCGCCCACCGACTGGGCCCGCCCACGGCCCCGCCCCTCGGCCTGGCCCCGCCCGCCGCCCCGGTGCGGCCCCGCCCACACGACACGCCCCCTCTGACCGCGCCCCGCCGGGGTCCTAGTGCCGCCCCGCCCCGGCCGCGTTCCCTGCGACCCAATGGCCGTGCCAGGGCCGTGTCCCCTGTGTCCCCATGTCCCCACGGCTGTGTCCCCTGTGTCCTTCTGTCCCTATGGCCGTGTCCCCTGTGTCCCTCTGTCCCCGCGGCCATGCCAGGGGCCGTGTCACCTCTGCCATGTCCCTGGTGCCATGTCCCCAAGCCCTGTCCCCTGTCCCCATGCTGTGTCCCCATGTCTGGTGTCCTGTCCCCCTGTCCCACACCATGCCCCAATGTCCCCGTCGTGTCCCCAGAGCCCCCACCATGCCGTGTCCCCCTGTCCCATGTCCCCGTGTCCCACATCCCCATGTTCCCATGTCTGGTGTCCTGTCCCTATGTCCCCATGTCCCTGCAGCCCCCACCATGCCGTGTCCCCATGTCCCCACGATGTCCCAGTGTCCCCGTGTCCCCATGTCCCACACCATGTCCCCATGTCCCCATGTCTGGTGTCCTGTCCCCATGTCCCCATGTCCCCATGTCTGGTGTCCTGTCCCCATGTCCCCCACCATGTCCCCAAGTCAAGTCCCCATGTCTGGTGTCCTGTCCCCATGTCCCCCACCATGTCCCCATGTCCCCATGTCTGGTGTCCTGTCCCCATGTCCCCCACCATGTCCCCACCATGTCCCAATGTCCCCGTGTCCCACACTATGTCCCCATGTCCCCATGTCTGGTGTCCTGTCCCCATGTCCCACACCATGTCCCCATGTCCCCATGATGTCCCCATGATGTCCCCATGTCCCCATGTCTGGTGTCCTGTCCCCATGTCCCCAAGTCCCCATGTCTGGTGTCCTGTCCCCATGTCCCCCACCATGTCCCCACCATGTCCCAATGTCCCCGTGTCCCACACCATGTCCCCATGTCCCCATGTCTGGTGTCCTGTCCCCATGTCCCCCACCATGTCCCCACCATGTCCCAATGTCCCCATGTCCCCCACCACGCCCCCATGTCCCCATGATGTCCCCATGATCTCCCCATGTCCCCACGATGTCCCCATGATGTCCCCATGTCCCCACGATGTCCCCATGTCCCCGCAGCCCCACGATGCCGTTCAGCAACACCCACAACAAGTACAAGCTCAAGTTCTCGGCCGAGGAGGAGTTCCCGGACCTGTCCAAGCACAACAACCACATGGCCAAGGTGCTGACCCCCGAGCTCTACAAGCGCCTGCGCGACAAGGAGACCCCCAGCGGCTTCACCCTGGACGACGTCATCCAGACCGGCGTTGACAACCCCGGTGGGTCACCCGGAACCCCCACCGGCTCCCCAAACCCCGCACGGGGTCCCCGAAACCCACACGGGGTCCCCAAGGCACCCATAGGATCCCCAGAGCACCCACAGAGTTCCCAAGGCACCCATAGGCTCTGCAGAGCAACCACAGGGTCCCCAAGGCACCCATGGGGTCCCCAGAGCAACCACAGGGTCCCCAAGGCACCCATAGGCTCCCCAGAGCAACCACAGGGTCCCCAAGGCACCCATAGGCTCCCCAGAACCCACATGGGGTCCCCAAGGCACCCATAGGCTCCTCAGAGTAACCACAGGGTCCCAAGGGCACCCATGGGGTCCCCAGAACCCACATGGGGGTCCCCAAGGCACCCATAGGGTCCCCAGAGGCCACACGGGGTCCCCAAAACCCCCAGGGGGTTCGCAGGGTGACCGGGGCTCCCCAAAACCCACACGGGGTCCCCAAAAGCCCCGGGGGGTCCCCAAGGTGCCCACGGGGTTCACAGGGTGACCGGGGGGGCTCAAAACCCCCGGGGGAGTTCCCAAAATCCACACGGGGACCCCAAAACCCACACGGGGACCCCAAACCCCCCAGGGGATCCCTAAACCCCTAGGGGGTTCCCAGGGTGACCGAGGGTCCCTAAAACCCACACGAGGTCCCCAAAAACCCTGAGGGGTCCCCAAAAGCCCCGGGAGGTCCCCAATGTCCCCGGGGGGTCCCCAAGGTGCCCAGTGGATCCCCAAAGTGCCCATGGGGTCCACAGGGTGACCGGGGGCCCCAAAACCCCCGGGGGGGGGTCCCAAAACCCACACGAGGACCCCAAACCCCCCAGGGGATCCCTAAAACCCCAGGGGGTTCCCAGGGTGACCGGGGGTCCCCAAAACCCACACGGGATCCCCAAGACGCCCACGGGGTGCCCACGAGGTCCCCAAGGTGCCCACGGGGTCCACAGGGTGACCAGGGCGCCCAAAACCCTCAGGAGGTCCACAGGGTGACCAGGGACCCCAAAACCCCCGGGGGGGGGTCCCCAAAACCCACACGAGGACCCCAAACCCCCCAGGGGATCCCTAAACCCCCAGGGGGTTCCCAGGGTGACCGGGGGTCCCCAAAACCCACACGGGGTCCCCAAGACGCCCACGGGGTGCCCACGGGGTCCCCAAGGTGCCCACGGGGTCCACAGGGTGACCAGGGCGCCCAAAACACTCAGGAGGTCCACAGGGTGACCGGGAACCCCAAAACCCCCGGGGGGGAACCCCAAAACCCCCGGGGGGACCCCAAAAGCCACAGGGGGTCCCCAACGCCGCCGTGTCCCGCAGGTCACCCGTTCATCATGACCGTGGGCTGCGTGGCCGGGGACGAGGAGTCGTACGAGGTGTTCAAGGATCTGTTCGACCCCGTGATCCAGGACCGGCACGGCGGCTACAAACCCAGCGACAAGCACAAGACCGACCTGAACCACGAGAACCTCAAGGTCCTGGGCTGGGGAGGGGGCGCCCGGACGCCTGGGTCCCTCCTGGGGTGGGGAGGGGGCGCCCGGACGCCTGGGTCCCTCCTGGGCTGGGGAGGGGGCAGCCGGACGCCTGGGTCCCTCCTGGGGTGGGGAGGGGGCGCCCGGACGCCTGGGTCCCTCCTGGGGTGGGGAGGGGGCGGCCGGACGCCTGGGTCCCTCCTGGGGTGGGGAGGGGGCGGCCGGACGCCTGGGTCCCTCCTGGGGTGGGGAGGGGGCGCCCGGACGCCTGGGTCCCTCCTGGGATGGGGAGAGGGCGGCCGGACGCCTGGGTCCCTCCTGGGGTGGGGAGGGGGCGCAAGGACGCCTGGGTCCCTCCTGGGATGGGGAGGGGGCGGCCGGACGCCTGGGTCCCTCCTGGGATGGGGAGGGGGCGGCCGGACGCCTGGGTCCCTCCTGGGGTGGGGAGGGGGCGGCCGGACGCCTGGGTCCCTCCTGGGATGGGGAGGGGGCGGCCGGACGCCTGGGTCCCTCCTGGGGTGGGGAGGGGGCGGCCGGACGCCTGGGTCCCTCCTGGGGTGGGGAGGGGGCGGCCGGACGCCTGGGTCCCTCCTGGGGTGGGGAGGGGGCGGCCGGACGCCTGGGTCCCTCCTGGGATGGGGAGGGGGCGGCCGGACGCCTGGGTCCCTCCTGGGGTGGGGAGGGGGCGCCCGGACCCCTGGGTCCCTCCTGGGGTGGGGAGGGGGCACCCGGACGCCTGGGTCCCTCCTGGGGTGGGGAGGGGGCGCCCGGACGCCTGGGTCCCTCCTGGGATGGGGAGGGGGCGCCCGGACGCCTGGGTCCCTCCTGGGATGGGGAGGGGGCAGCCGGACGCCTGGGTCCCTCCTGGGGTGGGGAGGGGGCGCCCGGACGCCTGGGTCCCTCCTGGGCTGGGGAGGGGGCAGCCGGACGCCTGGGTCCCTCCTGGGGTGGGGAGGGGGCGCCCGGACGCCTGGGTCCCTCCTGGGGTGGGGAGGGGGCGGCCGGACGCCTGGGTCCCTCCTGGGGTGGGGAGGGGGCGGCCGGACGCCTGGGTCCCTCCTGGGGTGGGGAGGGGGCGCCCGGACGCCTGGGTCCCTCCTGGGATGGGGAGAGGGCGGCCGGACGCCTGGGTCCCTCCTGGGGTGGGGAGGGGGCGCAAGGACGCCTGGGTCCCTCCTGGGATGGGGAGGGGGCGGCCGGACGCCTGGGTCCCTCCTGGGATGGGGAGGGGGCGGCCGGACGCCTGGGTCCCTCCTGGGGTGGGGAGGGGGCGGCCGGACGCCTGGGTCCCTCCTGGGATGGGGAGGGGGCGGCCGGACGCCTGGGTCCCTCCTGGGGTGGGGAGGGGGCGGCCGGACGCCTGGGTCCCTCCTGGGGTGGGGAGGGGGCGGCCGGACGCCTGGGTCCCTCCTGGGGTGGGGAGGGGGCGGCCGGACGCCTGGGTCCCTCCTGGGATGGGGAGGGGGCGGCCGGACGCCTGGGTCCCTCCTGGGGTGGGGAGGGGGCGCCCGGACCCCTGGGTCCCTCCTGGGGTGGGGAGGGGGCACCCGGATGCCTGGGTCCCTCCTGGGGTGGGGAGGGGGCGCCCGGACGCCTGGGTCCCTCCTGGGATGGGGAGGGGGCGCCCGGACGCCTGGGTCCCTCCTGGGATGGGGAGGGGGCAGCCGGACGCCTGGGTCCCTCCTGGGGTGGGGAGGGGGCGCCCGGACGCCTGGGTCCCTCCTGGGGTGGGGAGGGGGCGCCCGGACGCCTGGGTCCCTCCTGGGGTGGGGAGGGGGCGGCCGGACGCCTGGGTCCCTCCTGGGATGGGGAGGGGGCGCCCGGACGCCTGGGTCCCTCCTGGGATGGGGAGAGGGCGCCCGGACGCCTGGGTCCCTCCTGGGGTGGGGAGGGGGCGCCCGGACGCCTGGGTCCCTCCTGGGGTGGGGAGGGGGCAGCCGGACGCCTGGGTCCCTCCTGGGGTGGGGAGGGGGTGGCCGGACGCCTGGGTCCCCCTGGGATGGAGAGAGGGCGTCCGGACGCCTGGGTCCCTCCTGGGAAGGGGTGGCTGGACGCCTGGGTCCCTCCTGGGGTGGGGAGGGGGCGGCCGGACGCCCGGGTCCCTCCTGGGGTGGGGAGGGGGCGCCCGGACGCCTGGGTCCCTCCTGGGGTGGGGAGGGGGCGCCCGGACGCCTGGGTCCCTCCTGGGGTGGGGAGGGGGCGCCCGGACGCCTGGGTCCCTCCTGGGGTGGGGAGGGGGCGGCCGGACGCCTGGGTCCCTCCTGGGATGGGGAGAGGGCGCCCGGACGCCTGGGTCCCTCCTGGGGTGGGGAGGGGGCGCCCGGACGCCTGGGTCCCTCCTGGGGTGGGGAGGGGGCGGCCGGACGCCCGGGTCCCTCCTGGGGTGGGGAGGGGGCGCCCGGACGCCTGGGTCCCTCCTGGGGTGGGGAGGGGGCGGCCGGACGCCCGGGTCCCTCCTGGGGTGGGGAGGGGGCGGCCGGACGCCTGGGTCCCTCCTGGGGTGGGGAGGGGGCGCAAGGACGCCTGGGTCCCTCCTGGGATGGGGAGGGGGCGCCCGGACGCCTGGGTCCCTCCTGGGATGGGGAGAGGGCGGCCGGACGCCTGGGTCCCTCCTGGGGTGGGGAGGGGGCGGCCGGACGCCTGGGTCCCTCCTGGGATGGGGAGGGGGCGCCCGGACGCCTGGGTCCCTCCTGGGATGGGGAGGGGGCGGCCGGACGCCTGGGTCCCTCCTGGGGTGGGGAGGGGGCGGCCGGACGCCTGGGTCCCTCCTGGGATGGGGAGGGGGCGGCCGGACGCCTGGGTCCCTCCTGGGGTGGGGAGGGGGCGGCCGGACGCCTGGGTCCCTCCTGGGATGGGGAGGGGGCGCCCGGACGCCTGGGTCCCTCCTGGGATGGGGAGAGGGCGCCCGGACGCCTGGGTCCCTCCTGGGGTGGGGAGGGGGCGCCCGGACGCCTGGGTCCCTCCTGGGGTGGGGAGGGGGCGGCCGGACGCCTGGGTCCCTCCTGGGGTGGGGAGGGGGCGGCCGAACGCCTGGGTCCCTCCTGGGGTGGGGAGGGGGCGGCCGGACGCCTGGGTCCCTCCTGGGATGGGGAGGGGGCGGCCGGACGCCTGGGTCCCTCCTGGGATGGGGAGGGGGCGGCCGGACGCCTGGGTCCCTCCTGGGGTGGGAAGGGGGCGGCCGGACGCCTGGGTCCCTCCTGGGGTGGGGAGGGGGCGGCCGGACGCCTGGGTCCCTCCTGGGATGGGGAGGGGGCGGCCGGACGCCTGGGTCCCTCCTGGGGTGGGGAGGGGGCGCCCGGACGCCTGGGTCCCTCCTGGGGTGGGGAGGGGGCGGCCGGACGCCTGGGTCCCTCCTGGGATGGGGAGGGGGCGCCCGGACGCCTGGGTCCCTCCTGGGGTGGGGAAGGGGCGGCCGGACGCCTGGGTCCCTCCTGGGGTGGGGAGGGGGCGGCCGGACGCCTGGGTCCCTCCAGGGCCATGGGGACATAGTGGTGGGATAATGGGGGGGATTGGGGCGCCCGGACGCCTGGGTCCCTTTTGAGCTGGGTGGGCGGGGCTTTGGGCGGGTTGTCTCTGTCTCCCGGACGCCTGGGTCCCCTCTGACGTTTTCTGGGGGTTCAGGGGGGGGAGGACCTGGACCCCAAGTACGTGCTGAGCAGCCGCGTGCGCACGGGCCGGAGCATCAAGGGCTATTCCCTGCCCCCCCACTGCAGCCGGGGGGAGCGCCGCGCCATCGAGAAGCTGTCCGTCAACGGTGAGGGGCGGGGCTTCGCGGGGCGGGGCTCCGGGGGGCGTGGTTTGGACGGGGTGGTCATGGTTTGGATTGGATGGGCGTCGTTTGGACGGGGTGGTCGTGGTTTGGATGGGGTGAGGGGGGCGTGGTTTGGATGAGGGGGGCGTGGTTTGCACGGGGACGTGGTTTGCACGGGGGCGTGGTTTGGTGCGGGTGGGAGGGGAGTAGAACCGCGCGGCCACGCCCCCACACAGGGCGGGGTGTGGGTGGAGGTGGGCGTGGCTTTGGGGCGTGGGAGGGGAAAAAGTGGCCACACCATTGTGTGTGGGGCGGGGTTTGGGCGTGGCCGGAAAAAGCAGGCGTGAGTTGTGCGGGGGCGTGGCCCAGGGTTGTGTGGGTGTGGCCAAGGGTGGGTGTCACTTGGAGACCCAGGTGGGCGGGGCGTTTTCTGGGAGGATCCTCCCTATTCGTGGGCGTGGCCTAGCAACTGGGTGTGACCTCGTTATTGGTGGGTGTGGCCTCGCTATTGCTGGGCGTGGTCCAGCGATGGGTAGGCGTGGCCAAAGGGTGGTGGCCACTCCCCGAGGGGACCGCCCCAATGTGGGTGTGGCCTCGTTATTGTTGGGCGGGGCCTTGGCAGCTGTGGGCGTGGTCTGATGGTTGTGGGCGTGGTCTGTGCGGTGGTGGGCGGAGTCTGATGTTGCAGGTGGGATCTGGCGGCTGTGGGTGTGGCGTGGTCGTGGTCGTGGGTGTGGTTTGATGGTTGTGGGGGTGGTCTGATAGTTGTGGGCGGGGCCTGTGCGGCGGTGGGCGGGGCCTGACGGTTGCGGGTGAGATCTGTGGGTGTGGCATGGGCGGCTGTGGGCGGGGCCTGATGGCTGTGGGTGTGGCGTGGGCGGCCGTGGGTGTGGCGTGGGCGGCGGTGGGCGGGGCCTGATGGCTGTGGGTGTGGCGTGGGCGGCGGTGGGCGGGGCCTGATGGCTGTGGGTGTGGCGTCGGCGGCGGTGGGCGGGGCCTGATGGCTGTGGGTGTGGCGTGGGCGGCGGTGGGCGGTGCCTGATGGCTGTGGGTGTGGCGTGGGCGGCGGTGGGCGCGGTCTGCAGGATGCGGGCGGGGCCTGGGCCGCTGTGGGCGTGTCCTGCGCGGCTGTGGGCGTGTCCCGCGCTGACCCCGCCCCCCGCAGCCCTGAACAGCCTGGAGGGGGAGTTCAAGGGCCGGTACTACCCGCTGAAGAACATGACGGAGCAGGAGCAGCAGCAGCTCATCGACGACCACTTCCTGTTCGACAAGCCCGTGTCCCCCCTGCTGCTGGCGTCCGGCATGGCCCGCGATTGGCCCGACGCGCGCGGCATCTGGTGGGGAGCGGGGGGCGATGGGGAGGGGGTGGGGACACCCGGGTGGTGGGGACACCCCCAGAATGGGGAACAGTGGGAGGGATGTGGGGGACAACCCAAGAACAGGGGCCCAATGGAATGGGTGTTGGGGGACCCCCCCCAAGTGTTGGGGACACCCCAAGAATGGGGCACAGTGGGAGGGATGTGGGGGACACCCCAAGAACAGGGGGCCAATGGGAAGGATGTTGGGGACACCCCAGGAATGGGGTCCTAATGAGCAGGATGTTGGGGACACCCCAATAACAGGGGCCCAATGGGAAGGATGTTTGGGACACCCCAAGAATGGGGTCCCAATGGGAAGGGTACTGGGGACACCCAAGCACTGGGGACACCCCAAGAACAGGGACCCAATGGAATGGGTGTTGGGGACCCCCAAGTGTTGGGGGTACCCCAAGAACAGGGGCCCAATGGGAAGGATGTTGGGGACACCCCAAGAATGGGGCCCAATGAGAAGGGTATTGGAGACCCCAAGATGTTAGGGAACCACTTGTGGGGATATTGGGGACATCCCGGCGGGGTCCCTGGGGGGTCCCGGGGGGGTCCCTGGGGTGTCCTGGGGGGTCCCGTGGGGGTCCTGGGGAGGTCCCTGGGGTGTCCTGGGGGTCCCAGGGGGTCCTGTGTGGGATCCTGGGGGTTCCCAGGGGGGTACTCGGGGGGTCCTGGGAGTGTCCCGGGGGTTCCCATGGGGGTCCTGTGGGGTCCTGTGGGGGTCTGTGGGGGTCCTGGGGTGTCCTGGGGTTTCTGGGGGGTCCCGTGGGGGTCCTGGGGGGTCCCGGGAGGTCTCTGGGGTGTCCTGGGGGGTCCCAGGGGGTCCTGAGGGGGTCCCAGGGGGTCCTGTGTGGGATCCTGGGGGTTCCCAGGGGGGTACTCGAGGGGTCCTGGGAGTGTCCTGGGGGTTCCCATGGGGTCCTGTGGGGGTCTGTGGGGGTCCTGGGGTGTCCTGGGGTTTCTGGGGGGTCCCGTGGGGGTCCTGGGGGGTCCCGGGAGGTCTCTGGGGTGTCCTGGGGGGTCCCAGGGGGTCCTGAGGGGGTCCCAGGGGGTCCTGTGTGGGATCCTGGGGGTTCCCAGGGGGGTACTCGAGGGGTCCTGGGAGTGTCCTGGGGGTTCCCATGGGGTCCTGTGGGGGTCTGTGGGGGTCCTGGGGGTGTCCCGGGGGTTCCCATAGGGGTCCTGTTGGGGTCTGTGGGGGTCCTGGGGTGTCCCGGGGGTTCCCATAGGGGTCCTGGTGGGGTCTGTGGGGGTCCTGGGGGTGTCCCGGGGGTTCCCATAGGGGTCCTGTGGGGGTCTGTGGGGGTCCTGGGGTGTCCCGGGGGTTCCCATAGGGGTCCTGTTGGGGTCTGTGGGGGTCCTGGGGGTGTCCCGGGGGTTCCCATAGGGGTCCTGTTGGGGTCTGTGGGGGTCCTGGGGGTGTCCCGGGGGTTCCCATAGGGGTCCTGTTGGGGTCTGTGGGGGTCCTGGGGTGTCCCGGGGGTTCCCATAGGGGTCCTGTTGGGGTCTGTGGGGGTCCTGGGGTGTCCCGGGGGTTCCCATGGGGTTCCCGTGGGGGTCCCTGGGCTGTCCTGTGGGGGTGTCCCGGGGGTCCGTGGGGTCCCGCGGGGTGGGTGACGCTGCCCCCCCAGGCACAACGACAACAAGACGTTCCTGGTGTGGGTGAACGAGGAGGATCACCTGCGCGTCATCTCCATGGAGAAGGGCGGCAACATGAAGGAGGTGTTCCGGCGCTTCTGCGTCGGCCTCAAGAAGGTGGGGACACCGGGGACATGGGGATGTTGGGGGGACATGAGGGGTTTGGGGGACACGGGGGTCATGGGGGGTCGTGGAGACATGAGGGGCTTGGGGGCATTGGGGACATGGGGACACAAGAAGTTTGGGGGACACAGAGGGACATGGGGACATGGAGGGTGTTGGGGACATGGGGGACATTGCGGGGACATGGAGGGTGTTGGGGACATGGGGGACATTGGGGGGACATGGAGGGTGTTGGGGACATGGGGGACATTGGGGGGACATGGAGGGTGTTGGGGACATGGGGGACATTGGGGGGACATGGAGGGTGTTGGGGACATGGGGGACATTGGGGGACATGGGGACGTGAGGGGTTTGGGGGACACGGGGGTCATGGGGGGTCGTGGAGACCTGAGGGGCTTGGGGGCATTGGGGACATGAGGGGCATGGGGGACATGGGGACACAAGAAGTTTGGGGGACACAGAGGGACATGGGGACATGGAGGGTGTTGGGGACATGGGGGACATTGGGGGGACATGGAGGGTGTTGGGGACATGGGGGACATTGGGGGACATGGAGGGTGTTGGGGACATGGGGGACATTGGGGGGACATGGAGGGTGTTGGGGACATGGGGGACATTGGGGGACATGGGGACGTGAGGGGTTTGGGGGACATGGGGGTCATGGAGGGTCTTGGAGACCTGAGGGGCCTGGGGGCATTGGGGACATGGGGGGCATGGGGGACATGGGGACACAAGAAGTTTGGGGGACACAGAGGGACATGGGGACATGGAGGGTGTTGGGGACATGGGGGACATTGGGGGACATGGAGGGTGTTGGGGACATGGGGGACATTGCGGGGACATGGAGGGTGTTGGGGACATGGGGGACATTGGGGGACATGGGGACGTGAGGGGCTTGGGGGACACAGGGGGATATGGGGAGGTGGAGGGTGTTGGGGACATGGGGGACACAGAGGGCCATGGGGACATGGAGGGTGTTGGGGACATGGGTTTGAGGGCATTGGGGACATGGGGGACATGGGGACATGAGGAGCTTGGGGGACACAGGGGGACATGGGGACATGAGGAGCTTGGGGGACACATGGGGACATGGGGCTGTGAGGGGCTTGGGGGACACAGGGGGACATGGAAGGTGTTGGGGACATGGGGGACATGGGGACACAAGGGGCTTGGGGGATGCAGGGGGACATGGGGACATGGAGGGTGTTGGGGACACAGGTGACTTTGGGGAGACAGGGGGATGTGGAGGGTGTTGGGGACATGAGGAGCAATGTCCCAATGTCCCCAGTGTCCCCATTGCCCCCAACACCCCCAGTGTCCCCAGTGTCCCCATTGACCCCAATGCCCACAATGTCCCCAGTGTCCCCATTGACCCCAACACCCCCAATGTCCCCATTGCCCCCGATGTCCCCAACATCCCCGTGTCCCCGCAGATCGAGGAGATCTTCAAGAAGGCGGGGCACCCGTTCATGTGGACCGAGCACCTGGGCTACATCCTGACCTGCCCGTCCAACCTGGGCACGGGGCTGCGCGGGGGGGTCCACGTGCGCCTGCCCAAGCTCAGCCAGCACCCCAAGTTCGAGGAGATCCTCAAGCGCCTGCGCCTCCAGAAACGCGGCACCGGTGGGTGCGGGGACATCGGGGACATTGGGGGCACACTGGGGGACATGGGGACATTGGGGGACATGGGGACATTGGGGGGAAATGGGGACATTGGGGGCACATCGGGAGACATGGGGACATTGCGGGACATTGGGGGAAAATAGGGACATTGGGGGACATGGGGACACTGGGGGACATGGGGACATTGGGGGGAAATGGGACACAGGGAGACATGGGGAGAGGGATTTGGGCTCAGCCAGCACCCCAAGTTCAAGGACACCCTGACCCGCCTGTGCCTCCAGAAACGCGGCACCGGTGGGTGCGGGGACATCGGGGGACGTGGGGACACTGGGGGACATCGTGGGGATGTGGGGCCGTGGGGACATTGGGGGACAGGGATTTGGGCTCAGCCAGCACCCCAAGTTCAAGGACACCCTGACCCGCCTGTGCCTCCAGAAACGCGGCACCGGTGGGTGCGGGGACATCGGGGGACGTGGGGACACTGGGGGACATCGTGGGGATGTGGGGCCGTGGGGACATCGGGGGACAGGGATTTGGGCTCAGCCAGCACCCCAAGTTCAAGTACCTGCTGACCCACCTGCACCTCCAGAAGCTGTAGGATGCTATAGGGTGCTCTGTGGGCGCTATAAGACACCGTGGGGTGCTCTGTGGGTGCCGTGGGCGCTCTGTGGGTGCCGTGGGGCTCCCCGGGGTGCTGACGGTGTCCCTGTCACGGGGGGGTGGACACGGCGGCCGTGGGGGCCGTGTGCGACACCTCCAACGCCGACCGGCCAGTGGGTGCTCTGGGATGCTCTGGGATGCCATGGGGTGCTCTGTGGGTGCTCTGTGGGTGCCGTGGGCGCTCTGTGGGTGCCGTGGGGCTCCCCGGGGTGCTGACGGTGTCCCTGTCACGGGGGGGGTGGACACGGCGGCCGTGGGGGCCGTGTGCGACATCTCCAACGCCGACCGGCCAGTGGGTGCTATGGGATGCCATGGGATACCATAGGATGCTCTGGGATGCCATGGGGTGCTCTGTGGGTGCCGTGGGCGCTCTGTGGGTGCCGTGGGGCTCCCCGGGGTGCTGACGGTGTCCCCGTCCCAGGGGGGGTGGACACGGCGGCCGTGGGGGCCGTGTTCGACATCTCCAACGCCGACCGGCTGGGCTTCTCGGAGGTGGAGCAGGTGCAGATGGTGGTGGACGGGGTGAAGCTCATGGTGGAGATGGAGAAGAAGCTGGAGCAGAACCAGCCCATCGACGACATGATGCCCGCCCAGAAATAGGGGGGACCCCCCACCCTTGGGGACACCCCCTCTTGGGGGACCCCACACCCTGGGGACACCCCCCTTGGGGAATTGTCCCCCAAAAGCCTGGGGACCCCCCACCCAGGACCAGCCTCAATAAACGCTGCTGGTCCTTGCAGTGAACCCAGGCGTCCGGGCTGGATTTGGGGGGCACAGGCAACCCCCACTTTGGGACCCCCCCCGGGATCCCCCCTCAACTGGGGACCCCCCCAACTTGGGCTCCCCCCCCAGATCGGTCTCAATGCTGCTGGCCCCTGCCGTGGACCCAGGCGTCCGGGGTGGATTGGGGGGCACAGGCACCCCCCCACATTTGAACCCCCCTTGGGCACCCCCCTTCAACTGGGGACCCCCCCCCACCCCAAGACCGGTCCCAATGCTGCTGGTCCCAGTGCCAGGGGGTCCCGGTGACACTGGGGGGGTCTCGGTGACACTATGGGGGGGTCCTGGTGACACTGGGGGGGGTCATGGTGACACTATGGGGTCCCGGTGACACTGGGGGGATCCCAGTGACATTATGAGGTTCTGGTGACACTGGGAGGGTCCTGGTGACACTGGGGGGGTCCCAGTGACACTGGGGGGGTCCCAGTGACACTATGGGGTCCTGGTGACACTGGGGGGATCCCAGTGACATTATGAGGTTCTGGTGACACTGGGAGGGTCCTGGTGACACTGGGGGGGTCCCAGTGACACTATGGGGTTCTAGTGACACTGGGGGGGTCCCAGTGACACTATGGGGTCCTGGTGACACTGGGGGGGTCTCGGTGACAGACACTATGGGTGGGCCCTGGTGACACTGTGGGGGGGGGGGTCATGGTGACACTATGGGGTCCCAGTGACACTGGGGGGATCCCAGTGACATTATGAGGTTCTGGTGACACTGGGGGGGTTCCGGTGACAGTGGGGGGGGTCCCAGTGACACTATGGGGTTCCGGTGACAGTGGGGGGGTCCCGGTGACACCACCAGGTTTCCTATGTTTATTGGGGGGGTCGGGGTACAGCCCGGGGCAGGAATAACTTAAAAATGTGCCGGGGGGGGACAGGGGGGGACGGGGGGGGTGACACCGGGGTCGTCAGTCCCAGGGCTTGGGGACATGGGGACAGTGCCCACGGGGGGGCTGGGGGACCTGGGGGGGGCTGGAGGTGACACTGAGCCCCGAATCCTGGAGCTGGGGGACCCCAATGACGTCCCCAAGGTCCCCAAGCTGGGGGACACCAAGGTCCCAGAGCCCATGTCCCCAAGGTCCTGGAGCCGGGGGTCCCCGAGCTGGTGTCCCCAGGGTCCCCAAGGCTGGTGGTCCCTCAAGTCCCAGAGCTGATGTCCCCAAGGCTGGTTGGTCCCCAAGGTCTTGGCATCGATGTCCCCAAGGTCCTGGAGCTGAGGGTCCCCAAGGTCTTGGCACCAATGTCCCCAAGGTCCTGGAGCTGAGGGTCCCCAAGGTCTTGGCATCGATGTCCCCAAGGTCGCGGGTCTGGTGACACGTGGGGGGGACCCCAAAGGCGCTGATGGCCCCGAGGGGACACCAGGGTCAAGTTCACCATAGGGGGGACACCGGGGTCAAGTTCACCACGGGGGGACCCAGTGCCAGATCCGGGGCGTCCTGGGGGGGTCCCAGCTCTGGTGGCACCCCCGGGGGGTCCCAAAGGTGCTTCCGGGGGGGTCCCAGCTCCGGTGGCACCCCCGGGGGGTCCTGGTGCATCCTGGGGGTTCCCCATCTCCAGGGGGGGTTCCCCATCTCCAGGGGGGATTCCCCAGCCCAGGGGGTTCCCCATCCCAGGGGGGGTTCCCCATTTCCAAGGTGGTTTCCCATCTCCAGGGGGGGTTCCCCATTTCGAGGGGGGGTCCCCATTTCCAGGGGGGGGTCCCTAGAACTGGATGCACCCCAGAATGAGGTGGGGGGTGCTCCCCATTTCCAGGGGGGATTCCCCACCCCCAGGCCGGGGGTCCCCATCTCCGAGGGGGATTCCCCATCTCCAGAGGGGGGTTCCCCATTTCCGGGGGGGTTCCCCATTTCCGGGGGGCTCCCTAGAGCTGGACGCGCCCCGCCACCCGCGCTGCCGTGTCCCCAAAGTTCATCACCGTGTCCCCAAAGTTCATCACCGCGTCCCCAAAGCCGGTGGCCCCCCCCGGCAGCCCCCGGCCCCCCGGGACCCCCGGGCGCTGGAGCCGGCAGACGCGGGGCTGGAAGCGGCAGAACTGGGGGTCCCCCCCCGGCGCGGGGCGGGGGGTGCGGGGCAGGAGGGGGGGCCGGGGGCCGGGGGGGGTGTCCGGCGGGGCCCCCCCGGCCGGGGCTCTGGTCACCGTCACCGTCACCGGCGTCGCCGTCGCCGTCACCGTCACACGCCCGGCGCCTCGGAGCAGCCGGGGGGCGGCTTGCGCTTGATCCCCAGGTAGATGGCGACTGCGGGGGGGACACGGGGGTGGGGGGGGGTTTAGGGGGGTATGGGGGTTATAGGGGGGTATACGGGGGTATGGGGGCTATAGGGGGGGTATGGGGGCGGTATGTGGGCCATAGGGGAGTATAGGGGGGTATGGGGGGCTATGAGGGCCATGGGGGAATATAGGGGCTATAGGGGGGATATGGGGGGGTAAGGGGCCATAGGGGGAGTATAGGAGGGGTATGGGGGCCATAGAGAGATATAGGGGGAGTATGGGGGCTATAGGGGGGATATGAGGGGGTATGGGGACCATAGGGGGGGTATATGGGGGGTATGGGGGCTATAGGGGCCATAGAGGGGTATATGGGGAGTATGGAGGCTATAGGGGGGTATAGGGACCATAGAGGGGTATATGGGCAGTATGGGGGCTATAGGGGCCATAGAGGGGTATATGGGGGGTATGGGGGCCATACAGGGAGTATGGGGGCTATGGGGGGGGTATGGGGGCGGTATGTGGGCCATAGGGGAGTATGGGGGGGGTATGGGGGTTATAGGGGTCATAGGGTGGTATAGGGGGGGTATGGGGGCCATAGTGGGATTATGTGGGGGGTATGGGGGCCTATGGGGGCCATAGGGGGGTTATGTGGGGGATATGGCAGCCTATGTGGGGGTATAGGGCTATAGGGGGATATAGAGGGGCTATTGGGGGGGGTATAGGGCAGGTATGGGGGCTATAGGGGGGTACAGGGACCATAGGGTGGTATAGGGGGCATAGCGGGGGGTATGGGGGCCATAGCAGAGGGATGGGAGCTATAGGGGGGGTATGGGGGGCCTACAGGGTATCAGGAGGGGGCGTTATGGGGGCCATAGGGGGTATGGGGGGACCTACAGGGTGGGTATGGGGCCTATAGGGCAGTGGGGAGGGACTTGGGGGGCAGGACCCACCTTGCGATCGCAGGTCCCCCGATTCTCTCAGGTTCGTCTGTGACCCTGGGGGGGACCCAACGGTTTGGGGGGGACGCACGGAGCAGCAGGACCCCCCACCCCCCAGAGCCCCCGCGACAGCAAAGGCCGAGAGGAGAAAGAGAGAAGGGACAGGAGCAGAGGCAGCGGCACTGGGAGGGACACTGGGGACACTGGGGGAGCACCGGTGGCACTGGGAGGGACACTGGGGACACTGGGATGGACACTGGGGACACTGGGATGGACACTGGGGACACTGGGATGGACACTGGTGGCACTGGGATGGACACTGGGGACACTGGGATGGACACTGGGGACACTGGGAGGAGCACCAGTGGCACTGGGATGGACACTGGTGGCACTGGGGACACTGGGATGGACACTGGTGGCACTGGGGACACTGGTGGCACTGGGATGGACACTGGGATGGACACCGGTGGCACCGGGATGGACACTGGTGGCACTGGGATGGACACTGGTGGCACTGGGGACACTGGTGGCACTGGGATGGACGCTGGTGGCACCGGGATGGACGCTGGGATGGACACCGGTGGCACTGGTGGCACTTGGATGGACACTGGTGGCACTGGGGACACTGGGATGGACACTGGTGGCACTGGTGGCACTGGGGACACTGGGATGGACACTGGTGGCACTGGGATGGACACTGGTGACACTAGGATGGACACCGGTGGCACTGGTGGCACTGGGGACACTGGGATGGACACTGGTGGCACTGGGGACACTGGTGGCACTGGGAGGGACACTGGGGACACTGGGGACACTGGGATGGACACCGGTGGCACTGGGATGGACACCGGTGGCACTGGGGACGCTGGTGGCACTGGGGACGCTGGTGGCACTGGGATGGACACTGGTGGCACTGGGATGGACACTGGTGGCACTGGGGACACTGGGGACACTGGTGGTACTGGGATGGACACTGGTGGCACTGGGATGGACACTGGGATGGACACCGGTGGCACTGGTGGTACTGGGATGGACACTGGTGGCACTGGGATGGACACTGGGATGGACACCGGTGGCACTGGTGGCACTGGGATGGACACTGGTGGCACTGGGATGGACACTGGGATGGACACCGGTGGCACTGGGGACACTGGGATGGACACTGGTGGCACTGGTGGCACTGGTGGCACTGGGATGGACACTGGTGGCACTGGGGACACTGGTGGCACTGGTGGCACTGGGATGGACACTGGTGGCACCGGGATGGACACTGGTGGCACTGGGGACACTGGTGGCACTGGTGGCACTGGGATGGACACTGGTGGCACTGGGATGGACACTGGGATGGACACCGGTGGCACTGGTGGCACTGGGGACACTGGTGGCACTGGGGACACTGGTGGCACTGGGATGGACACTGGTGGTACTGGGGACACTGGGATGGACACCGGTGGCACTGGTGGCACTGGGGACACTGGTGGCACTGGTGGCACTGGGGACACTGGTGGCACTGGGGACACTGGGATGGACACTGGTGGCACTGGGGACACTGGTGGCACTGGGATGGACACTGGGATGGACACCAGTGGCACTGGGGACACTGGTGGCACTGGGATGGACACTGGTGGCACTGGGGACACCGGTGGCACTGGGGACACTGGGATGGACACCGGTGGCACTGGTGGCACTGGGGACACTGGTGGCACTGGGGACACTGGGATGGACACTGGTGGCACTGGGATGGACACTGGTGACACTGGGATGGACACCGGTGGCACTGGGGACACTGGGATGGACACTGGTGGCACTGGGGACACTGGTGGCACTGGGATGGACACTGGGATGGACACCGGTGGCACTGGTGGCACTGGGGACACTGGTGGCACTGGGATGGACACCGGTGGCACTGGGATGGACACCGGTGGCACTGGTGGCACTGGGGACACTGGTGGCACTGGGATGGACACTGGTGGCACTGGGATGGACACTGGTGGCACTGGGGACACTGGTGGCACTGGGATGGACACTGGTGGCACTGGGGACACTGGTGGCACTTACGGATCTTGGCTCCGGGGGGCGCGGGGGGGCCCGAGACGCAGCGGTTGGAGCTCTGGCGCTTAGAGGGGTCAAGAGTGACCCTGGAACACAAGAGCGCGAGGACCAGGACGAGGAGGAGGAGGAGGAGGAGGAGGAGGGTGGTGAGCAACAGGAAGAGGAAGGGGAAGAGGAAGAGAAGGGTGGTGAGCAAGAGGAAGGCAAACAGAAGGTGAGGAAGAGGAGGATGAGGGTGATGAAGCAGATGGGGATGATGAAGGGGAGGAGGAAGATGAGGGTGATGAAGGGGAGGAGGACGAGGATGATGAAAAGGAGGAGGATGAAAAGGAGGAGGATGAGGAGGAGGAGGATGAGGAGGAGGAGGATGAGGAGGAGGAGGGTGATGAGGGTGATGATGAGGAGGAGGAGGAGGATGAGGATGTGGAGGATGATGATGACAATAGGAGGAGAATGAGGAGGAGGATGATGAGGAAGATGAGTATGATGAGGGTGACGAGGAGGAGGGTGAGGAGGAGAATGAGAGTGATAAGGATGATGAAGAGGAGGAGGAAGATGACGGTGACGATGAGGAGGAGGAAGATGACAGTGAGGAGGAGGAAGATCAGGAGAAAGAAGATGAGGAGAAAGAAGATGAGGAGGAAGAAGATGATGAGGAAGATAAGGAAGATGATGATGAGGAGGAGGAAGATGAGGGTGATGACGGAGATGACGGTGAGGAGGAAGAGAAGGAAGAGGAGGAGGAAGAGGAGGAGGAAGAGGAGGAGGAAGGTGAGGAGGAAGGTGAGGAGGAAGGTGAGGAGGAAGGTGAGGAGGAAGGTGAGGAGGAAGAGGAGGAGGAAGAGGAGGAGGAAGAGGAGGAGGAAGGTGAGGAGGAAGGTGAGGAGGAAGGTGAGGAGGAAGAGGAGGAGGAAGAGGAGGAGGAAGAGGAGGAGGAAGAGGAGGAGGAAGAGGAGGAGGAAGAGGAGGAGGAGGATGAGGAGGATGAGGAGGATGAGGAGGATGAGGAGGATGAGGATGAGGAAGGCTCACCTGCGGCTGAGCTTGCTGGTCAGTTTGCTGAAGAGGTTGGAGGTGGCGCGGGCGCGGCTGTGGGGGAGGGGCGCGGCCTCGGGGGGCAGCGCCGGGGGAGGGGACGCGGGGGGACCCCCGGGGGGGCCGCTCCCCCTGTCCCCCCCCCCGCCGCTCCCGCACCTGCCCCCCGTGGAACGTGCTGCGGGCGCCCGAGCCCCGCGCCAGCCGGGGGGACGGGGGGGCGCCCCGGACCGGGACGGAGCTGGGGACAGGGACACGGGTCAGGGGACACGGGGACATTGGGGACATGGGGATGGGGGGAACATGGGGACACCTGCCCCCATAGAACGTGCTGCGGGCGCCCGAGCCCCGCGCCAGCCGGGGGGACGGGGGGGCGCCCCGGACCGGGACGGAGCTGGGGACAGGGACACGGGTCAGGGGACACGGGGACATAGGGGACATGGGGGACCCCAAACTGGAACCGAGCTGGGGACATGGGACACGGGTCAGGGGACATTGGGGACCCTGAACCAGGACAGAGCTGGGGACAGGGGACATGGGTCAGGGGACATGGGGACATGGGGGGACAGGGGGGACCCCAACCCGGGACAGAGCTGGGGACAGAGGACATGGGTCAGGGGACATGGGGACATGGGGGGACGGGGGGGACCCCAACCCAGGACTGAGTTGGGGACAGGAGACATGGGTCAGGGGACATGGGGGGACAGGGGGGACCCCAACCCGGGACTGAGCTGGGGACAGGGGACATGAGTCAGGGGACATGGGGGACAGGGAGGGACCCCAAATTGGGACTGAGCTGGGGACAGGGGACATGAGTCAGGGGACATGGGGGACAGGGAGGGACCCCAAATTGGGACTGAGCTGGGGACAGGGGACATGGGTCAGGGGACATGGGTCAGGGGATATTGGGGACCCTAAACCAGGACTGAGCTGGGGACGGGGGGACACTGGGGACCCCAGTCCGGGACAGAGCTGGGGGGGCAGCTTAGGATTGTGGGGACTGGGGGGGTTTGGGGGTCCCAGGGGTGTTGTGTTGGGGTGTGGGGGGTTTGGGGGTCCCGGGGGGGTTATGGGGGTTCTGGGGGTCCCAGGAGGGGTTGTGGGGCTCCCAGGGAGGTTTTGGGGGTCCCGTACCTGTTCTCCTTGCCGTTGTGCAGCAGGGGGGGCGTTGGGAGGGTTTGGGGGGGCTGTGGGGGGGTTTGGGGGTCCCGGGGGTCCCGTACCTGTTCTCCTTGCCGTTGTGCAGCAGGGGGGGCATTGGGAGGGTTTGGGGGGGCTGTGGGGGGGTTTGGGGGTCCCGGGGGTCCCGTACCTGTTCTCCTTGCCGTTGTGCAGCAGGGGGGGCGTTGGGAGGGTTTGGGGGGGCTGTGGGGGGGTTTGGGGGTCCCGGGGGTCCCGTACCTGTTCTCCTTGCCGTTGTGCAGCAGGGGGGGCCGCTCGGGGCGCTCGGCGCACACGTACGTGTTCCTGCGGCCCATGGCGCTGGGGGGGGGATTGGGCTGGGGGGGGACACACACAGATCAGCATTGGGCTGGGGGGACCCCCCCCACTAAGGTGCCCCCCCACCCCAAGGTGCCCCCCCACCCCAATCCCCAGGACCCCCCCACCCCAACATGCCCCCCAATCCCAAGGGTGGTCCCCCCACCCCAGGGTGCCCCCCCTGGATTCCCCCCACCCCATGGCCCCCCCCAATCCCAGGGTCCTCCCACCCAGGATTCCCCCCAATCCCAAGGTGCCCCCCCACCTCAGGGTCTCCCCACCCCAGGGTGCCCCCCCCACCCGGATCCCCCCAACCCCAGGGTGCCCCCAACCCTAGGGTGCCCCCCCCACCCCATAGGCCCCTCCCAGGACCCCCCCACCCACCCCAGGGTGCCCCCCCCAATCCCAGGGGTGCTCCCCCACCCCATGCCCCCCGCCAACCCCAGGGTCCCCCCCCCACCCTAAGGTGCCCCCCCCACCGTGCTGCCCCCGTCCTTGTGCCGGTCGGGGATCTCGGCCTTGTTGGGGTTGTGGGCGCTGCTGACCATGGGGCTGGAGGGGGGGGCGCCCCCCCGGCCCCCCCCGAGGCTGCAGCTGCCCTTGCGGGGGGGGGGCAGCCGCTCGTCCTTCAGCTCCGCGTCCCCCCCCCCGCTCGTGGGGCTGCGCTTGGGGGGGGCGGGGAGGGGAGAGGGGCCGCCTGGGGGGGACACGGACACGGGGGGTTGGGGACAGCCCGGGGGACACTGTGGACCCCCCCTCCAAGGGGACAAGGGACACAGGGACAGCCCAGGGGACATGGGGACACCCCCAGGGAACAGGGGACACAGGGACATCCCAGGGGACATGGGGACACCCCAGGGAACAGGGGACACAGGGACAGCCCAGGGGACATGGGGACACCCCCAGGGAACAGGGGACACAGGGACAGCCCAGGGGACATGGGGACACCCCAGGGAACAAGGGACACAGGGACAGCCCAGGGGACATGGGGACACCCCAGGGGACAAGGGACACAGGGACAGCCCAGGGGACATGGGGACACCCCCAGGGAACAGGGGACACAGGGACAGCCCAGGGGACATGGGGACACCCCAGGGAACAAGGGACACAGGGACAGCCCAGGGGACATGGGGACACCCCAGGGGACAAGGGACACAGGGACAGCCCAGGGGACATGGGGACACCCCCAGGGAACAGGGGACACAGGGACAGCCCAGGGGACATGGGGACA
Organism: Patagioenas fasciata; assembly: GCF_037038585.1. NCBI lineage: Eukaryota > Metazoa > Chordata > Aves > Columbiformes > Columbidae > Patagioenas > Patagioenas fasciata. The sequence continues at coordinate 292,975 of NC_092552.1, read as the reverse complement.
CCCCAGGGGACAAGGGACACAGGGACAGCCCAGGGGACATGGGGACACCCCCAGGGAACAGGGGACACAGGGACAGCCCAGGGGACATGGGGACACCCCAGGGAACAGGGGACACAGGGACACCCCAGGGGACATGGGGACACCCCCAGGGAACAGGGGACACAGGGACAGCCCAGGGGACATGGGGACACCCCCAGGGAACAGGGGACACAGGGACACCCCAGGGGACATTGTGACCCCTGCCAGGGGACAAGAGGACACCCCAGGGGACAAGAGGACACCACAAGGAACGAGAGACACAGGGACACCCCAGGGGACAGGGGGACACCCCAGAGGACAAGAGACTGAGGGACACCCCAGGGGACACTGTGGCCCCTCCAAGGGACAAGGGACACCCCAGGGGACATGGTGCCACCCCAAGGACAGGAGGACACAGTGGCCACCCCAGGGGACACCCCAAGGGACACAGTGGCCACCCCAGGGACACTGTGCCACCCTGGGGACAGAGGGACATGGTACCAACCCAGGGGGACGTGGGGAACACAGTGACCACCCCAGGGACACCCAAGGGACAGTGGGACACGGTGCCACCCCAGGGCCACAGTGCCACCCAGAGGACACGGTGCCACCCCAGGTGCCACCCGGGGGACATGGTGCCACCCCAGGGGACATGGGGACCCGGTGCCATTGTCACTCACAGAAGTCGCTGTGCCTGCGTTGCCGGTGGTAGCCGCCGGCCCCGCGCTGGCCCTTGGCGTGCGCGGTGGCTTTGCCGTTTGTCACCTCGCTGGGCGCCCGCACCCGCGCCAGGGACAGGCTGCTGCCCGTCCGCGACTCCCCGGCCTCCACCTGTGTCACCCGGTGTCACCCGTGTCACACGGTGTCACCCGGTGTCACCCGGAGTCACCCGGAGTCACCCGCGCCAGGGACAGGCTGCTGCCCGTCCGCGACTCCCCGGCCTCCACCTGTGTCACCCGTGTCACACAGTGTCACCCGGAGTCACCCAGAATCACCCGGTGTCACCCGCGCCAGGGACAGGCTGCTGCCCGTCCGCGACTCCCCGGCCTCCACCTGTGTCACCCGGTGTCACCCGTGTCACACGGTGTCACCCGGAGTCACCCAGAGTCACCCGGAGTCACCCAGAGTCACCCGCGCCAGGGACAGGCTGCTGCCCGTCCGCGACTCCCCGGCCTCCACCTGTGTCACCCGTGTCACCCGTGTCACACGGAGTCACCCAGAGTCACCCAGAGTCACCCAGAGGCACCCAGAGGCACCCAGAGGCACCCAGAGTCACCCGCGCCAGGGACAGGCTGCTGCCCGTCCGCGACTCCCCGGCCTCCACCTCTGTCACCCGTGTCACCCGTGTCACACGGAGTCACCCAGAGTCACCCGGTGTCACCCGCGCCAGGGACAGGCTGCTGCCCGTCCGCGACTCCCCGGCCTCCACCTGTGTCACCCGTGTCACACGGAGTCACCCAGAGTCACCCGGTGTCACCCGTGCCAGGGACAGGCTGCTGCCGGCCCCGCGACTCCCCGGCCTCCACCTGTGTCACCCGTGTCACCCGTGTCACCCGGTGTCACCCGGTGTCACCCGCACCAGGGACAGGCTGCTGCCCGTCCGCGACTCCCCGGCCTCCACCTGTGTCACCTGGTATCACCCGGTGTCACTCAGTGTCATCCAGTGTCACCCGGTGTCACTCAGCGTCATCTGGCATCACCTACTGTCACTCACTGTCACCCGGTGTCACCCCCTGCCACCCAGTGTCACCCAGCATCACCGGGACACCCCAGGGGACATTGTGACCTCTCCACGGGACAAGCGACACAGGTGTCACCCGCTGTCACCCAGCATCACCCAGTGTCACTGGGACACCCCAGGGGACACTGTGACCTCCCCCACAGGACAAAGGTCACAGGGACACCCAGTGTCACCGAATGTCCCCCACTATCACCCAGTGTCACTGGGACACCCCAGGGGACGCTGTGACCTCCCCCACAGGACAAAGGTCACAGGGACACCCAGTGTCACCCAATGTCCCCCACTATCACCCAGTGTCACTGGGACACCCCAGGGGACGCTGTGACCTCCCCCAGAGGACAAGGGACACAGGTGTCACCTGTTGTCACCCAGCATCACCCAGCGTCACTGGGACACCCCAGGGGACGCTGTGACCTCCCCCATGGCACAAAGGACACAGGGACACCCAGTGTCACCCGCTATCACCCAGCGCCACCCAATGTCCCCCACTATCACCCAGCGTCACTGGGACACCCCAGGGGACACTGTGACCTCCCCCACGGGACAAGGGACACAGGTGTCACCCGCTGTCCCCCGCTGTCCCCCAGTGTCCCCCGGTGTCCCCGCACCTCGCTCTTCCTGCCCAGCAGGAGGTAGGTGGCCGTCACCTCGTTGTACTTCTGGGTGCTCAGCGACTCCTTGATCTCATCACGGGTGTAGCCCATGCCCACCATCACCTCTGCGGGGACATGGGGACACCATGGGGACACCATGGGGACACTCAGGGGACGTCCCCGCGGTGCCACAGCCCCCCCCGGGTGGCTTTGTCCCCTCACCGATGCGTTTGGTGTCCCCGAAGTCCTCCTCGGGCTCCTTGTAGGGCTTGAGCTCGTCCCCCTCGTAGCCGATGTTGATCCACTTGTCCTTCATGATTTGCTGCGGGTGACAATGGGTGACACGGTGGGTGACAACGGGTGACACCGTGGGTGTCACTGGGGGGGACGTGAGTCCCAGCCCTGGGTCCCTCCCGAGCCCGCGTCCCTTGGTGTCCCCTCCCTGAGCCCGTGGCCCCCTCTGTGTCCCCTCACTGAGCCCGTGTCCCCTCCATGTCCCCCCCGACCCCATGTCCCCAGTGTCACCTCCTGAGTCCCGTGTCCCCCTCTGTGTCCCCCCCGTGTCCCCTTCCTGAGCCCCTGTCCCCACTGTGTCCCCTTCCATGTCCCCATTGTGTCCCCTCCCCGAGTCCCATGTCCCTTGGTGTCCCCTCCCTGAACCCCATGTCCCCCTGTGTCCCACTCTGTGTCCCCTCCTGAGTCCATGTCCCCTCCCTGAGCCCCCTGTCCCCTTCCATGTCCCCCTGTGTCCCCTCCTGAGCCCACGTCCCCACCGTGTCCCTCCCTTGAGCCCATGTCCCCTTGTGTCTCCCTCTGTGTCCCCTCCCCGAGCCCCGTGTCCCCTCCCTGAGTCCTGTGTCCCCTTCCATGTCCCCCTCTGCGGCCCTTGTGTCCCATTCCTGAGCCCCTGTCCCCACCGTGTCCCCTCCCTGAGCCTGTGTCCCTTCCCTGAGCCTGTGTCCCCTTCCATGTCCCCCACTGTGTCCCCTTCTGAGCCCCTGCCCCCACCATGCCCCCTCCCTGAGCCCGTGTCCCCCAGTGTCCCCTCCCTGAGCCCCCTGTCCTCCTCTGTGTCCCCCTCCGTGTCCCCTCCATGTCCCTGGTGTCCCCGTGTCACCACCTCCAGCGTGCAGCGCTTGGTCGGGTTGAGCACCAGGGGGGACAGCACCAGCCCCGTGTCCCCCATGTCCCCAGTGTCCCTCCTGTCCCCTGTGTCCCCAAATGTCTCCACGTCCCCCGGTGTCCCCAGTGTCCCCGTGTCACCTCCAGCGTGCAGCGCTTGGCCGGGTTGAGCACCAGGAAGCGCCGCAGGATGTTCTCGCAGTCGGTGGACATGTAGAAGGGCACCCGGTACTTCCCGCGCAGCACCCGCTCCCGCAGCTCCTGGGGACAACGGGGACAATGGGGACACCGGCTGGGCGGGGGGACACCAGCGGGGCGGGGGGACACCAGCGGGGCGGGGGGACACAGGGCACGGCCGCCGTCCCCATCCGTGGCACAGGGAGGGGACAGCGCTGTCCCCAGGGTGGGTTTGGGGCGCTGGGATGTGCACAAGGCAGGGGGGACAGGAGGGGACATCGAGCTGGGGTTGGGGACACCGGTCAGGGTGGGGACACCAATCAGGGTGGGGACACCTATGGGAGAGGCACAGGAAGGGGACAGCGATGTCCCCAGGGTGGGTTTGGGGCGCTGGGATGTGCACAAGGCGGGGGGGACAGGAGGGGACATTGAGCTGGGGACACCAGTCAGGGTGGGGACACCCAGGGGAAAGTGGGGACACCAATCAGGGTGGGGACACCCATGAGGGTGACAAGGGGTGCCAGGAGGTGTCACCTTGAGGTTGTGGCCGTCGAAGCGCAGGGACCCACTGACCAGGGTGTAGAGGACACCCAAGGGATGGGTGCTGTCCCCAGGCAGGGTTTGGGGACACAGGGTTAGGACGAGCACCAGGTGGGACACGGGGTACCAGGAGGTGCCAGGGGGTACCAGGAGGTGACAAAGGGTGACAGGAGGTGTCACCTTGAGGTTGTGGCTGTGGAAGGGCAGGGACCCACTGACCAGGGTGCACAGGACACCCAAGGCATGGGCGCTGTCCCCAGGCAGGGTTTGGGGACACAGGGTTAGGACGAGCACCAGGTGGGACAGGAGGAACCAGGAGGTAACAGGGGGTACCAGGAGGTGACAAAGGGTGACAGGAGGTGTCACCTTGAGGTTGTGGCCGTCGAAGGGCAGGGACCCACTGACCAGGGTGCACAGGACACCCAAGGGATGGGCGCTGTCCCCAGTGGGTCTGGGGTGCCCATTGCTGGTACACGCACCAAGCAGGATGGGAGCGGCCAGGGGGTACCAGGAGGCGCCATGGGGTGACAAGGGGTGCCAGGAGGTGTCACCTTGAGGTTGTGGCCTTCGAAGGGCAGGGAGCCGCTGACCAGGGTGCACAGGACACCCAAGGGATGGGTGCTGTCCCCAGGCAGGGTTTGGGGACACAGGGTTAGGACGAGCACCAGGTGGGACACAGGGTACCAGGAGGTGACAAGGAGGTGACAAGGAGGTGTCACCTTGAGGTTGTGGCCGTCGAAGGGCAGGGACCCGCTGACCAGGGTGTAGAGGACACCCAAGGGACGGGCGCTGTCCCCAGTGGGTCTGGGGTGCCCATTGCTGGTACACGCACCAAGCAGGATGGGAGCGGACAGGGGGTACCAGGAGGCGCCATGGGGTGACAAGGGGTGCCAGGAGGTGTCACCTTGAGGTTGTGGCCTTCGAAGGGCAGGGAGCCGCTGACCAGGGTGCACAGGACACCCAAGGCATGGGTGCTGTCCCCAGGCAGGGTTTGGGGACACAGGGTTAGGACGAACACCAGGTGGGACAGGAGGAACCAGGAGGTACCAGGGGGTACCAGGAGGTGACAAGGGGTGCCAGGAGGTGTCACCTTGAGGTTGTGGCCGTCGAAGGGCAGGGAGCCGCTGACCAGGGTGTAGAGAACACCCAAGGCATGGGCGCTGTCCCCAGGCAGGGTTTGGGGACACAGGGTTAGGACGAACACCAGGTGGGACACGGGGTACCAGGAGGTGCCAGGGGGTACCAGGAGGTGACAAGGGGCGCCAGGAGGTGTCACCTTGAGGTTGTGGCCGTCGAAGGGCAGGGAGCCGCTGACCAGGGTGTAGAGGATGACGCCCAGGCTCCAGATGTCCACCTCGGGGCCGTCGTACTTCTTGCCCTGGAAGAGCTCGGGGGCGGCGTACGGGGGGGACCCGCAGAACGTGTCCAGCTTGGAGCCCGGAGAGAACTCGTTGCTGAACCCGAAGTCCGCGATCTTGATGTTGGCCTCGGCGTCCAGGAGCAGGTTCTCGGCCTGGGGGACAGTGGGGACATTGGGGACATCGCGGTCAATGGGGACACTGGGGACAGCAGGGACACTGGGGAGACTGGGGACACCGGGGAGACTGGGGACACCGGTTGGCCTCGGTGTCCAGGAGCAGGTTCTCGGCCTGGGGGACATTGGGGACATCGGGGTCAACGGGGACACTGGGGACAGCAGGGAGACTGGGGACACTGGGACACTGGGGACACCAGTTGGCCTCAGTGTCCAGGAGCAGGTTCTCGGCCTGGGGGACATTGGGGACATCAGGAAAGGGATGGGGACAACGGGAGAAGGGCACTGAGATGGGCACTGGGACAGGAACACCAGTTGGCCTCGGTATCCAGGAGCAGGTACTCAGCCTAGGGGACAGTGGGGACATTGGGGACATCGGAGTCAAGGGGGACACTGGGGACAGCAGGGACACTGGGGAGACTGGGGACAGCAGGGAGACTGGGGACACTGGGACACTGGAGACACCGGTTGGCCTCGGCGTCCAGGAGCAGGTTCTTGGCCTGGGGGACATTGGGGACATCAGGACAGGGACGGGGACAATGGGAGAAGGGCACTGAGATGGGCACTGGGATGGGGACACTGGGACGGGGACATTGGGACAGGGACACTGGGACAGGGACACTGGGATGGGGACACTGGTTGGCCTCAGCATCCAGGAGCAGGTTCTGGGCCTGAGGGGACATTGGGGACATTGGAGACATCGGGGAGACTGGGATGGGGACAATCAGATGGGGACACTGGGACAGGGACACCGGTTGGCCTCGGCGCCCAGGAGCAGGTTCTCAGCCTGAGGGGACATCGGGGACACTGGGATGGGGACACCGGTTGGCCTCAGCATCCAGGAGCAGGTTCTGGGCCTGAGGGGACATCGGGGACACTGGAGACAGAAGGATGGGGACACGGGGACAAGGAAACTGAGATGGGCACAGAGACGGGGACACCGGGACGGGGACATCAGGGGACACTGGGGACATCAGGGGACATTGGGGACACCAACCCAGGCCCCCCACATGGCACAGGGACACCAGGAAAGCCACAGCAAGGGACACTGTGCCACCCCGTTGTCACCTGCCCGGTGCCACCCCATTGTCACCTCGCAGGGTGTCACCCCATTGTCACCCCGTGGGGTGTCACCCCATTGTCACCCCGTGGGGTGTCACCCCCTCAGGGGTGCCACCGGGTCCCACCTTGAGGTCGCGGTGCACGATGTTCTTCTGGTGACAATAGTGCACGGCCGAGACGATCTGGGGACAGCGCGGGTGTCACCGGGTGTCCCCCCCATGTCACAGCCCCGGGGCGGGGGGATCGATGGTGGCCACGTGTGGCCGCCACGTGCCAGCCCTCCCTGTCCCCAGCTGCCACCAACGTCCCCACCCCCATGGCCCCCCCACACCTGCGGGAACTCAGCCCCCCCAGTGTCCCCAGTGTCCCCTCCGCTGGCCCCAGTGTCCCCAATGTCCCCCCTGCTGTCCCCAGTGTCCCCCCATGTGTCCTCCCAGTGTCCCCAATATCTCCCCTCTGTCCCCATTTGCCAAAACTTGGCCCCCCAATAATGTCCCCCACAATGTCCCCAGTGTCCCCATTGCCCCCGCTGTCCCCAATGTCCACAGTGTCCCCCACAACATCCCCAGTGTCCACAGTGTCCCCAATGTCCCCCATGATGTCCCCAGTCTCCCCACCTACTAGAACTTGGCCCCCCAATGGCCCCAGTGTCCCCTCTGTATCCCCCACAATGTCCCCAGTGTCTCAATACCACCAATGTCCCCAGTGCCCCCCCATTGTCCCCAACCTGCCCAAACTTGCCCCCCAGTGTCCCCAATGTCCCCCTCAATGTTCCCATTGTCCCCAACCTGCCCGAACTTGCCCCCGTGTCCCCCTCAATGTCCCCATTGTCCCCAACCTGCCTGAACTTGCCCCCCAGTGTCCCCAATGTCCCGCTCAATGTCCCCAGTGTCCCCAGCCTGCCTGAACTTGCCCCCCCGCTGTCCCCAAGGCCACCAATGTCCCCAGTGTTCCCTATGTCCCCAGTGTCCCCCGCAATGTCCCCAGTGTCCCCACCTGCCGGAACTTGGCCCGCGCCTCCTTCTCCTTCATCCTCCCGTGGGACACCAGGTAGTCAAACACCTCACCTGGGGGGGACGATGACACCCATGGGTGGGGGTCTGGGTGCCCAGGGGGGTCAGCACCCATGGGAGGGGGTCAGGGTGCCCTGGGAGGGGGTCAGCACCCATGGGAGGGGGTCAGGGTGCCGGGGGGAGTGTCAGCACCCATGGGAGGGGGTCAGGGTGCCCTGGGAGGGGGTCAGCACCCATGGGAGGGGGTCAGCACCCATGGGAGGGGGTCAGGGTGCCCTGGGAGGGGGTCAGCACCCATGGGTGGGGGTCAGGGTGCCCTGGGAGGGGGTCAGCACCCATGGGAGGGGGTCAGGGTGCCCTGGGAGGGGGGTCAGCACCCATGGGTGGGGGTCAGGGTGCCACGTGGGGGTCAGCACCCATGGGAGGGGGTCAGGGTGCCCTGGGAGGGGGTCAGCACCCATGGGAGGGGGTCAGGGTGCCGGGGGAGTGTCAGCACCCATGGGTGGGGGTCAGGGTGCCGGGGGAGTGTCAGCACCCATGGGTGGGGGTCAGGGTGCCACGTGGGGGTCAGCACCCATGGGAGGGGGTCAGGGTGCCGGGGGAGTGTCAGCACCCATGGGTGGGGGCTCACCGGCGCTGGCGTACTCCATCACCAGATACAGCGTCTTCTCCGTCTCGATGACCTCAAACAACTTCACTGTGGGTGGGGAGGGGGCCGGGGGGGTCAGCACCCATGGGTGCCCCCCGCCCCCCCACCCATGGGTGCCCCCCCGCCCCCGCACCCATGGGTGCTCCCCACTCACCGATGTTGGGGTGATTCAGCCCCTTCATGATTCGAACCTCACGGAAAAGCTGGGGGGGGGGACAGGGGGTTAGTGGGGGGTTGGGACCCCCCCCAACACCCAATGGGTGCCCCCTCAACACCCAATGGGTGCCCCCCCACCCAAGGGTGCCCCCACCTTCTGCAGGCTGGTGGGGTTCAGCTGCGTCTTGTCGATGATTTTGATGGCCACCTGGGGGGGGACACGGTGACACACGCGGTGACACACGCAGTGACACACGCGGTGACACACGCAGTGACACACGCAGTGACACACGCAGTGACACCCCCACAGCGCCACCTTCTCCTCCCAGCGCCCCCCAGTGCCCCCAGCCCCTCTCGGGACCCCCATTTCTCCCCCCATTTCCCTCCTAGGACTCCCCAGTCCCTCCCAGTTCCCCCCCATCACTCCCAGTGCCCCCAGTTTCCCTCCATGATGCCCCAGTCCCTCCCAGTTCCCCCATTTCCCTCCCAGGACCCCCCAGTCCCTCCCAGTTCCCCCCGGGACCCCCATTTCTCCCCCCATTTCCCTCCCAGGACCCCCCAGTCCCCCCCAGTCCCCCCATTTCCCCCCCCATTTCCCTCCCAGTGTCCCCAGCCCGTCCCAGGACCCCCATTTCTCCCCCCCAGGTCCCACTGGGACCCCCATTCCTCCCCCAGTTGCCTCCCAGGACCCTCCAGTCACTCCCAGTTCCCCTGGGATCCCCATTTCTCCCCCCGGGACCCCCCTTTCCCGCCCCAGGCCCCCTTGAGACCCCCATTTCTCCCCTCATTTCCCTCCCAGTTCCCCCCAGGACCCCCATTTCTCCCCCCATTTCCCTCCCAGTGTCCCCAGCCCATCCCATGACCCCCATTTCTCCCCCCCAAGGCCCCACTGGGACCCCCATTTCTCCCCCCATTTCCCTCCCAGTGTACCCAGCCCGTCCCAGGACCCCCATTTCTCCCCTCCAGGCCCCACTGGGACCCCCATTCCTCCCCCCAACTCCCTCCTAGGACCCTCCAGTCCCTCCCAGTTCCCCCAGGCCCCCCATTTCTCCCCCCGGGACCCCCATTTCCCCCCCAGGACCCATTTCCCACCTCCCTGCCGGTGAGGATGTGGCGGGCCAGCTTGACCTTGGCGAAGTTGCCCTTGCCGATGGTTCTCAGGAGCCGGTAGTTGCCGATGTGCGGCTGCTCCTCGGGGCACGAGGCCACCGAGTTGCGGCAACGGGCGCCCAGCGAGCGGCCGGACCAGCCGGGGGCCTTGTCCGAGCGGCTGCCGCCCAGCTGGGGACATGGGGACACACGGTGACACATGGGGAGACATGGGGACACACGTGGTGACACATGGGGACACACATGGGCGCAGCCCAGCGAGCGGCTGGACCAGCCGGGGGCCTTGTCCGAGCGGCTGCCGCCCAGCTGGGGACATGGGGACACACGGTGACACATGGGGAGACATGGGGACACACGTGGTGACACATGGGGACACACATGGGCGCAGCCCAGCGAGCGGCTGGACCAGCCGGGGGCCTTGTCCGAGCGGCTGCCGCCCAGCTGGGGACATGGGGACACACGGTGACACCCAGAGTGACACATGGTGACATGTAGTGACACATGGGGACACACATGGGCGCAGCCCAGCGAGCGGCCGGACCAGCCGGGGGCCTTGTCCGAGCGGTTGCCACCCAGCTGGGGACATGGGGACACATCTGGTGACATGTGGGGACATATGGGGACATACACAGTAACACATGGGGACACACGTAGGGACACGCATGGGGACAACCCAGCGAGTGGTCGGACCAGCCGGGGGCCTTGTCCGAGCGGCTGCCGCCCAGCTGGGGACATGGGGACACATGGTGACATTTGGTGACACAGGGGGACACACAGGGGGACACACAGGGGGACACACAGGGGGACACACAGGGGGACACATGGGCACAGCCCAGCGAGCAGCCGGACCAGCCGGGGGCCTTGTCCGAGCGGCTGCCGCCCAGCTGGGGACATGGGGACACATGGTGACACACGGGGACATGGTGACACATGGGGACACAGGGTCAGCCCAGCAAGTGGCTGGACCGGTGCGAGTGGCTGCCGCCCAGCTGGGGACACGGGGACACATGGTGACACATGGGGACACAGGGACAGCCCAGCGAGCGGCTGGACCGGTCCGGGCAGCTGCCGCCCAGTTGGGGACACGGGGACACATGGTGACACCCCAGGGACAGCGGTGACACCTGGGGGTAGGGGGGGGACAGCGGTGACACCCCAGGGACATGGGGACAGTGGTGATACCCAGGAGCATGGGGGGAACAGCGGTGACACACCAGGGACACAGGGACAGAGGAAACATGGGGACAGCAGTGACACCCCAGGGCCATGGGGACAGCGGTGACACCCGGCGGCATGGCGGGGACCGCAGTGACACCCCAGGGACAATGGTGACAACGGTGACACCCTGAGGCACACGGGAACACCGGTGACACCCCGGGGACAGCCCAGGGACACGGGGACAACAGTGATACCCCAGGACACAGGGGGGACAGCGGTGACACCCCTAGGGACACCCTGGGGCCATGGGGAGGACAGTGGTGACACGCCCAGGAACATGGGGACAGCGGTGACACCCCGAGGCCATGGGGGCGACAGTGGTGCCACCCCCAGGGACACCCCGGGGCCATGGGGGGGCCAGCGGTGACACCAGGGACATGGGGACTGCAGTGACACCCCGGGGCCATGGTGGGGACAGCGGTGACACCCAGGGACACCCCGGGGCCATGGGGGGACAGTGGTGACACCCAGGGACATGGGGATAGCGGTGACACCCCAGGGCCATGGGGGGGGACAGTGGTGACACCCAGGGACATGGGGACAGCGGTAACACCCAGGAGCATGGGGGGGACAGCGGTGACACCCAGGGACATGGGGACAGCGGTGACACCCCGGGAGCACGGGGGGGACAGCGGTGACACCCAGGGACACCCCGGGGCCATGGGGGGGACAGCCCAGCCCCCACAGCTCATCATGGGGGGCCCAGGGGGGCTGAGCCCCCTCCCCAGTACAAACGGGCCCCTCCCAGACCCCTCCCCCCGGTACCAACGCGACCCCCCCGGTGCTAAACCGGTACCAACCCGGTGCTAAACCGGTACCAACCCGGTGCTAAACCGGTACCAACCCGGTGCTAAACCGGTACCAACGCGACCCCCCCGGTACAACCCGGTCCCACCCGGTGCCCCCCGGTACCAACCCGACCCCCCAGTACTAACCCGGTACTAACTCGGTACCAACCCGGTACTAACGCGACCCCCCCAGTACCAACACGACCCCCCGGTACCAACCCAGTACTAACGCGACCCCCCCGGTACTAATCCGGTACCAACCCGGCCGCCCCGTTACCAACGCGGCCCCCCCGGTACCAACCCGGTACCAACCCGGCCGCTCCAGTACCAACGCGACCCCCCCGGTACCAACGCGGCCGCCCCGGTGCCCCCCGCCCCCCCGGTGCCCCCCCCGCTCACCGCGTCCGCGTTCCGCTCGTTCCCCGCCGCCAGGGCGGAGCGCGAAGACATCGCGACCGGCGGGCGCGGGGCCCGGGGGGGCCCGGGGCGGGCAGGGGGGCCCGGCCGGGCCGCTACCGGGAGCCCATGGCCGGGCCGGGGCGCTCGGAGGCCGAACCGGGAGCGGGACCGGGACGGGCGGCCATGGGCCGGGCCGGGCCCACACCGGAACCGGAAGCGGGCGTGGCCACGCCCCTTTAAAGGCGCGGCGCACCCGGGAATGGGAGGGGGGATTCGGGGTTGATTTGGGGTTAATTGGGGGGGATTCCGGGTTAATTTTGGGGGGATTGGGGAGTCTGGGGAGTTAGGGGGAATTTGTGGGAGCGACCACTGTGGAGGGGACACGCGTGGGGCACAAAAGGGCATCGCCCCCCCCCCCTTAATATCCCCGCTTGGTTTAAACAGGGCGTGGCTGGTCCCGTCCCCGAACGCCGCGTTGGCCAATCAGAAGCCTCCGGGCGCGGCCGCCGCTCGTTGCCATTGGCCACGCCCTGGCATGGAGACAGCACGGCCCGCCCCCTCAGCGGGGGCGGGGCCCCGCGCCGAGACTGCTCTGCGATTGGCTGCTTGTGCTGGCCAATCGGCGGCGGGCGGGTGTTAACCCCGGAGTCACCGGGGTCCCGTCCCTGGGACGTTTGGGGTCCCCTGTGTCCCCAATGTGGTCCCCGTGTCACCAGGGTCCTGTCCCTGTGATATTTGGGGTCCCCTGTGTCCCCAATGGGGTCCCCGTGTCACCAGGGTCCTGTCCCTGGGACATTTGGGGTCCCCTGTGTTCCCAATGGGGTCCTCGTGTCACCAGGGTCCTGTCCCTGTGATATTTGGGGTCCCCTGTGTTCCCAATGGGGTCCTCGTGTCACCAGGGTCCTGTCCCTGTGACATTTGGGGGTCTCCTGTGTCCCCAATGAGGTCCCCGTGTCACCAGGGTCCTGTGCCTGTGACATTTGGGGTCCCCTGTGTTCCCATTGGGGTCCCCGTGTCACCAGGGTCCTGTCCCTGGGACATTTGGGGGTCTCCTGTGTCCCCAATGAGGTCCTCGTGTCACCAGGGTCCTGTCCCTGTGACATTTGGGGTCCTGTCCCCCTGTAACTTGGGGTCCCCTGTGTCCCCAGTTGAGTTCCCTGTGTCCCCAGGGTCCCGTCCCTGTGACATTTGGGGTCCCCTCTGTCCCCAATGGGGTCCCCCGTGTCCTCAGGGTCCCTGCGATATTTGGGGTCCTGTTCCCATGTAATTTGGGGTCCCCGTGTCCCCAGGGTCCCGTCCCTGTGACATTTGGGGTCCTGTGCCAATGTAATTTGGGGTCCCCTGTGTTCCCAATGGGGTCCCCTGTGTCACCAAGGTCCTGTCCCCATGTAATTTGGGGTCCCCGTGTCCACAGGGTCCCGTCCCTGTGACATTTGGGGTCCCCTGTGTCCCCAATTGAGTCCCATGTGTCACCAGGGTCCTACCCCTGTGACATTTGGGGTCCCCTGTGTCCCTAGGGTCCTGTCCCCCTGTAACTTGGGGTCCCCTGTGTCCCCAGTTGAGTTCCCTGTGTCCCCAGTGGTGTCCCCTGTGTCCCCAAGGTCCCGTCCCTGTGACATTTGGGGTCCCCTGTGCCATTTGGGGTCCCTTGTTCCACGTGTCCCCACGCTCCCCGTGTCCCTCTATGTCCCCCCGCGTTCCCCCGTGTCCCCCGTGCCCCCCGTGTCCCCCCTCGTCCCCCATGTCCCCCCGTGTCCCCCGTGTCCCCCCGTGTCCCCCATGTCCCCCCGCGTCCCCCTATGTCCCCCGCGTTCCCCCGTGTCCCCCCCATCCCCCATGTCCCCCCGTGTCCCCCCACGTCCCCTCATATCCCATGTCCCCACACCCCCGTGAGCCCCGCGTCCCCCCGTGTCCCCCGCGCCACCCCCCACGTCCCCCGTGTCCCCCGCATCCCCCCTCGTCCCCCGCACCCCCTGTGTCCCCCCATGTCCCCCGCGCCCCCCACGCCCCCCCATGTCCCCCGTGTCCCCTGCGTCCCCCGCATCCCCCGCGTCCCCCCCGCGTCCCCCGCGTCCCCCCCGTCCGGTGACCCAGCGGAACCGGGAGGTGGCACCGGGTGACCCCGTCCCCGCCGTGGGAGGCGACACCGGGGAGGCGCTTCCTCAGGAAACCCCCGGCTGCCACCGCCCCCGTGTCACCGCCACCGCTGTCACCGCTGTCACCGCCACCGCTGTCACCGCTGTCCCCACCGCCACCGCTGTCACTGCCACCGCTGTCCCCACCGCCACCGCTGTCACCGCTGTCACCGCCACCGCTGTCACCGCAGCCGCCGCCACGCGCCCGGCGTCACCACCCAGGGGTACGTGTGGGGTGCGGCTCCTTTGGGTGCCACCGGGGTCCCTTTGGGTGCCACCGGGGTCCCTTTGGGTGTCACCCCAGGTCCCTTTGGGTGTCACCCCGTGTCCCTCTGGGTGCCACCTGGCTCCCTTTGGGTGCCGTCGCGGGTCCCTCTGGGTGCCACCTGGGTCCCCTCTATCCCTTTGCGTGCCACCCCATGTCCCTTTAGGTGCCACCTGGGTCCCTTTGCGTGCCACCCCATGTCCCTTTAGGTGCCACCTGGGTCCCTTTGCGTGCCACCCCATGTCCCTTTAGGTGCCACCCCATGTCCCTTTAGGTGCCACCTGGGTCCCTTTGCGTGCCACCCCATGTCCCTTTAGGTGCTACCTGGGTCCCTTTAGGTGCCACCCCATGTCCCTTCAGGTGCCACCCGGGTCCCTTCAGGTGCCACCCCCTGTCCCTTTGGGTACCACCCCATGCCCTTTCAGATGCCACCCTGTGTCCCCTCTGCCTTTTTGGGTACCACCCCCTGTCCCGTTAGGTGCCACCCCATGTCCCTTTAGGTGCCACCCCATGTCCCTTTAGGTGCCATCCCATGTCCCTTCTGCCCTTTTGGCTGCCAGCTGGGTCCTTTTAGATGCCACCTGGGTCCCATCAGATGCCACCTGGGTCCCATCAGATGCCACCTGGGTCCCATTAGATGCCACCCCATTTCCCTTTAGGTGTCACCCCATGTCCCTTTAGGTGCCACCCCATGTCCCTCTGGGTGCCACCTGTGTCCCTTTGGGTGCCACCCCGTGTCCACACCCCACGTCCCCCTGTCCCCCGGTCCCCTGTTCCCCTGTTCCCCCGTCCCCCTGTCCCCACATCCCCCCTTCCCCCTGTCCCCACGTCCCCCTGTCCCCTGTCCCCCTGTCCCCACGTCCCCCTGTCCCCGTCTCCACATCCCCATGTCCCCCTGTCCCCCGTCCCCCTGTCCCCCTGTCCCCCGTCCCCGTCTCCACATCCCCATGTCCCCCTGTCCCCCGTCCCCCTGTCCCCCTGTCCCCCGTCCCCCTCTCCCCCCGTCCCCCTGTCCACACATCCCCATGTCCCCCTGCCCCCGTCTCCCTGTCCCATATCCCCATGTCCCCTTGTCCCCTGTCCCCACATCCCCCCGTGCCCTGTCCCCCTGTCCCCCGTCCCCAGGTCCCCACATCCCCATGTCCCCCTGTCCCCCCGTCCCCCTGTCCCCCCGTCCCCTCGTCCCCTGTCCCCACATCCCCCCGTGCCCTGTCCCCCTGTCCCCCGTCCCCAGGTCCCCACATCCCCATGTCCCCCTGTCCCCCCGTCCCCCTGTTCCCCCGTCCCCTTGTCCCCTGTCCCCACATCCCCCCGTGCGCTGTTCCCCTGTTCCCCTGTCCCCAGGTCCCCCCGTTCCCCGTCCCCACGTCCCCCGTCCCGCAGGCGATGCCGCTGCCCAAGCGCCCCCCGAAGGAGGAGGAGGAGGAGGACGCTGACCCCTTCGCCCCCAACCCCGAGAGCCGCTACCGCCGCCGGGCCACCCTGGAGCGCCTGGTGGGGCTGGCGCCCTTCGGCCGCGCCCGCCGCGGGGGCCCCAAGGACGGCGACCGCGACCGCGACCGCGACGGCGAGCGCGACGGGGCCGGGGCCGGGGCCGGGGGGCGCCAGGCGCGGCGCCGCTCCGAGGACTCCGGGCTCCTGCGGCGGCTGCCGGGGCGGCGCAAGGCGAGCGAGGACGGGGGCGCCGCGCCCGGCCCCAAGCGCGGGGCGCTGCTGCGGGTGGCGCTGGGGCCGCGGGGCCGCCGCGGGTCCGCCCCGCCCGACGGGGCCGAGGGGGCGCAGGGGGACGGCGGGGGACAGCGGCCGCGCGGCGCGGGGAGGGGCGCGGAGCAGCTCTCGGGTGAGGGGGACGGGGGACGTGGGGACAGGCGGCTGGGGGCGTGGGGGCGTGGGGACACGGGATGTGGGGATGGAGACTTGGGGACGTGGGGACAGGCGGCTGGGGGCGTGGGGGCGTGGGGACACGGGATGTGGGGATGGAGACTTGGGGACATGGGGACAGGCGGCTGGGGACGTGGGGGCGTGGGGGTGTGGGGCTGAGGGACGTGGGGACACGGGGTTGTGGGGATGGAGGCTTGGGGACATGGGGACATGTGGCTTGGGGACGTGGGGACATGGGGCTTGGGGACATGGGGCTTGGGGACATGGGGATGTGGGGATGGAGACTTGGGGACATGGGGACATGCGGCTTGGGGACGTGGGGACGTGGGGACAGGCGGCTGGGGGCGTGGGGGTGTGGGGCTTGGAGACGTGGGGACGTGGGGATGTGGGGATGGAGACTTGGGAACATGGGGATGTGGGGACTTAGGGACATGGGGATGTGGGGATGTGGGGATGGAGACTTGGGGACATGGGGACAGGCGGCTTGGGGACATGGGGACACGGGGATGTGGGGATGGAGACTTGGGGACATGGGGACATGCAGCTTGGGGACATGGGGACATGGGGCTTGGGGACATGGGGCTTGGGGACATGGGGATGTGGGGATGGAGACTTGGGAACATGGGGATGTGGGGACTTAGGGACATGGGGATGTGGGGATGTGGGGATGGAGACTTGGGGACTTGGGGACGTGGGGATGAAGACTTGGGGACATCGGGCTTGGGGACATTGGGGATGTGGGGATGGAGATGTGGGAACATGGGGGACATGGGGATGGAGACTTGGGGACATGGGGACATGAGGCTTGGGGACAGGGAATGTGGGGATGTGGGGCATGGGGACATGGGGACATGGGGATGGAGACTTGGGGACATGGGGATGTGGGACTTGGGGATGTGGGGTGTGGGGGACGTGGGGACATGAGGATGTGGGGACGTTGGGGCATGGGGATGGAGACTTGGGGACATGGGGATGTGGGGCTTGGGGACCTGGGGATATGGAGACTTGGGGACATGGGGCCTGGGGACATGGGGACATGGGGACACGGGGACATGCAGATGTGGGGCTGGGGGACATGGGGGAGGTGGGGACGTGGGATAAGGACATGGGGACATGTGGAAATGGGACTTGGGGACATGGGGACAGGGACACGGGGACGTGGCGATGGGCCCTCGGGACACGAGAGCAGGAGGAGCCACAGCCCTTGGGGACAAACCCCCCGCGGGCGCCACCCCAGCCCCCAGCGGCACGGGCGACACGGGGGGGTCCCCGCGGTGCCACCCCCGCACCCACGGGCGCCCCCTTTCAGTGCTGGAGATCCTGGAGCTGATCCAGCGCCGCGAGCTGGTGGCGGCCGACGAGCAGATCATCGCGCTGGAGGCCGAGTGCGGCCCCGCGGCCCCGGCGGCCCCGGCGACGTCCCGGGCGGGGCGGCAGGCGCGCGACGTGGCGCTGCTCTACGAGGCGCTGCTGGCCCAGCTCTGGGCCGTGGTGGCCGAGGCGGTGCCCGCGGGCGGCCCCTACGCGCCGCTGCGCGCCGTGGTGCGGGTGCTGCAGCAGGAGGAGCGGGCGGACGCGAGCGGCGCGGCGGGGCGGCCGCGGGGGCTGCGGCGCGCCTGGCAGGACGCGGTGGCCCGGGCGGCCGCCGAGCGGCTGGCGCAGGTGGCCACGGGGCCGGGGCTGGGCGAGCGGCTGGCGGCGCTGAGCGGGCGGCTGCTGGGGGACATGGGGACCGTGCGGCGGCACCTGGCGCCCATGTACCCCCCCGAGTTCGGCGCCTTCGGGGTGTACGCGCGCGGGTACCAGCGGGCGCTGGCGCTGCAGGTGGCGGCGCTGGCGCAGAGGCCGCTGGACGTGCCGGAGCTCTACCTGCTGCTCGACTGGCACTGCAACACCTACCCCAGGTGAGAGCGCGGGCCACCCGCGGCACCCATGGCAACCCGTGCGATCCATGGGGCACAACAGAACACGTGGGACACCCGCGGCACCCATGGGACACCCATGCGATCCATGGGGCGCAACAGAACACGTGGGACACCCATGGCACGCATGGGACACCCGTAGAATCCATGGGACACAACAGAACACGTGGGACATCCATGGCACCCATGGGACACCCATAGAATCCATGGGACACAACAGAACACGTGGGACACCCATGGCACCCATGGGACACCCATAGAATCCATGGGACACAACAGAACACGTGGGACACCCATGGCACCCATGGGACACCCGTAGAATCCATGGGGCGCAACAGAACACGTGGGGCATCCATGGCACCCATGGGACACCCGTAGAATCCATGGGACACAACAGAACACGTGGGACACCCATGGCACCCATGGGACCCTGGGGTGACACTGTTGACACCCTTGGGGCTGTGCTGGGTGCTGGGGGTGACACGGGTGCCACCCATGGGACACCCCTAGGGTGGTTCTGGGGCACCCTGGGTGACACTGGTGCCGCCCGTGGGGCTGTGCTGGGGCACCCTGGGTGACACTGGAGCCACCCGTGGGGCTGTGCTGGGGCACCCTGGGGTGACACTGGAGCCACCCGTGGGGCTGTGCTGGGGCACCCTGGGGTGACACTGGAGCCACCCGTGGGGCTGTGCTGGGGCACCCTGGGTGACACTGGTGCCACCCGTGGGGCTGTGCTGGGGCACCCTGGGTGACACTGGAGCCACCCGTGGGGCTGTGCTGGGGCACCCTGGGTGACACTGGTGCCACCCGTGGGGCTGTGCTGGGGCACCCTGGGGTGACACTGGTGCCACCCGTGGGGCTGTGCTGGGGCACCCTGGGTGACACTGGTGCCACCCGTGGGGCTGTGCTGGGGCACCCTGGGTGACACTGGAGCCACCCGTGGGGCTGTGCTGGGGCACCCTGGGTGACACTGGTGCCACCCGTGGGGCTGTGCTGGGGCACCCTGGGTGACACTGGAGCCACCCGTGGGGCTGTGCTGGGGCACCCTGGGGTGACACGGGTGCCGCCCCCCAGGGAGGTGCTGGGGCACCCAGAGGTGGGGGCGCAGCTGCGGGCGGAGGCGCTGGGACCCCCCCTGCCCCCCGAGACCCAGCGCAGCCTGGAGAGCAGCTGCATCGCAGCCGTCAAGGTGGGGCGCTGGGGGCACTGGGGGCACTGGGATGGACTGGGATGGACTGGGGTGGGCACTGGGATGGACTGGGATGGACTGGGATGGGCACTGGGGGCACTGGGATGGACTGGGATGGACTGGGATGGACTGGGATGGGCACTGGGAGCACTGGGATGGACTGGGATGGACTGGGATGGGCACTGGGGGCACTGGGATGGACTGGGATGGACTGGGGTGGGCACTGGGATGGACTGGGATGGGCACTGGGATGGACTGGGATGGGCACTGGGAGCACTGGGATGGACTGAGATGGGCACTGGGAGCACTGGGATGGACTGGGATGGGTACTGGGATGGACTGGGATGGACTGAGACGGGCACTGGGATGGACTGGGATGGGCACTGAGAGCACTGGGATGGACTGAGATGGGCACTGGGATGGACTGGGATGGACTGAGATGGGCATTGGGATGGACTGGGATGGGCACTGGGATGGACTGAGATGGGCACTGGGAGCGCTGGAATGGACTGGGATGGGCACTGGGAGCACTGGGATGGACTGGGATGGGCACTGGGAGCACTGGGATGGACTGGGATGAGTACTGGGCGGCACTGGGATAGGTACTGGGGGCACTGGGAGATACTGGGATTAGCACTGGGGGGCACTGGGGTGGGCACTGGTTGATACTGGGATGGGTACTGGGGGGTACTGGGGGCACTGGGAGATACTGGGATGGGTACTGGGGGGTACTGGGGGCACTGGGAGATACTGGGATGGGTACTGGGGGGAACTGGAATGGGTACTGGGGACACTGGGATGGGTACTGGGGGGGTATTGGGGGCACTGGGGGGCATGGGGAGATACTGGGATGGACACCATGGTGGCACTGGGGGACACTGGGGGACACTGTGGTGGCACCAGGGGACACTGGGATGGACTTCGTCCCCATGTCTCGATGTCCCCCGTCCCCTGTCCCCATGTCCCCATGTCCCCGTCCCCATGTCCCCGTCCCCATGTCCCCGTCCCCATGTCCCCTGTCCCCATGTCCCCATGTCCCCTCTCACCTGTCCCCATGTCCCCTGTGCCCATGTCCCCATGTCCCCGTCCCCATGTCCCATGTCCCCATGTTCCCGTCCCCATTCCCAGGCCAAGCTGGAGGTGGCGGTGGCCCAGGAGCTGCAGCTCAGCGAGGACACGTGGCCCGAGGACGTCACCAGCCAGGAGGTGACAGAGGGACTGGCCACCCGCGTCACCGGGGTACGGCCACCCTGGGGACACCATGGGGACACCATGGGGACACCCTGGGACACCCTGGGACACCCTGGGGACACCCTGGGACACCCCTGGGACACCCTGGGACACCCTGGGGACACCCCTGGGACACCCTGGGGACACCCTGGGGACACCCCTGGGACACCCCTGGGACACCCTGGGACACCCCTGGGGACACCCTGGGGACACCCCTGGGACACCCCTGGGGACACCCTGGGGACACCCCTGGGACACCCCTGGGGACACCCCTGGGACACCGGGCTCTGTGGGGTGACACACAGGTCAGACAGGTGGCCCATGGGGACTGCAGGGTGACAGGGCACCCCATGGGGACAATGGACACCCCATGGGGACACCGAGGTGACAGGGCACCCTATGGGGACAATGGACACCCCACGGGGACCCCAGGGTGACAGGGCACCCCATGGGGACAATGGACACCCCATGGGGACACCGAGGTGACAGGGCACCCCATGGGGACACCAAGGCGATATGAGACCCCATGGGGACACCAGGGTGACAGGGCACCCCAAGGTGACACCAAGGCGATGCGACACCCCATGGGGACCCCGCGGTGGCCCGAGGGGACGGTGGCGGCCGCGTCCCCGTCCCCGTCCCCGCGGTGACGTCCCTGTCCCCACCAGCTGCTGCGGGCGCACGTGGAGCGGGCGCCCCAGATCAACCCCGAGTTCGGGCTGGACATGGCGCACGAGCTGCTGGGAGTGCTGGTGGCCTTCCTGCACAGGTGGGGACATCGGGGACATGGGGGACATTGGGGACATCGGGGACATTGGGGGCATTGGGGACACTGGGAACATTGGGGGCATTGGGGACATTGGGGGCATTGGGGACATTGGGGACATTGGGACAGCAGGGACACCGGAGATGTGAGGGGACATGGGGGACACAGGGGACATCGAGGACACTGGGGACATGGGGACATCGGAGACACCAGGGAGACCGGGGACACTGGGGACATGAGGGGACACGGGGACACAGGGACAAAGGGACGGGCTGTGAGGCGCTGGGAATGGGGACACGGGGACATGAAGGGACACGGGGACACAAGGGACCACGGGTGGTGGCTCCCTTGGGCGCCGGGTGCCCCGGGTGTCCCCGGGGTGTCCCCTGGTGTCCCCAGGGGCCAGGTGACCCCGGCGGGTCCCCCCAGTTTCCAGCGCAAGGTGGAACGTTTCCTGGAAGCCCCCCCAGAAGCCACCCCCCCGGAGGGGCCCACGGCGCGCGCCATCGCGCTGGCCAACTGCTGCCCCCCCTTCCGGTGAGCGCCCCCCCGAGGCCCCCGCGGCGCCCCCGGGGGCGTCACCCAGCGTCACCGCCCGTGTCACCGCGGCAGGAGCCTGGCGGAGCGGCTGGCGCGGGTCGGGCACCCGCAGAGCGAGGAGCCGCGGCGCCAGGCGCAGGCGGCCCTGGACAAGGTGACGCGGACCTGCAACCACGTCCTCACCCGGAGGCTCTTCGAGGACCTCAAGGTGACACCGCGGGGGGGGGCGGGAGGGGAGGGGCGCCCATGGGTGCTGGGGGGGGTGGGCGGCCGGTGGGGGGGTGGGTTGGGTGGTGGGCGTGGGTGCGATGGACATGGGGACCATTGGTTGAGTTGGGTGGCACCCAATGATCATGGGGACCATTGGTTGAGTTGGGTGGCGCCCAATGGTCATGGGGACCATTGGTTGAGTTGGGTGGCACCCAATGATCATGGGGACCATTGGCTGAGTTGGGTGACACTCAATGGTCATGGGGACCATTGTTGAGTTGAGTGGCACCCAATGGTCATGGGGACCATTGGTTGAGTTGGGTGACACCCAATGGGCATGGGGACCATTGTTGAGTTGGGTGGCACCCAATGGGATTGGGACCATTGTTGAGTTGGGTGGCACTCAATGGCCATGGGGACCATTGTTGAGTTGGGTGACACCCAATGGTCATGGGGACCATTGGCTGGGTGATACCCATGAGTGCAATGATCATGGGGACCATTGGTTGAGTTGGGTGACACCCAGTGGGCATGGGGACCATTGGTTGAGTTGGGTGATGCCCCAATGGGCATGGGGAATATTGGTTGAGTTGGGTGGCGCCCAATGGGCATGGGGACCATTGGTTGAGTTGGGTGGCGCCCAATGGTCATGGGGACCATTGGTTGAGTTGGGTGGCACCCAATGGTCATGGGGACCATTGGTTGAGTTTGGTGACACCCAGTGGTCATGGGGACCATTGGCTGGGTGATACCCATGGGTGCAATGGTCATGAGGATCATCAATTGGGCATTGAATTGGGTGTTTAGTTGGGCGTTGAGTTGGGTGTTGAGTTGAACATCGAGTTGGGTGTTGAGTTGAGTGTTGAGTTGGATGTTGAGTTGGGTGTTGAGTTGAGTGTTGAGTTGGATGTTGAGTTGGGTGTTCAGTTGGATGTTGAGCTGGATGTTGAGTTGGGTGTTGAGTTGGATGTTGAGTTGGGTGTTGAGTTGGGTGTTGAGTTGAGCGTTGAGTTGAGTGTTGAGTTGGATGTTGAGTTGGGTGTTGAGTTGAGTGTTGAGTTGGATGTTGAGTTGGGCGTTGAGTTGAGTGTTGAGTTGGATGTTGAGTTGGGCGTTGAGTTGAGTGTTGAGTTGAGTGTTGAGTTGGATGTTGAGTTGGGTGTTCAGTTGAGTGTTGAGTTGGATGTTGAGTTGGGTGTTCAGTTGGATGTTGAGCTGGATGTTGAGTTGGGTGTTCAGTTGAGTGTTGAGTTGGATGTTGAGTTGGGTGTTGAGTTGAGCGTTGAGTTGGATGTTGAGTTGGGTGTTCAGTTGGATGTTGAGCTGGATGTTGAGTTGGGTGTTCAGTTGGATGTTGAGTTGGGTGTTCAGTTGGGTGTTGAGTTGGATGTTGAGTTGGGCGTTGAGTTGAGTGTTGAGTTGGATGTTGAGTTGGGCGTTGAGTTGAGTGTTGAGTTGGATGTTGAGTTGGGCGTTGAGTTGAGTGTTGAGTTGGATGTTGAGTTGGGTGTTCAGTTGGATGTTGAGCTGGATGTTGAGTTGGGTGTTGAGTTGAGCGTTGAGTTGAGTGTTGAGTTGGGTGTTGAGTTTGGCATTGAGTTGTGTGTTGAGTTGTGCACCCCCCTGCATGCACCCCCCCGCTGCCCAGCGATTGGCCGCTGACCCATGTCCCCCCCACCCATGGGTGCCCCCCAGCCCTACTTCAACAAGCTAATGAAGCGCAAGTGGCTAACGAGCTCCGACGCCTTCGACGCCATCGTCATGCTCATCACCAGCTTCACCCAGAAGCTCCGCCCCCTCCACCCCGAGCCCTACCAGGTGGGTTCCACCCGGCGGGGGGGACACGGGGTGACCTGGGGGGTGTCCCATGGTGACACCTTCTCCCATAGGTGCTGGTGGGCGACCTGCACCGGCGGGTGCTCATCGAGTACGTGCGGCCGCTGCTCCAGGCGCGCTTGGTGTGCACGTCGGCCAAGATGCGCGCCCGGGTGGCCACGCGGCTCGGCGACGAAGCGCGGCAGCTCCGCGAGCTCTTCCACCGCCTGGTGAGGCCCTGGGCACCCATGGGTGCTCCCGGGTGGGTGGGGGGTGGCTGCTGGGGTGGGTGTGCTCAATGACCGTGGGGACCATTGGTTGAGTTGGGTGGCGCCCAATGGTCATGGGGACCATTGGTTGAGTTGGGTGATGTCCAATGCTCATGGGGACCCTTGGGTGAGTTGGGTGGCGCCCAATGGGCATGGGGACCATTGGTTGAGTTGGGTGGCACCCAATGGTCATGGGGACCATTGGTTGAGTTGGGTGGCGCCCAATGGGCATGGGGACCATTGGTTGAGTTGGGTGGCACTCAATGGTCATGGGGACCCTTGGTTGAGTTGGGTGACACCCAATGGTCATGGGGACCCTTGGGTGAGTTGGGTGGTACCCAGTGGTCGTGGGGACCATTGGTTGAGTTGGGTGGCACCCAATGGGCATGGAGACCATTGGTTGAGTTGGGTGGTGCCCAATGGGCATGGGGACCATTGGTTGAGTTGGGTGGCGCCCAATGGCCATGAGGACCATTGGTTGAGTTGGGTGGTGCCCAATGGTTGAGTTGGGTGGCGCCCAATGGTTGAGCTGGGTGGCACTCAATGGTCATGAGGACCATTGGTTGAGTTGGGTGATGCCCAATGGTTGAGTTGGGTGGCACCCAATGGTCATGGGGACCATTGGTTGAGTTGGGTGGTGCCCAATGGTTGAGTCGGGTGGCACCCAATGGTCATGGGGACCATTGGTTGAGTTGGGTGATGCCCAATGGTTGAGTTGGGTGGCACCCAATGGTCATGGGGACCATTGGTTGAGTTGGGTGGCTCCCAATGGTCATGGGGACCATTGGTTGAGTTGGGTGGCACCCAATGGGCATGGGGACCATTGGTTGAGTTGGGTGGCACCCTATGGTCATGGGGACCCTTGGTTGAGTTGGGTGATGCCCAATGGTCATGGGGACCATTGGTGGAGTTGGGTGGCGCCCAATGGTTGAGTTGGGTGGCACTCAATGGTCATGGGGACCATTGGTTGAATTGGGTGATGCCCAATGGTTGAGTTGGGTGGCACCCAATGGTCATGGGGACCATTGGTTGAGTTGGGTGATGCCCAATGGTCATGGGGACCATTGGTTGAGTTGGGTGGCACCCAATGGTCATGGGGACCATTGGTTGAGTTGGGTGATGCCCAATGGTCATGGGGACCATTGGTTGAGTTGGGTGGTGCCCAATGGTTGAGTTGGGTGGCACCCAATGGTCATGGGGACCATTGGTTGAGTTGGATGATGCCCAGTGGTCATGGGGACCCTTGGGTGAGTTGGGTGGCACCCAATGGTCGTGGGGACCCTTGGGTGAGTTGGGTGACACCCAGTGGTCGTGGGGACCCTTGGGTGAGTTGGGTGGCACCCAGTGGTCGTGGGGACCCTTGGGTGAGTTGGGTGGCACCCAGTGGTTGCGGGGACCCTTGGGTGAGTTGGGTGGCACCCAGTGGTCGTGGGGACCCTTGGGTGAGTTGGGTGGCACCCAGTGGTCGCGGGGACCCTTGGGTGAGTTGGGTGGCACCCAGTGGTCGCGGGGACCCTTGGGTGAGTTGGGTGGCACCCAGTGGTCGTGGGGACCCTTGGGTGAGTTGGGTGGCACCCAGTGGTCGCGGGGACCCTTGGGTGAGTTGGGTGGCACCCAGTGGTCGCGGGGACCCTTGGGTGAGTTGGGTGGCACCCAGTGGTCGCGGGGACCCTTGGGTGAGCTGGGTGCGGTGGGTGCCCGCCCGCAGGACTCGGCGTCGCCCTGGTTGGACTCGGTGGTGCCGCGGCTGCGGGAGCTGCTGGTGCTGGAGGACACGGCCGCGCTGCAGATGGAGGTGGCCGTGCTGGCCAGGGACTTCCCGGACGTGAGGTGACAGGGGTGACGCGGGGACAGGGGGGCACGTGTCACCGTGCTCGCTATGGCCGGGTGACACGGTGAGGTGGGACACCAGGGACCCATAGGGATGGGCGTGGGGTGGCACGTGTACCCATGGTCACCACCACAAGGTGACATGGTGAGGTGGGCCACAGGGACCCATAGGGACAGCCATGGGGTGACACACGTCCCTGTTGTCACCATGGTGGGGTGACACAGTGAGGTGGGACACAGGGACCCATAGGGACAGCCGTGGGGTGACACCCGTCCCCATTGTCACCACGGTGGGGTGACACAGTGAGGTGGGACACAGGGACCCATAGGGACAGCCGTGGGTGACACCCGTCCCCGTTGTCACCGTGGTGCGGTGGCAGAGGTGCCACCCGGCCGTGGGGCCGGTGACAGGACGCGGTGTCCCCGGGGACCGAGCGGGTGACAAGGACGCCGTGTCCGTCCGTCCGTCCTTCCCGGCAGCCCCGCCCTGCGGGAAGTGACCGCGGCCAAGTCCCCCCCCGTCCCCGCGTCCCCCCCCGTCCCCGCGTCCCCTCCCGTCCCCGCGTCCCCTCCCGTCCCCGCGTCCCCAGGGCGGCCGGTGGCACGCGGGGCCAGACCAGGTCACACAGGAGCCGCCCCGAATGTGGGGTGACACTGCGCCCCAAATCTGGGGTCCCGTCATTGTCCCCGTGTCCCCCCATTGTCCCCATATCCCTCATTGTCCCCACATCTCCCGTTGTCCCTGTGTCCTCCCATTGTCCCCATGTCCCCCTGTTGCTCCCATGTCCCCCACTGCCCCCATGTCCCCACATCCCCCATTGTCCCTATAGCCCCCATATCCCCCATTGTCCCCAATCTCCCCACATCCCCCATTGCCCCCATTGCCCCCATTGTCCCCATGTCCCCATTGCCCCCATGCCCCCCATTGTCCCCATGTGCCCATATCCCTCATTGCCCCCATGTCCCCTTTGTCCCCATATCCCCCGTTATCCCCATGGTCCCCGTTGTCCCCATGCCCCGCAATGTCCCCATTGGCCCCAATGCCCGCACTGTCCCCATTGCCCCCATGGCCCCCATTGCCCCCATTGTCCCCCTGAGCCCCAATGTCCCCATTGCCCCCCTGCCCCCCAATGTCCCCAATGTCCCCACGCACCCATTGCCCCCATGACCCCCAGTGTCCCCATTGGCCCCATTGACCCCAATGCCCCCAATGCCCCTATTGATCCCATTGCCCCCATTGCCCCCATGCCCCCCATTGCCCCCAACGTCCCCAATGTCCCCGCAGGCGCAAGCACGTGGCGGCGCTGCTGGACGTGCGGGGGCTGCGTGGCCATGGGGTGCGCCAGGAGATCCTGGGGGTGCTGGGGGACGTGGGGCAGAGCGACCCCCCCGCCCCCCCCCGCGCCCGCGCCTTCTTCTCCGAGCTCCCGGTGCCGCGCGACGCGCGCTGCCTCCCGTGTCACCTCCCGTGTCACCTCCCGTGCCACCTCCCGTGTCACCTCCCGCGCCACCTCCCGCGCCACCTCCCGCGCCACCTGCCCCGCCCCGCGGCGCTGGGGACCTTGGGGACATCACTGGGGACGCTGACCCGGCTGCGGCTGCGCCCCCGACGGCCCCAGAACTGAGAGCGGGGACCCCCGCGTGGGGACACCCCCCGAATGGGGACACCCCCCGAATGGGGACCTTGAAATGGGGAGACCCCAAAAATGGGGACGTCCTAAAATGGGGGGACCCCGAAATGGGGGGACCTTGAAATTGGGGGACCGCAAAAATGGGGACGTTCCGAAATGGGGGGACCCCAAATGGGGACGTCCCAAAATGGGGGGACCTTGAAATGGGGATGTCCCAAAATGGGGGGACCCTGAAACTGGGGGGACCCTGATACTGGGGGGGAACCCTGATACTGGGGAACCCTGATACTGGGGGGGAACCCTGATACTGGGGGGACCTAGAAAGTGAGGGACACCAAAACTGGGGGGACCCTGAAATGGGGGCACCCTGATACTGGGGGCTGGGTCCCCCAAATCTGGGTGCCATGTTGTACCCCAAAATAGGGTGCTGAGCTCCCCCAAATCTGGGTGCCATGTTGTACCCCAAAATTGGGTGCTGAGCTCCCCCAAATCTGGGTGCCCCCTGCACCCCAATCTGGGCGCTGAGCTCCCCCAAATCTGGGTGCCCCCTGCACCCCAATCTGGGTGCTGAGCTCCCCCAAATCTGGGTGCCCCCTGCACCCCAATCTGGGCGCTGAGCTCCCCCAAATCTGGGTGCCCCCTGCACCCCAATCTGGGTGCTGAGCTCCCCCAAATCTGGGTCCCCCCTGCACCCCAATCTGGGCGCTCGGGGCCCCCAGCCCCTGTATAAATGGTGTCAATGAAGCGCTGCAGTGTGGTCTTGTCCCTCGCTTGGGGACACGGGGACAGGGACACGGGGACACCCCGGTCACAGAGGTTGGGGACACGGGGACATGGGGACACGGGGACATGGACATGGGGACAGCCCGTGCACTGGGGTTGGGGACACAGGGGTTGGGGACATGGGGATGTCACAGGGGTTGGGGACACGGGGACACCCCGTGCACTGGGGTTGGGGACACAGGGGTTGGGGACATGGGACTGGGGGACACAGGTCTGGGGGACACAGGCACACCCCAGTCGCAGGGTTGGGGACACTGGGTTGGGGACACAGGGACACCCCATGCATAGGGGCTGGGGACACGGGGTTGGGGACACGGCAGTTGGGGACACGGGGACCCCCACTCGCACAGTTGGGGACACGGGGTTGGAGACATGGGGACCCCCCTCTCAGGGTTGGGGACACGGGGACCCCCCTCTCAGGGTTGGGGACACAGGGGTTGGGGACACGGGGCCCCCCCTCGCAGGGTTGGGGACACGGGGGTTGGGGACACGGGGTTGGGGACACGGGGGTTGGGGACACCCCAGTCCCCGCCAGGATCGCTCTCCCGTGCGTGTCCCCGCGTCCCCCCCGCGGTGGCCGCTCCGGGGGGGGGGAGGAAGGAAAACGCCACCAGCGCCGCTCCGGGAAGTCACCGCGGGGGGGGACGGGGGGGACACCGCGGGGGGGCGGGGGGGTTCGGACAGGAGGGGACACCGCGCGGGGGGGACGGGAGGGGACACCGCGGGGAGGGGGGGACAGGAGGGGACACCGCGCGGGGGGGGGACAGGAGGGGACACCGCGGGGAGGGGGGGACAGGAGGGGACACCGCGGGGGGGGACGGGAGGGGACACCGCGGGGAGGGGGGGACAGGAGGGGACACCGCGGGGGGGGACGGGAGGGGACACCGCGGGGAGGGGGGGACAGGAGGGGACACCGCGCGGGGGGGGGGAGTTCAGACAGGAGGGGACACCGCGCGGGGGGGGGACAGGAGGGGACACCGCGCGGGGGGGGACAGGAGGGGACACCCCTCCCCCCTGGCGCCTGCATGTGACACCTTGCGTGTCCCCCCCACGGTGACAAAAAGGGGGGGGTGACACCGGGCACGGCCACCCCCGTGTCCCTCTTTCACTCCCCATTGTCACCCCCCCGTGTCCCTTTGCCACCCCCCATTGTCACTCCCTGTGTCCCTTTGCCACCCCCCTTGTGCCCCTCTGCCACCCCCCATTGTCACCCCCGTGCCCCTTTGCCACCCCCCTGTCCCTTTGCCCCCCCGCATTGTCACCCCCCCCGGGTCTCGCCACATCCTGGGGGGACACACGGGACACGGACGGGGCCGCCGTGTCCGTTGTCACCCCCCCTTGGTGACAAAAATAGGCCGGATGTGGCCAGGAAGGAGCGAGGACTATAAATAGGGGTCCTCGGCGGGGCCAGGGTCACCGTGCACCCCCCCGCGTGGGAAGGGGACGGCGGCGGCGGGGACGGAAACGGGGGCGCCAGGAAGGGACAAGGGGACCGGGGGGACACGATGGGGGTGGCACCGGGAATGGGGGGGCAGCGTGGGCTGGGGTGCGGGGACAGGGACAGGGGTGTCACCATGGGCACGTAATGGGGACAGGGACACGCAGGGACATGGATGGGACATTGCAGGGACAAGAGTGTCACCATGGGCAGGTAATGGGGACAGGGACACGTGCGGACAGGGATGGGACATTGCAAGGACAGGGGTGTCACCATGGGCAGGTAATGGGGACACGGACACATGGGGACAGGGATGGGACATTGAGGGGACAGGGGTGTCACCACGGCCAGGTAAATGGGGACAAGGACACATAGGGATACGGATGGGACATTGCAGGGACAGGGGTGTCACCACACAGGGACACGTGGGGACAGGGATGTCACCACGGCCAGGTAAATGGGGACAGGGGTGTCACCAAGGCCAGGTAAGCAGGGACCCCCCCAAACTGGTCAAGAAGCCCCGCCCCCTCCCGGCCATCCCAATGTCCCCGAAGTCCCTTGGTGCTGGTGCCCTCTGGTGGCCACCCACGGGACTGCAGGAGCTGGGAGCGTGGCTTGAGATGGGGGCGTGGCTTGGGAAGGTTGGGTTGGGTTCGGTTGAATCTGGTTGAGTTGGGTTGGGTTGAGTTGCGTTGACTGGGGTTGGGTTGAGTTGGGTCGAATTGGGTTGGGTTGGGTTGAGTCGGATTGCATCGAGTTGGGTTGGGTTGAGTGGGGTTGGGTTGAGTGGGGTTGGGTTGAGTGGAGTTGGGTTGAGTGGGGTTGGGTTGACTTGGGTCGGGTTGGGTTGACTCGGGTCGGGTTGACTTGGGTTGGGTTGGGATGGGTTTGGTTTGGATGGGTTGGGTTGACTTGGGTTGGTTGGGTCGAGCTGGTTTGGGTTGGGTTGAGCTGGGTTGGGTTGGGATGGGTTGAGTTGGGTTGGGTTGAGTTAGGTTGGGATGGGTTGAGTTGGGTTGGGATGAGTTGAGTTGGGTTGGGATGGGTTGAGTCGGGTTGAGTTGGGTTGGGTTGGGATGGGTTGAGTCGGGTTGAGTTGGGTTGGGTTGGGATGGGCTGAGTTGGGTTGAGTTGGGTTGAGTTGGGTTGAGATGGGTTGAGATGGGTTGAGATGGGTTGGGATGGGTTGGGATGGGTTGGGATGGGTTGGGTTGAGTTGGGTTGGGTTGAGTTGGGTTGGGTTGGGTTGGGTTGGGTTGGGTTGGGTTGGGTTGGGATGGGTTGAGTTGGGTTGGGATGGGATGGGTTGAGTTGGGTTGGGTTGGGTTGAGATGGGTTGAGTTGGGTTGGGTTGAGTTGGGTTGGGTTGAGTTGGGTTGGGTTGAGTTGGGTTGGGTTGAGTTGGGTTGGGTTGAGTTGGGTTGGGTTGGGATGGGTTGAGTCGGGTTGGGTTGGGTTGGGTTGGGTTGAGATGGGTTGGGATGGGTTGGGTTGGGTTGGGTTGGGATGGGTTGGGTTGGGTTGGGTTGGGTTGGGTTGAGTTGGGTTGGGTTGAGTTGGGTTGGGTTGGGTTGGGTTGAGTTGGGTTGGGATGGGTTGAGTTGGGTTGGGTTGAGATGGGTTGAGTTGGATTGGGTCGGGTTGAGTTGACTTGGGTTGGGTTTGGATGGGTTGGGTTGAGTTGGGTCGGGTTGAGTTGACTTGGGTTGCGTTTGGATGGGTTGGGTTGAGTTGGGTTGGGTTGAGTTGAGTTGGGTTGGGTTGAGTTGGGTTGGGTTGAGTTGGGTTGAGTTGGGTTGGGTTGAGTTGGGTTGGGTTGAGTTGGGTTGGGTTGAGTTGGGTTGGGTTGAGTTGATGGAGAAACCACCAACCAAGGGCTCGATCGCCGCTTTATTGGGGCTGCACCTACAGTTCTACAAGCGCCCGGGACCGAGGGCCCTGGGGGGAGGATGAGGAGGATGAGGATGAATTTGGGGTGACGGGGCCCTGGGGGGGGCTCAGCACCCACGTCACCCCCCAGCTGATGCGACGTGTCCCCAGCTCCACCCAAACGCGTCGGACACCCCCGTGTCACCCGATGGGGGGCCGGGATGGGGGGGCAGCCGAGGACACGCCGGGGGCCCCGGGGGGCTGGGGGTCCCCGAGGGGCTGGGGGGGGCCCCCGTGTCCTCTGCCCCCCTCAGACCTTCTTGCGCTGCGGCCGCACCCGGGGGAAGAGCTGGGGGGAAAGGGGGGTCAGGGGGGGCCATGGGTGCTGTGGGACCCCCCCCAGGTCGTGGGTGCTGTGGGAACCCCCCTGGGGCTGTGGGGTGTCTGTGGGTGCTGTGGGTGCCCCCCACCCAGGGTTGTGGGGTGTCCATGGGTCCCCCCCCAGAGTTCTGGGGTGTCTGTGGGCACTGTGGGTCCCCCCAGGTCTGTGGGTGCTGTGGGTGCCCCCCAGGGTTCTGGGGTGTCTGTGGGTGCTGTGGGTGCCTCCCAGGGGTTTGGGGTGTCTGTGGGTGCTGCTGGGTGTCCCTGAGCCCCCCAGGGTTTGGGGGTGTCTGTGGGTGCTGCTGGGTGTCCCTGAGCCCCCCAAGGTTTTGGGGTGTCTGTGGGGTGTCTGTGGGTGCTGTGGGTCCCCCCAGGTCTATGGGTGCTGTGGGTGCCCCCAAGGGTTCTGGGGTGTCTGTGGGTGCTGTGGGGTGTCCCTGAGCCCCCCTCAAGGGTTCTGGGGTGTCTGTGGGGGGTGTGTGGGTGCTGCTGGGTGCCCCTGAGTCCCTCCGGGTTTTGGGGTGTCCATGGGGTGTCCATGGGGTGTCCATGGGGTGTCTATGGGTGCTGCTGGGTGTCCCTGAGCCCCCCTGGGTTTTGGGGTGTCCATGGGGTGTCTATGGGGTGTCCATGGGGTGTCCATGGGGTATCCATGGGGTGTCCATGGGGTATCCATGGGGTGTCTATGGGGTGTCCATGGGGTGTCCATGGGGTATCCATGGGGTGTCTATGGGGTGTCCATGGGGTGTCCATGGGGTGTCCATGGGGTGTCTATGGGGTGTCTATGGGGTGTCTATGGGGTGTCCATGGGGTGTCCATGGGGTGTCCATGGGGTATCCATGGGGTGTCTATGGGGTGTCCATGGGGTGTCCATGGGGTGTCTATGGGGTGTCCATGGGGTGTCCATGGGGTATCCATGGGGTGTCTATGGGGTGTCTATGGGTGCTGCTGGGCACCCCTGAGCCCCCCGGGTTTTGGGCCCCCCTGGTTCTGGGGCCCCCCCGTCGCGCACTCACCCCGAAGTAGTTCCTGGGCACGTAGCCCTGGTGGCCGCTCAGGGACCCCCACCACCAGTCCAGCTCGGGCGGGGGGGGCCGGCGCAGCACGGTCACCGAGTCCCCCTCCCGGAACGAGAGCTCGTCCGGCAGCGCCGCGGGGCGGTCCCAGAGCGCGTAGACCACGCCGCGGTTCAGCACCCCCATGCCCTGCTCCACCCCTGGCAGGATGGGACCACAGCACCCCAATGCACCCCAGTGCACCCCAGTGCACCCCAATGCACCCCAATGCACCCCAGTGCACCCCAATGAACCCCAATGCACCCCAGTGCACCCCAATGCACCCCAGTGCACCCCAATGAACCCCAATGCACCCCAGTGCACCCCAGTGCACCCCAGTGCACCCCAATGCACCCCACCCCATCCCAGAGCGCGTAGACCACGCCGCGGTTCAGCACCCCCATGCCCTGCTCCACCCCTGGCAGGATGGGACCACAGCACCCCAATGCACCCCAATGCACCCCAGTGCACCCCAGTGCACCCCACCCCATCCCAGAGCACGTAGACCACGCCACGGTTCAGCACCCCCATGCCCTGCTCCACCCCTGGCAGGATGGGACCACAGCACCCCAATGCACCCCAGTGCACCCCAGTGCACCCCAGTGCACCCCACCCCATCCCAGAGCGCGTAGACCACGCCGCGGTTCAGCACCCCCATGCCCTGCTCCACCCCTGGCAGGATGGGACCACAGCACCCCAATGCACCCCAGTGCACCCCAGTGCACCCCAATGCACCCCAATGCACCCCAGTGCACCCCAGTGAACCCCAATGCACCCCAGTGCACCCCAGTGCACCCCAATGCACCCCAATGAACCCCAATGCACCCCAGTGCACCCCAGTGCACCCCACCCCATCCCAGAGCGCGTAGACCACGCCGCGGTTCAGCACCCCCATGCCCTGCTCCACCCCTGCCAGGATGGGACCCAATGAACCCCAGTGCACCCCAGTGCACCCCAATGAACCCCAGTGCACCCCACCCCATCCCAGAGCGCGTAGACCACGCCGCGGTTCAGCACCCCCATGCCCTGCTCCACCCCTGGCAGGATGGGACCAATGAACCCCAGTGCACCCCAGTGCACCCCACCCCATCCCAGAGCGCGTAGACCACGCCGCGGTTCAGCACCCCCATGCCCTGCTCCACGCCTGCCAGGATGGGACCACAGCACCCCAATGAACCCCAGTGCACCCCAGTGCACCCCAGTGCACCCCAATGAACCCCAATGAACCCCAGTGCACCCCAGTGCACCCCAGTGCACCCCACCCCATCCCAGAGCGCGTAGACCACGCTGCAGTTCAGCACCCCCATGCCCTGCTCCACGCCTGCCAGGATGGGACCACAGCACCCCAATGCACCCCAATGCACCTCAGTGCACCCCAATGCACCCCAGTGCACCCCACCCCATCCCAGAGCGCGTAGACCACGCCGCGGTTCAGCACCCCCATGCCCTGCTCCACGCCTGCCAGGATGGGACCACAGCACCCCAATGCACCCCAATGCACCTCAGTGCACCCCAATGCACCCCAATGCACCCCAGTGCACCCCAGTGCACCCCAGTGCACCCCAATGCACCCCAATGAACCCCAATGCACCCCAGTGCACCCCAGTGCACCCCAGTGCACCCCAATGCACCCCAATGAACCCCAATGCACCCCAGTGCACCCCAGTGCACCCCAGTGCACCGCACACCGTCCCAGAGCGCGTAGACCACGCCGCGGTTCAGCACCCCCATGCCCTGCTCCACCCCTGGGGGGCATGGGCAGGATGTGACCCCCAGGGCCACCCCCACTGCCCCCAATGCCCCCAATGTCCCCATCACCCCCAATGGCCCCATTGCCCCCAATGCCCCCATTACCCCTAATGTCCCCAATGTCCCCAATGCCCCCATTGCCCTCAATGCCCCCAATGTCCCCATTACCCCCAATGTCCCCAATGCCCCCATTGCCCCCAATGTCCCCATTATCCCCATTACCCCCAATGCCCCCAATGCCCCCATTGCCCCCAATGCCCCCGATGTCCCCAACGTCCCCACGTCCCCATGTACCGGTGAGGTAGCTGTAGCAGTCGGCGTAGCCCTGGCGGAAGGGGTCGCACTTCCCCATTGCCCCCAATGTCCCCAATGCCCCCAAT
Source organism: Patagioenas fasciata (assembly GCF_037038585.1). Lineage (NCBI taxonomy): Eukaryota > Metazoa > Chordata > Aves > Columbiformes > Columbidae > Patagioenas > Patagioenas fasciata. The sequence goes on along the minus strand of NC_092552.1, from coordinate 257,517 downwards.
GCCCCCAATGTCCCCATTGCCCCCAATGCCCCCATTACCCCCAATGTCCCCATTGCCCCCGATGTCCCCAGCGTCCCCACGTCCCCAGGTACCGGTGAGGTAGCTGTAGCAGTCGGCGTAGCCCTGGCGGAAGGGGTCGCACTTCCCCATTGCCCCCAATGCCCCCATTGCCCCCAATGCCCCCAATGCCCCCAATGTCCCCATTGCCCCCAATGCCCCCAATGCCCCCAATGCCCCCGATGTCCCCAACGTCCCCACGTCCCCAGGTACCGGTGAGGTAGCTGTAGCAGTCGGCGTAGCCCTGGCGGAAGGGGTCGCACTTCCCCATTGCCCCCATTGCCCCCAATGCCCCCATTACCCCCAATGTCCCCAATGTCCCCAATGCCCCCCACGTCCCCGTGTACCGGTGAGGTAGCTGTAGCAGTCGGCGTAGCCCTGGCGGAAGGGGTCGCACTTCCCCATTGCCCCCATTGCCCCCAATGCCCCCATTACCCCCAATGTCCCCAATGTCCCCAATGCCCCCCACGTCCCCGTGTACCGGTGAGGTAGCTGTAGCAGTCGGCGTAGCCCTGGCGGAAGGGGTCGCACTTGTCGGCCGCCAGGCTGCCGTCGCTGCTGGTGGTGGCGAAGACGGCGGCCCCGTGCTGCACCAGCGCCACGCACACGCTCGTGTCGTTGCACGAGGCCGCGCAGTGCAGGGGGGTCCTGGGCAAACGGGGCCGTGAGCGGCGCTGGGGGCGCCCGCGCCGGGACCCCGCACCGGGGACTATTGGGGTCCCCTTCCCACTCACAGGGTTATTGGGGTCCCAGTCACAGGGTTATTGGGGTCCCCTTCCCCAGTCACAGGGTTATTGGGGTCCCCATCCCCAGTCACAGGGTTATTGGGGTCCCCTTCCCCAGTCACAGGGTTATTGGGGTCCCCATCCCCAGTCACAGGGTTATTGGGGTCCCCTTCCCCAGTCATAGGGTTATTGGGGTCCCCAGTCACAGGGTTATTGGGGTCCCAGTCACAGGGTTATTGGGGTCCCCTTCCCCAGTCACAGGGTTATTGGGGTCCCAGTCACAGGGTTATTGGGGTCCCCTTCCCCAGTCACAGGGTTATTGGGGTCCCCAGTCACAGGGTTATTGGGGTCCCAGTCACAGGGTTATTGGGGTCCCCTTCCCACTCACAGGGTTATTGGGGTCCCCTTCCCCAGTCACAGGGTTATTGGGGTCCCAGTCACAGGGTTATTGGGGTCCCCTTCCCCAGTCATAGGGTTATTGGGGTCCCAGTCACAGGGTTATTGGGGTCCCCTTCCCCAGTCACAGGGTTATTGGGGTCCCAGTCACAGGGTTATTGGGGTCCCCATCCCCACTCACAGGGTTATTGGGGTCCCAGTCACAGGGTTATTGGGGTCCCCATCCCCACTCACAGGGTTATTGGGGTCCCAGTCACAGGGTTATTGGGGTCCCCATCCCCAGTCATAGGGTTATTGGGGTCCCCATCCCCAGTCACAGGGATTATTGGGGTCCCCATCGTCATCCCACCATCTGTGGGGTCCCCCAGCCCCCCACCCTGTTCTGGGGTCCCCCCGTACCACCCATGGCCATGGGGTCCCCCATCCCCTGTTGGGGTTCCCCCTATTTCGGGGTCCCCCCCCGTTTCGGGGTCCTGTACCAGCCGTGGCTGTGGGGTCCCCGTGCCCCCCCCCCATTTCGGGGTCCCCCCCCATTTTGGGGTCCCGTACCAGCCGTGGCTGTGGGGTCCCCGTGCCCCCCCCCGTTCCGGGGTCCCCCCCCGTTCCGGGGTCCCGTACCAGCCGTGGCTGTGGGGTCCCCGTGCCCCCCCCCCATTTCGGGGTCCCCCCCCATTTCGGGGTGCCGTACCAGCCGTGGCTGTGGGGTCCCCGTGTCCCCCCCCGTTCCGTGCCCCCCCCCCGTTTCGGGGTCCCGTACCAGCCGTGGCTGTGGGGTCCCCGTGCCCCCCCCATTTCGGGGTCCCCCCCCGTTTCGGGGTCCCGTACCAGCCGTGGCTGTGGGGTCCCCGTGCCCCCCCCCCCGTTTCGGGGTCCCCCCCCGTTCCGGGGTCCCGTACCAGCCGTGGCTGTGGGGTCCCCATGCCCCCCCCCCGTTTCGGGGTCCCGTACCAGCCGTGGCTGTGGGGTCCCCGTGTCCCCCCCCATTTCGGGGTCCCCCCCCGTTCCGGGGTCCCGTACCAGCCGTGGCTGTGGGGTCCCCGTGCCCCCCCCCCCGTTCCGGGGTCCCCCCCCATTTCGGGGTCCCGTACCAGCCGTGGCTGTGGGGTCCCCGTGCCCCCCCCCCGTTTCGGGGTGCCGTACCAGCCGTGGCTGTGGGGTCCCCGTGTCCCCCCCCGTTCCGTGCCCCCCCCCCGTTTCGGGGTCCCGTACCAGCCGTGGCTGTCGGGGGAGTTGACGTCGGCGCCGCAGCCGATCAGGAACTCCACGACGCCGTAGTTGGCCCCGCAGATGGCGTTGTGGAGCGCGGTGATGCCCTCGGCGTTGGGCTGGCTGGGGTCGTTCAGCTGGGGACACCAGGGTCACCCAATGTCACCCAGTGTCACCCATTGTCACCCAGTGTCACCCAGTGTCACCCAATGTCACCCAGGGTCACCCAGTGTCACCCAGGGTCACCCAGGGTCACCCACTGCCAGCCACTGCCACCCCATCCCCTCGGCGTTGGGCTGGCTGGGGTCGTTCAGCTGGGGGGGACATCAGTGTCACCCAGTGTCACCCAGTGTCACCCAGGGTCACCCAGCATCACCCATTGTCACCCATTGTCACCCACTGCCAGCCACTGCCGCCCCATCCCCTCAGCGTTGGGCTGTCTGGGGTTGTTCAGTTGGGGACACCAACCCATGTCACCCAGTGTCACCCAGCGTCACCCATTGCCACCCACTGACAGTCGCTACCACCCCATCCCCTCGGCGTTGGGCTGGCTGGGGTCGTTCAGCTGGGGGGGACATCAGTGTCACCCAGTGTCACCCAATGTCACCCAGGGTCACCCAGGGCCACCCAGCATCACCTCATCGTCCCCACTGACACCCATTGTCACCCACTGCCAGCCACTGCCGCCCCATCCCCTCAGCGTTGGGCTGGCTGGGGTCGTTCAGCTGGGGACACCAGGGTCACCCAGTGTCACCCAATGTCACCCAGTGTCACCCAGTGTCACCCACTGCCAGCCACTGCCACCCCATCCCCTCCACGTTGGGCTGGCTGGGGTCGTTCAGCTGGGGACACCAGGGTCACCCAGTGTCACCCAATGTCACCCAGTGTCACCCAGTGTCACCCAGTGTCATCCACTGCCAGCCACTGCCGCCCCATCCCCTCCGCGTTGGGCTGGCTGGGGTTGTTCAGTTGGGGACACCAACCCATGTCACCCAGTGTCACCCAGTGTCACCCAGGGTCACCCACTGACATCCCCACTGTCACCCACTGACACCCCATCCCATCCCTGTCCCCATGTCCCCGTTCCCATGTCATTGTCCCTGTCCCCATGTCCCCATTGTCACCTCGGCCACGGCCTGGCGCACCACGTCCAGCTCCCCTGTCCCTGTCCCCATCACTGTCCCCATGTCCCTGTCCCCATGTCCCTGTCCCCATGTCCCCATCACTGTCCCCATCACTGTCCCCATGTCCCTGTCCCCATGTCCCCATCACTGTCCCCATGTCCCCATTGTCACCTCGGCCACGGCCTGGCGCACCACGTCCAGCTCCCCTGTCCCTGTCCCCATGTCCCCATCACTGTCCCCATGTCCCCACCATGTCCCCACCATGTCCCCATCGTCACCTCGGCCACGGCCTGGCGCACCACGTCCAGCTCCCCTGTCCCTGTCCCCATGTCCCCATCACTGTCCCCATGTCCCCATCACTGTCCCCATGTCCCTGTCCCCATCACTGTCCCCATGTCCCCATCCCTGTCCCCATGTCCCCATTGTCACCTCGGCCACGGCCTGGCGCACCACGTCCAGCTCCCCTGTCCCTGTCCCCATGTCCCCATCACTGTCCCCATGTCCCCATCCCTGTCCCCATGTCCCCACCATGTCCCCATCGTCACCTCGGCCACGGCCTGGCGCACCACGTCCAGCTCCCCGCTCAGCGCCGCGTCCAGCAGCAGCACCAGGGGGTCCAAGCGGACCCGCGCCCCCGGGCGCCGCCGGGGGGAGGAGGGGGCGCGCAGGGCCGGGCGCAGCTCCTGCCAATCAGCGCGTCAGGGACACCGGGGCCACGGACACCCCGGGGGACCCTGGGACACCCGGGGGACCTTGGGACACCCCGGGACACCCCCGGGGGACCTTGGGGACACCCCTGGGACACCTCAGGACACCCCCGGGGGACCTTCGGGACACCCCAGGGACACCCCTGGGACACCCCTGGGACACCTCAGGACACCCCCAGGGACACCCAGGGGACCTTGGGGACACCCCAGGACACCCCCAGGGGACCTTGGGGACACCCCCAGGGACACCCCTGGGACACCCGCAGGGGACCTTGGGGACACCCCTGGGACACCTCAGGACACTCCCAGGGACACCCCAGGACACCCCCGGGGGACCTTGGGGACACCCCCGGGGACACCCCAGGACACCCCCAGGGGACCTTGGGGACACCCCTGGGACACCCCCAGGGACACCCAGGGGACCTTGGGACACCCATGGGACACCCCCAGGGGACACCCCAGGACACCCAGGGACCCCGCCCTGGGCAACCTGGGACACCCCCAGGGACACCCCAGGACACCCCAGGACACCCCCAGGACACCCCCACGGGACCTTGGGGACACCCCCAGGGACACCCCCAGGAGACCCCAGGACACCCAGGGACACCCCCAGGGACACCCAGGGGACCTTGGGAACACCCCCTGGGACACCCCCATGGGCAACCTGGGACACCCTCAGGGACACCCCAGGACACCCCCAGGACACCCCCAGGACACCCCCAGGGGACCCCAGGGACATCCCCGGGACAGACCCAGGGGACCTTGGGGACACCCCTGGGACACCCGTGGGACCCGGGGGGACACAGGGACACGGGGACCCACTCGGTCCCCACTCCCCCCGCACTCACCGTGGTGGGCGTGGCCGCGGTGGGGGCGGGGCGGGGCTCGGGGGGACCCGGGGGGATACAGGGGGGACCCCGGGGGACACTGGGAGCCCACAGGACATAGGGGGACACTGAGGGGACATGGGGGTCATGGGGGACACGGGGGGACCCCGGGCACCCACTGGGTCCGCACTCCCCCGCACTCACCGCGGGGGGCGTGGCGGCGGCGGGGGCGGGGCGCGGGGCAGGGCGGGGCTCGGGGGGACCCCGGGGGACACTGGGGACCCTGGGGGACCCTGGGAGCCCACGGGACATGGGGACACAGGGGACACAGGGGGACCCCGGGCACCCACCGGGTCCGCACTCACCGTGGTGGGCGTGGCCGCGGCGGGCGCGGTGGGCGTGGCCGAGGCGGGGGCGGGGCGCGGGGCAGGGCGGGGCTCGGGGGGACCCGGGGGGATACAGAGGGGACCCCGGGGGACCCTGGGAGCCCACGGGACATGGGGACACAGGGGGACCCCGGGCACCCACCGGGTCCGCACTCACCGCGGTGGGCGTGGCCGCGGCGGGCGCGGTGGGCGTGGCGGCGGCGGGGGCGGGGCGCGGCTCGGGCTCGGCGGGGTCCGGCGCGGGCTCGGCGCGGTGCAGCAGGCGCGGGATGAGCTGCCGGTAGCGGCGGGCGCGGGCGGGCGGCGGCGCGGGGCCCGGGCTCAGCTCCATGGAGCCGCGGCGCTTGAGCGGGCGCGGCATCTCGGCCAGGGCGCGGGCGAGCTCCTGCAGCGCGGGGACGCGCCGCGCCTCGGGGGGCAGCACCGGCTGCAGCCGCGTGGGGCTCAGCGGCCGCTCCACGCCCTCGGGGTCCGCGACCAGCGCCTCCGGCTCCGCGTCCGCATCCGGGGGCGGCGGGGACGGGTCCGGGGGAGCAGAGCGGGACGGGTCCGGGGGAGCAGAGCGGGACGGGTCCGGGGGAGCCGGGCGGGATGGATCCGGGGCGGTGGGGCGGGATGGATCCGGGGGAACAGAGCGGGACGGGTCCGGGGCGGTGGGGCGGGACGGGCCTGCGGGGGGAGGAGAGAGGGGTGGGGGTCAGCACATGGGAGCCCCATGGACCCCCAACCCAGGTACCCCATGGACCCCCTGCCATGGGTGCCCCAGGGACCCCCAAGCTGGGGGGTCAGCACATGGGAGCCCCATGGAGCCTCCAGCTGGGTACCCCATGGACCCCTCACCCCAGGTATCCCACGGACCCCCCACCCCGGGTATCCCATGGTCCCCCAGCTGGGGGGTCAGGACATGGGAGCCCCATGGAGCCCCTGCCCAGGTAGCCCATAGACCCCCCAGCTGGATACCCCATGGACCCCCTGCCATGGGTGCCCCAGGGACCCCCCCAAGCTGGGGGGTCAGCACATGGGAGCCCCATGGACCCCCCCACCCCGGGTACCCCATGGACCCCTAGCTGGGTACCTCATGGACCCCCTGCCCAGGAACCCCAGGGACCCCCTGCCATGGGAGCCCCATGGACCCCCCACCCCAGGTATTGCATGGACCCCCCCCACCCCGGGTATCCCATGGACCCCCCACCCCGGGTACCCCAAGGACCCCCACCCCGGGTACCCCATGGACCCCCCACCCCGGGTACCCCCAGGACCCCCCACCCCGGGTACCCCATGGACCCCCCACCCCGGGTACCCCCAGGACCCCCCACCCCGGGTACCCCATGGACCCCCCCACCCCGGGTACCCCAAGGACCCCCCACCCCGGGTACCCCATGGACCCCCCCACCCCGGGTACCCCAAGGACCCCCCCCACCCCGGGTACCCCAAGGACCCCCCACCCTGGGTACCCCCTGGACCCCCCAGCTGGGGGCTCAGCACCCGGGAGCCCCACTGACCCCACCCCCCCGCTCCTCACCTTCACCCCCCAGCGGGCCCGGGGGGGCCTGCGGCTGCTTCTGGGGGGCGCGGGGGGGCGGGGGGAGCCCCCCCCGGGAGCCGCCCCCCACCCCCTGCTCCCAAAGCGCGTTCTGCAGCTTGAAGATCATGGAGAGCGGCAGCGGTTTGTGGCGGGGGGGGCGGCCGGGGGGGGGCACGGGGACGCGCGAGGCGGGCTGGGGGGGCGGCGCCCAGCCGCGGGGGGGCAGGGGGGCGCCCGAGCGCCGCAGCGGGGACACCTTGTAGTTGCGGGGCAGCGTGGCGCTGTGACCCCCGTAGGGGCCCTCCTGGGGGAACGGGGCGTCGGAGGGGGCTCGGCTGGCGTGGGGACGGCGCCGGGCCCCCCCGTAATGGACACCTTGACCTTGACCCCTGTGCCCATCTTGACCTTGACCCCCAGTGCACACCTTGACCTTGACCCCTAGTGGCCCCTTGACCCCACCCCAGTGCACATCTTGACCCCCCAGTGCCCACCTTGACCTTGACCCCCAGTGCACACTTTGACCTTCAGTGCCACCTTGACCCCCAGTGCCCACCTTGAGCCCTCAGCACCCACCTTGACCTTGACCCCCCCAGCGCCCAACCTGACCCCCCGGCACCCACTTGGACCTTGAGCCCCCCACTGCTCAACTTGAACCTTGACCCCCCAGCACCCACCTTGACCTTGACCCCCAGCGACCCCTCGCCCTTGACCCCCAGCGCCCACCTTGACCCCCAGCGCCCCCCTCGCCCTCGCCCCCAGCGCCCACCTTGCCCCCCCCGGTCCCATCCAGACTCGATTCCCTCCAGGGCGCGAGTCCCAGCGAGGGGCGCAGGCTCGGCGGCGCCTCCGTGGGGCCTGGGGGGCACAGAGCTCAGAGCGGGGGGACGGTGCCCCCCAAACCCCCCACGGTGCCCCCCAAACCGGGGACCCCCCACCCAAACCCCACCCGGTGCCCCCCCAGACCCCAAATCCCCCACGGTGCCCCCCAAATCCCGGACCCCCCATGGTGCCCCCACACAGTGCCCCCCATAGCGTCCCCCAAACCCCCTCGAGGTGCCTCCCCCAGCCCCCAAACCCCCCATGGTGCCCCCCCCATTGTGCCCCCCCATAGTGTCCCCCAAACCCTGGACTCCTCCCACCCAACCCCCCATGGTGCCCCCCACCCCAGCCCCCAACCCCCCATGGTGCCCCCCAAACCCCCCATAGTGCCCCCCAAACCCTGGACCCCCCCCACCCAAAGCCCCCATAGTGCCCCCAAACCCCCCATGGTGCCCCCCAAACCCCAGACCCCCCACCCAAACCCCCCATAGTGCCCCCCAAACCCCCATGGTGCCCCCCAAACCCCGGCCCCCATTCACCCAAACCCCCCCATAGTGCCCCCCAAACCCCCCATGGTGCCCCCCAAACCCTGGACCCCCCCCACCCAAACCCCCCATAGTGCCCCCCAAACCCCCCATGGTGCCCCCCAAACCCCAGACCCCCCCACCCAAACCCCCCATGGTGCCCCCCAAACCCCCCATGGTGCCCCCCAAACCCTGGACCCCCCCCACCCAAACCCCCCATAGTGCCCCCCAAACCCCCCATGGTGCCCCCCAAACCCCAGACCCCCCCATCCAAACCCCCCATGGTGCCCCCCAAGCCCCCCATGGTGCCCCCCAAACCCCAGACCCCCCCACCCAAACCCCCCCATAGTGCCCCCCAAACCCCCCATGGTGCCCCCCAAACCCCAGACCCCCCCACCCAAACCCCCCATAGTGCCCCCCAAACCCCCCATGGTGCCCCCCAAACCCCAGACCCCCCCACCCAAACCCCCCATAGTGCCCCCCAAACCCCCCATGGTGCCCCCCAAACCCCAGACCCCCCCACCCAAACCCCCCATAGTGCCCCCCAAACCCCCCATGGTGCCCCCCAAACCCCAGACCCCCCCACCCAAACCCCCCATAGTGCCCCCAAACCCCCCATGGTGCCCCCCAAACCCCAGACCCCCCCACCCAAACCCCCCATAGTGCCCCCCAAACCCCCCATGGTGCCCCCCAAACCCCAGACCCCCCCACCCAAACCCCCCATAGTGCCCCCCAAACCCCCCATGGTGCTCCCCAGACCCCGGACCCCCCCACCCAAACCCCCCATGGTGCCCCCCAAACCCCAGACCCCCCCACCCAAACCCCCCATAGTGCCCCCCAAACCCCCCATGGTGCCCCCCAAACCCCAGACCCCCCCACCCAAACCCCCCATAGTGCCCCCCAAACCCCCCATGGTGCCCCCCAAACCCCAGACCCCCCCATCCAAACCCCCCATGGTGCCCCCCAAACCCTCCATGGTGCCCCCCAAACCCCAGACCCCCCCACCCAAACCCCCCATGGTGCCCTCCAAACCCCCCATGGTGCCCCCCAAACCCCCCATAGTGCCCCCCAAACCCTGGACCCCCCCCACCCAAAGCCCCCATAGTGCCCCCAAACCCCCCATGGTGCCCCCCAAACCCCAGACGCCCCCACCCAAAGCCCCCATAGTGCCCCCAAACCCCCCATGGTGCCCCCCAAACCCCAGACCCCCCTCACCCAAACCCCCCATGGTGCCCCCCAAACCCCAGTCCCCCCCACCCAAACCCCCCATGGTGCCCCCCAAACCCCCCATGGTGCTCCCCAGACCCCGGACCCCCCCACCCAAACCCCCCATGGTGCCCCCCAGACCCCCCCACCCAACCCCCCCATGGTGCCCCCCGCGCCCCCTCACGCTCGCCCCCCCCCGCGCTCGGGGGTCTCCTCTCGCCGGCCGCGTCCAGGTCGGACTCGTTCCAGCCCCTCGGCGGGCGCCGCTTCAGCACGAGGTCGTCTGGGGGGCCCAAAACGGGGTCACGGGGGACGGGGGGGCCCCAAATGGGGTCACATTGGGGTGGGGGGGCCCCAAAACGGGGTCACGGGGGACGGGGGGGCCCCAAATGGGGTCACATTGGGGTGGGGGGGCCCCAAAACGGGGTCACATTGGGATGGGGGGACCCCAAAACGGGGTCACGGGGGACGGGGGGGCCCCAAAACGGGGTCACATTGGGGTGGGGGGACCCAAGACGGGGTCACATTGGGATGGGGGGACCCCAAAACGGGGTCACGCGGGGATGGGGGGGCCCCAAATGGGGTCACATTGGGATGGGGGACCCCCAAATGGGGTCACATTGGGGTGGGGGGGCCCCAAAACGGGGTCACATTGGGATGGGGGGACCCCCAAATGGGGTCACATTGGGATGGGGGGACCCCAAACGGGGTCACGCGGGGACGGGGGGACCCCAAAACGGGGTCACATTGGGATGGGGGGACCCCAAATGGGGTCACATTGGGATGGGGGGGCCCCAAAACGGGGTCACATTGGGGTGGGGGACCCCAAAACGGGGTCACGGGGGGACCCCAAATGGGGTCACATTGGGATGGGGGGACCCCAAAACGGGGTCACATTGGGATGGGGGGACCCCAAACGGGGTCACGCGGGGACAGGGGGACACCCCTGGGGGGGACACACCCCAAAATGGGGTCACATGAGGACAGGGGGACCCCAAAACAGGGTCACTTGGGGACAGGGACACCCCCAAATGGGGTCACATGGGGATGGGGACACCCCTGGGTGGGGGGCACCCCAAAACGGGGTCACACGGGGACAGGGACACCCCCTGGGGGGGGACACCCCAGGATGGGGTCACTTGGGGACAGGGACCCCCTTGGGTGGGGGGCACCCCAAAATGGGGTCACATGGGGACAGGGACACCCCCTGGGGGGGGACACCCCAGGATGGGGTCACATGAGGACAGGGACACCCCCAGTGGTTTGGGGGGGCCCAGCAGCCCCCCCAGGCCAGTGACCCCCGCACACCCCCCATGGGGACCCCACCCCGCACCCCAAAACCCCAGAGACCCCCCAGACTCACCCTGAGCGCGGAAGGGCCCGGGGGGGCCGCCGAGGGGGGGGCACAGCCCGTGCGCCTCGTACGGGGGGGGCGCCGGCAGGAACGGGGGGGACCCCCCGAACCCCAAGGACTCGTAGGGGCGAAGGGGGCGCGGGGAGGGGGCCCGGCCCCCCAACCCCTCATAGGGCACCGAGAGGACTTTGGGGCGCGGGGAGGGGGCCCGATCCTCCGGGGGGGGGTAATGGGGGGGGCGGGGGGAGCTGGGGGCCCGATCCTCCATTGGGAGGTAATGGGGGGCCCGATCCTCCGGGGGGGGGTAATGGGGGGGGCGGGGGGAGCTGGGGGCCCGATCCTCCATTGGCAAGTAATGGGGGGCCCGATCCTCCATTGACAGGTAATGGGGGGCCCGATCCTCCATTGGGAGGTAATGGGGGGCCCGATCCTCCACTGACAGGTATTGGGGGGCCCGATCCTCCATGGGTGGGTAATGGGGGGCCCGATCCTCCACTGACAGGTACTGGGGGGCCCATGGAGAACCGGGGCGCCCCCCCAGCTCCCCCAAACCCTCGGGGGTCTCCGTGCTCCTCCGGCCCAGGGGCGAGCGGCTCCGGTCGGTACCAAACGGCTCCTATAACGGGGGGGGTTATAACGACCTGGGGCGGGGTTTCAATGGGGCGGGGGGGGTTATGGGGTACGGGGGTGCTATGGGGCCCCCCACTTCACCTTGGGGGGGCCGGGGCCGTCGGTCCAGAGCGACTCGAGCTGCCGGGACAGCTCGTCCACCTTGGCCACGGCCGTGTCCAGCTCCACCTGCTTCAGGTCCATGTGCTGCATGGCCAGGGCTGGGGCAAAATTGGGGGGGGGGGGTGGAAATTTATGGGGGGGGGGTGTAATTAATGGGGGGGTCGGGGGGACCCCCAAATGTGTCTCGGCCCCCCCATTGAACTCACACTGGAAGGTGAGGTCCAGCAGGTCCTGGGCGCTGCGCAGCCGCTCGCTCGCCATGCTGGGGGGCACGGGGGGTGGGTGGGGGGACCCCAACATTGGGGGGGCACCCCCGGTTTGGGGGGACAACCCCATTGGTGGGGGGGACCCCCCCGTTTAGGATGAGAACACCCCCGTTTCTGGGGACACCCCCGTTTTGGAAGGGACACCCCCATGGGTGGGGACACCCCCAGTTTTGGTGGGGACACCCCTGTGTTGGTGGGGGCACCCCCGATTTTGGGGGGGCACCCTCATTTGTGGGACACCCCCAGTTTTGGTGGGGACACCCCCATTTGGGATGGGGACACCCCCGTGTTGCTGGGGGCACCCCCAATGTTGGGGGGGACACCCCCATTGGTGGGGACACCCCCATTTGGGAAGGGGAGGACACCCCCATTTTGGACAAGGACACCCCCATTGTGGGGACACCCCCGTTTGGGAGGGGGGACACCCCCATTTAGGATGGGCATGCCCCCATTTGGGACGGGGGGACGCCCCCATTTCTGGGGACACCCCCATTTAGGTGGGGACACCCCCATTCGGGACAGGGGACACGCCCCTTTCGGGGGACACGCCCCTTTCGGGGGACACGCCCCTTTCGGGGTGGGAGGGGCCACCCCGCTCCCCTGGGAACGCGGGAGCGCGAACGTGTCCGGACCCGCCGGCCTCATCAGCCTAATTACCGCTAATTAACGCAGCGCGAGGGGCGGGGCCCGCCCCCCTTCCCCCCCCCCCCGCGGACTCGGGGCAGGGGGGGCGCCCCGTGTTAAGGGGACCCCCCAGGGGGGGGGCGGGGTGGAGCGGGGACTCCCACATCGTGGGTGCCCCATGGGGGGGATTTAGGGGTGGCCCCCCCCACACCCCCGGCCCCACCCGCGCGGCCCCACCCGGGGAGACGGGCGAGCCCAAACTCGCCCCGGGGGGGGCGGCGAGACGCTGGGAAAGGACCCAGGCGTCCGGGCGCCCATGGGTGCTGGGAAAGGACCCAGGCGTCCGGGGAGCCGGGAAAAAGAACCCAGGCGTCCGGGGCACCCATGGGTGTTGGGAAAGGACCCAGGCGTCCGGGGCACCCATGGGTGCTGGGAAAAGAACCCAGGCGTCCGGGCACCCATGGGTGTTGGGAAAGGACCCAGGCGTCCGGGGCACCCATGGGTGCTGGGAAAAGAACCCAGGCGTCCGGGGAGCCGAGATAAAGAACCCAGGTGTCCGGGGCACCCATGGGCGCTGGGAAAGGACCCAGGCGTCCGGGGAGTCGGGAGAAAGGACCCAGGCGTCCGGGGCGCTCATGGGTGCCGGGGGAAAGGACCCAGGCGTCCGGGGCGCCCATGGGTGCTGGGAAGGGACCCAGGCGTCCGGGCACCCATGGGTGCTGGGAAGGGACCCAGGCGTCCGGGGCACCCATGGGTGCTGGGGGAAAGGACCCAGGCGTCCGGGCGCCCATGGGTGCTGGGAAAAGAACCCAGGCGTCCGGGGCGCCCATGGGTGCTGGGAAGGGACCCAGGCGTCCGGGGCCCCCATGGGTGTTGGGAAAAGAACCCAGGCGTCCGGGGCGCCCATGGGTGTTGGGAAAAGAACCCAGGCGTCCGGGGCGCCCATGGGTGCTGGGAAGGGACCCAGGCGTCCGGGCACCCATGGGTGCTCCCCACAACCCTCAGCACCCCAACATCCCCCCCCCGCCCGAATCGGACCGAGGCACCCACGGGTGCGCCCCCCCCCGTGTTCGGGACGCTCCGCGAAACGGACCCAGGCGTCCGGGCACCCAAGGGCGCTCCCCCCCGCTCCCCAGCACCCCAAACCGGACCCCCCCTTGCCCCCGAACCTGCCCCACGCGTGTCCGGTCCCTGGTGGGTGCGGGCGGCGCGTTCCCGCGGCCCCTCCGCCCAATTCCAGAGCGCTGGGTCACGCGGGGGGGCCGCGCCCTGCGCCCCGGGCTGGGGAGGGGGGGGCAGGTCCCACGGGGGGCGGGACCCACGGGTGGGGGGGAACCCACAGAGCGGGGTCCCACGAGGGGGGGGGCGGGTCCCACGGCGGGGGGAACCCACAGAGGGGGGTCCCACGGGGGGTGGGAGGGTGTTGGTCCCACAACGGGGGGGGGGTGGTCCCGAGTGGGCGGGGCGAGCGGGGCGCCACGTGGGTCCAGCGGGGTTTGGGTGGGGGGGGTTGGGTCCCACGGGGTTGAATCCCGGGATTCCCCTCCCGGTACCTGCAGTGCCGGCGCTTCCCAGCGTGGTTCGTTGGCGGGAAGTCCCGGTGGTCGTTCCTGACGCCCCCACGCCCGGTGTCGCGGCCCCACGGGTGACCGGGCGCTCCCGGGAGGTCGCTGCCCCTTTAAACGCCGCCGCGCCGCGTTCCGGCCACGCCCACCGGGGGGCGGGGCCAAGAGGCGGGCACCGCCCACCCGCTCCCTCCGCCGCCGGAGCGAACCAAGTGCCCCGCGAGGTGGGGGGGGGCGGGAAACGCTCCCGCGCTCAGCGGAGGAGTGGGCGCGACCGCGGGGGGCGGGGCCACGCGGGGCACGCGGCGACACATGGAGGGTGAGCGGGGGGACGCGGGGGACGCTATGGGGATATTGGGGACATTGGGGACATTATTGGGATATGGGGGACACGGGGGACGTTATGGGGAGATGGGGGGACATGGGGGGGCAGATGGGGGGACACGGGGGGACATTGTGGGGATATGGGGGACATTGGGGACACGGGGGGACATTATGGGGATATGGGGGATATGAAGGGACATGGGGGACACGGGGGGATATGGGGGGACATGGGGGGACGGGGGGACATGGGGGGGCATGGGAGGACATGAGGATATGGGGGGACATTGGGGACATATGGGGACATAGGGACATGGGGGGACATGGAAGATATGGGGACACGGGGGGACATTATGGGGATATGGGGGGACACAGGGGGACATGGGGGATATGGGGGGACATTATGAGGATATGGGGGGACATGGGGACACAGGGGGATATGGGGGACACAGGGGGATATGGGGACATGAGGACATGGGTGCATAGGGGGACATGGGGGGTATGGGGATATGGGAGGTGTGGGGGGACATGGGGGGACACGGGGGGACATGGTGGGGACACGGGGGACACGGTGGGGACACGGGGGACACGGGGGACATGGTGGGGACACGGAGGACATGGTGGGGAGAGGGGGGACATGGGGACACAGGGGACACGGGGGACACGGTGGACACGGTGGGGACACGGGGGGGACACGGGGGACATGGGGGACACGGGGGACATGGGGGGACACGGGGGACATGGGGGACACGGGGGACACGGTGGGGACACGGGGGACACGGGGGACATGGGGGGACACGGGGGACATGGGGGACACGAGGGACATGGTGGGGACACGGGGGACATGGGGGACACGGGGGACACGGTGGGGACACGGGGGACATGGGGGACACGGGGGACATGGGGGACACGGGGGACAGCGCCAGCTCCCCCAGGCCCCGTGCGGTTCCGCTGCCCCCCCGAGTTCGAGGCGGCGCCCCCGGGGGGGACCCTGGGGGGGCCCAACAGCGAGATCTGGCTCATCCGGGCACCCGCCGACCTCTGCCCGCACAGGTGGGGACGGGGACAGGGGACAGGACATGGGGACAGGGGACAGGGGACAGGGACAGGGACAGGGGGACATGGGGACAGGGACATGGGGACAGGGACGGGGACATGGGGACAGGGACAGGGGGACAGGACATGGGGACAGGGACATGGGGACAGGGACAGGGGACAGGGACAGGGGACAGGGGACAGGACATGGGGACGGGGGACATGGGGACGGGGGACATGGGGACATGGGCACAGGGGACATGGGGACAGGGGACACGGGGACAGGACATGGGGCACAGGGACATGTGGGACATGGGGACACAGGGACATGTGGGACATGGGGACACAGGGACATGGAGACAGGACAGGGGGACATGGGGACAGGGACAGGGACATGGGGACAGGGGACATGGGACAGGGACATGGGCACAGGGACATGGGGACAGGGGACAGGACATGGGGACAGGACATGGGGCACAGGGACATGTGGGACATGGAGACACAGGGACATGGAGACAGGACAGGGGGACATGGGGACAGGGGACAGGGACATGGGCACAGGGGACAGGACATGGGGACAGGACATGGGGCACAGGGACATGTGGGACATGGGGACACAGGGACATGGAGACAGGACAGGGGGACATGGGGACAGGGGACATGAGGGAGACACAGAGACAAGGACAGGGGACAGGGACACTGGGGGGATCACAGTGTCACTGGGGCAGGGGGGGACAGGCTGTGGTGACACGGGGGGGTTCACACCGGTGCCAATGGGGGGGTGACACTGGTGACAATGGGGGGGTCAGGGGGTGACACCGGTGCCACGGGGGGGTGACACTGGTGACAATGGGGGGGTCAGGGGGTGACACCGGCGCCAATGGGGGGGTCAGGGGGTGACACCGGTGCCGCGGGGGGGTGACACTGGTGACAATGGGGGGGTCGGGGGTGACACCGGTGCCGCGGGGGGGTGACACTGGTGACAATGGGGGGGTCAGGGGGTGACACGGGTGCCGCGGGGGGGTGACACCGCCCCTGTCCCCCCAGCCTGGACGGCTGCGCGGTGCCGCTGGCCGGGGGGGGGCAGCTGCGGCCCCCCCAGGACGGAGCCCCCGAGGGACCCCCCCAGCTGTACGGGGTGCGGGGGGGCCCGGGGGGGGCGGGCGCCCCCCTGCTGCTCCTGCCCCCCCCCCTGCGCTGCGCCCCCCTGCGCGGCTGCATCAGCATCGCCCGGCGCTTCGGGGACCCCCCCCGCCTCGGGGACCCCCCCCGCGGCACCGCGGCGCCCCCGGGACCCCCCCCGGCAGCGGGGGCACCCCCAGGAGGAGGAAGCGCAGGGGGGAGGAGCCGCGGTGACCGCGGGGGGGCCCCGTGTGTGCCCCCCCCCCCCAGAGCCCTTGGTACCAATAAAGGGCGTTTATTATGAAACCAGAGAGGGGGGCACTGGGGCGTTCGGGGGGGTCAGCCCCTCATTTTGGGGGGGCACTGGGTCACTTGGGGGGGTCGGCCCCTCATTTGGGGGGGGCACTGGGTCACTTGGGGGGGTCAGCCCCTCATTTGGGGGGGGGCACTGGGTCACTTGGGGGGGTCAGCCCCTCATTTGGGGGGGGCACTGGGTCACTTGGGGGGGTCGGCCCCTCACTTGGGGGGGGCACTGGGTGACTTGGGGGGGTCGGCCCCTCACTTGGGGGGTCCCTGGCTCCTTTCTGGGGCCGTGAGGAAGGGCTCGTGCAGGACGTCGAACAAACGCTTGGCCTGGGGGCAAAGGGGGGCAGGGTGTCCCCCACGGCCCCCCCGTGTCCCCACATCCCCCACTGTGTCCCCACGCCCCCCCCCGTGTCCCCCCCTGTGTCCCCACGTCCCCCCCACACCGTGTCCCCACGTCCCCCCCGTGTCCCCACGTCCCCCCCCCATGTCCCCACGTCCTCCCCCATGTCCCCACGTCCCCCCCCGTGTCCCCACGTCCCCCCCCCATGTCCCCACGTCCCCCCCGTGTCCCCACGTCCCCCCCCCATGTCCCCACGTCCCCCCCGTGTCCCCACGTCCCCCCCCCATGTCCCCATGTCCTCCCCCATGTCCCCACGTCCCCCCCCGTGTCCCCACGTCCCCCCCCCCATGTCCCCACGTCCTCCCCCATGTCCCCACGTCCCCCCCGTGTCCCCATGTCCCCCCCGTGTCCCCACGTCCCCCCCGTGTCCCCACTCACCTTCTGGGGCCCGATCCCGGGACAGAGGGACAGCTCCTGGCGGGACGCACGGACCACGTTTGCCAGCGACTGGGGGGGCAGGGGGGGTTTGGGGGTGAGGGGGGGTCCCCAGCACCCCGTGCCCCCCCCCCCGGGGTCTCTTTTGGGGGGCTCACCCCAAACGCCGTGAGGAGGCTCAGGGCGTCCGGCTTGGTCACCGATCGGAGGCTGCTCAGGCAGTCGCTCAGCTGGGGGGGGCACGTTGGGGGGGGCACATTGGGGGGGGGGGGGGCACATTGGGGGGGGGGCACATTGGGGGGGGCACATTGGGGGGGGGGGCACATTGGGGGGGGCACATTGGGGGGGGGGGCACATGGGGGGGGCACATTGGGGGGGCACATTGGGGGGGGGCACATTGGGGGGGGGCACATTGGGGTGCACGGGGGCACATTGGGGGGGGGGGGCACATTGGGGTGGGGGGCACACTGGGGCGCATGGGGGCACATTGGGGGGGGGGGGCACATTGGGGGCGGGGGGGGTCACATTGGGGCCGGGGGGGGTCAGGGACCCCAGACTGGGTTGCAGGGGGGGTCAGGGGGGGGTCACGCATTGGGGTGCGGGGGGGGGTCAGGGACCCCAGATTGGGGTGCAGGGGAGGTTGGGGGGGGTCACGCATTGGGGTGCGGGGGGGGGTCAGGGGACCCCAGACCGGGGTGCAGGGGGGGTCAGGGGGGGTCACGCATTGGGGTGCGGGGGGGGGTCAGGGGACCCCAGACTGGGGTGCAGGGGGGGTCACGCATTGGGGTGTGTGGGGGGGGTCAGGACCCAAGATTGGGGTGCGGGGGGGGTTGGGGGGGTCACGCATTGGGGTGCAGGGGAGGTCAGGGGAGGTCACACATTGGGGTGCGGGGGGGGGTCAGGGGACCCCAGATTGGGGTGCAGGGAGGTCAGGGGGGGTCACGCATTGGGGTGCAGGGGGGGTCAAGACCCCAGATTGGGGTGCAGGGGGGTCAGGGGGGGGTCACGCATTGGGGTGCAGGGGGGGGTCAAGACCCCAGATTGGGGTGCAGGGGGGTCAGGGGGGGTCACGCATTGGGGTGCAGGGGGTGGTCAGGGGACCCCAGATGTTGGGGTTCAGGGTCCAATGTTGGGGTTCCCCCCCCGTCTCACCCGGGGCAGGAAGTGCGGCTGCAGCCGCCCCATCAGCAGCTCGGGGGGTGCAGAGGGGCCCCCCAGACCCCGGTATGGGGGTTCAGGGGTTTGGGGGTTCAGGGCCCCCCGATGTTGGGGTCCCCCCCGTCTCACCCGGGGCAGGAAGTGCGGCTGCAGCCGCTCCATCAGCAGATCCGGGGGTTTCTGCTCGTACGCCTTGAACGTCTCCAGGTACCGGGCGGCCTCCTCGGGGCTGGGGGACCCCAAAATCAGTGGACCCCAAAATCAGTGAACCCCAAAATCAGTGAACCCCCCCCGGCCTCCTCGGGGCTGGGGGACCCCAGAATCAGTGAACCCCAAAGTCAGTGACCCCCCCCCGGCCTCCTCGGGGCTGGGGGGACCCCAAAATCTGCTGCACCCTGGAACAGTGGGGGACACAGGGGGTCCTCGGGGGGATATGGGGGGGTACGGGGGGGTCCCTGAGTTCCCCGGTACCTCCAGGCCAGCAGCAGCGTGCAGGGGGGGCACAGGGGGGGGCACAGGGGGTCCCTGGGGGGTATGGGGGTGCAGGGGGTCCCCCAGTTCCCCGGTACCTCCAGGCCAGCAGCAGCGTGCAGGGGGGGCACAGGGGGGGGCACAGGGGGTCCCTGGGGGGTATGGGGGTGCAGGGGGTCCCCAGTTCCCCGGTACCTCCAGGCCAGCAGCAGCGTGCAGTCCGTCAGGATGCAAACCTTGCCCAGCTCCTTCAGCGCCTGCTGAGGGTCCCCCTGTGGGACATGGGACGGACATGGGGACACGGGACGGACAGGGGGACACGGGACGGACATGGGGACACGGGACGGACGGACATGGGGACACGGGACGGACATGGGGACACGGGACGGACATGGGGACACGGGACGGACGGACATGGGGACACGGGACGGACATGGGGACACGGGACGGACGGACATGGGGACATGGGACGGACGGACAGGGGGACAGACATGGGGACATGGGATGGACAGGGGGACACGGGACGGACAGACATGGGGACACGGGACGGACAGGGGGACACAGGACGGACAGACATGGGGACACGGGACGGACAGACATGGGGACACGGGACGGACGGACAGACATGGGGACACGGGACGGACGGACATGGGGACACGGGACAGACATGGGGACACGGGATGGACGGACAGACATGGGGACAGGGGACAGACATGGGGACACGGGACAGACATGGGGACACGGGATGGACGGACATGGGGACAGGGGACGGATGGACAGGGGGACAGACAGACAGACATGGGGACAGACAGACAGGGGGACACGGGACGGACGGACAGGGGGACACGGGACAGACATGGGGACACGGGACAGACGGACAGGGGGACACAGGACAGACGGACAGGGGGACACAGGACAGACGGACAGACATGGGGACAGACAGACAGACATGGGGACAGGGGACAGGGGCCATGGGACAGGGGCCATGGGGACAGGGGCCATGGGGACAGGGCCATGGGGACAGGGGTCATGGGGACCGGGGTCATGGGGACCAGGGGGACAGGGGCCATGGGGACAGGGCCATGGGGACAGGGGCCATGGGGACAGGGGGGACAGGGGCCATGGGGACAGGGCCATGGGGACAGGGCCATGGGGACTGGGGGGACAGGGGCCATGGGGACAGGGCCATGGGGACAGGGCCATGGGGACAGGGGCCATGGGGACAGGGGGGACAGGGGCCATGGGGACAGGGCCATGGGGACAGGGCCATGGGGACTGGGGGGACAGGGGCCATGGGGAC
The DNA here is from genome assembly GCF_037038585.1 of Patagioenas fasciata. NCBI lineage: Eukaryota > Metazoa > Chordata > Aves > Columbiformes > Columbidae > Patagioenas > Patagioenas fasciata. The sequence continues at coordinate 236,986 of NC_092552.1, read as the reverse complement.
AGGGCCATGGGGACAGGGCCATGGGGACAGGGGCCATGGGGACTGGGGGGACAGGGGCCATGGGGACAGGGCCATGGGGACAGGGCCATGGGGACAGGGGCCATGGGGACAGGGGGGACAGGGGACAGGGGCCATGGGGACCGGGCTCTCACCACGTCCACCTGCAGCAGCAGCAGCTGCAGCGCGTAGCTCCGGCCCAGCTGGCGCAGCCGCTCGTGCACGTACTGGGGGTGCAGGTGGTGGTACCGCAGGCTGGGGGGGACACCGTGGGGACATGGGGACACCCCCGGGGACATGGGGACATGGGACACCCCCGGGGACATGGGGACACCGTGGGGACACGGGGACATGGGACATGGGACACCGTGGGGACACCAGGGACGGAGGGGGCTCGTGCACGTACTGGGGGTGCAGGTGGTGGTACCGCAGGCTGGGGGGGACACGGGGACACCGTGGGGACATGGGGACACCCCCAGGGACATGGGGACATGGGGACACGAGGGACGGAGGGGGCTCGTGCACGTACTGGGGGTGCAGGTGGTGGTACCGCAGGCTGGGGGGGACAGGGACATGGGGACACCCCCAGGACACCCACGGTGACAACGAGGACACCCCCAAGACCCCAGGGGACACCCCAGGACCCCCAAGTGACACCAGGGACACCCCTAGGACCCCCATGACTCCTGGGACACCCCCAGGTGACACCTCTAGGACCCCTGGGACACCCCCAGGACCTCCAGGGACACCCCCAGGACTCCCGGGACCCCCATGGGCCCCTGCGGGGACCCCAGGTGACACCTCTAGGACCCCTAGGGCACCCCCAGGACCCCCAGGGACACCCCCAGGACCCCCGGGACCCCCATGTGCCACAGCGGGGACCCCAGGTGACACCCCCAGGACCCCCTCAGGACCCCTGGGACCCCCATGTGCCACCGCAGGGACCCCAGGTGACACCTCTAGGACCCCTAGGGCACCCCCAGGACCCCCAGGGACACCCCCAGGACACCCCCAGGACCCCTGGGACCCCCATGTGCCACAGCGGGGACCCCAGGTGACACCTCTAGGACCCCTGGGACACCCCCAGGACCCCGGGACCCCCATGTGCCACCGCAGGGACCCCAGGTGACACCTCTAGGACCCCTGGGACACCTCCAGGACCCCCAGGGACACCCCCAGGACCCCCTCAGGACCCCCGGGACCCCCATGTGCCCCCGCGGGGACCCCAGGTGACACCTCTAGGACCCCTGGGACACCCCCAGGACCTCCAGGGACACCCTCAGGACCCCCGGGACCCCCATGTGCCACCGCAGGGACCCCAGGTGACACCTCTAGGACCCCTAGGGCACCCCCAGGACCCCCAGGGACACCCCCAGGACACCCCCAGGACCCCTGGGACCCCCATGTGCCACAGCGGGGACCCCAGGTGACACCTCTAGGACCCCTGGGACACCCCCAGGACCCCGGGACCCCCATGTGCCACCGCAGGGACCCCAGGTGACACCTCTAGGACCCCTGGGACACCCCCAGGACCCCCAGGGACACCCCCAGGACCCCCTCAGGACCCCCGGGACCCCCATGTGCCCCCGCGGGGACCCCAGGTGACACCTCTAGGACCCCTGGGACACCCCCAGGACCTCCAGGGACACCCTCAGGACCCCCGGGACCCCCATGTGCCACCGCAGGGACCCCAGGTGACACCTCTAGGACCCCTAGGGCACCCCCAGGACCCCCAGGGACACCCCCAGGACACCCCCAGGACCCCTGGGACCCCCATGTGCCACAGCGGGGACCCCAGGTGACACCTCTAGGACCCCTGGGACACCCCCAGGGACACGCTCAGGACCCCTGGGACCCCCATGTGCCACAGCGGGGACCCCAGGTGACACCTCTAGGACCCCTGGGACACCCCCAGGGACACCCCCAGGACCCCGGGACCCCCATGTGCCACCGCAGGGACCCCAGGTGACACCTCTAGGACCCCTGGGACACCCCCAGGGACACCCCCAGGACCCCGGGACCCCCATGTGCCCCCGCGGGTCGCTGTCCCCTACCTGAGGAACAGGGCGCAGCTGCTCTGTCCCAGCACGTAGTCGGGGCCGATGTCACCGAACTCCCAGGGGACGTTGCGGATGAACCGCAGCACCGGGTTCCCGCGCTGGGGACAGCGGACGGGCCACCGTGTCCCCAGGTGTCCCCAGGTGTCCCCACGTCAACACGCGACACGGGGGACAGTCCCCGGGTGTCCCCGTGTTAACCCACACCAGGGGACGGTCCCCATGTGTCCCCCTGTGTCCCACGACACCAGGGGACAGTCCCCGGGTGTCCCCGTGTTAACCCACACCAGGGGACGGTCCCCATGTGTCCCCGAGTGTCCCACGACACCGGGGGACAGTCCCCGGGTGTCCCTGACACTGGGGGACGGTCCCCATGGTCCCCATGTGTCCCCGTGTGTCCCATGACACCAGGGGACGGTCCCCATGTGTCCCCATGATACCGGGGGCTGGTCCCCATGTGTCCCCATGACATCGGGGTCTGGTCCCCATGTGTCCCCGTGTTAACCCACGACACCAGGGGACAGACCCCGGGTGTCCCCGTGTGTCCCCAGGACATCAGGGGACAGTCCCCATATGTCCCCGTGTTAACCCACGACACCGGGGGCCGGTCCCCGTGTGTCCCCGAGTGTCCCCGTGTGTCCCCACTACACCCGAGGGCCGGTCCCCGTGTGTCCCTGCGTGTCCCCGCGTGTCCCCTTGTGTCCCACGACACCAAATGCCGGTCCCCGTGTGTCCCCGCGTGTCCCCGCGTGTCCCACGACACCCGAGGGCCGGTCCCCGTGTGTCCCCTTGTGTCCCACGACACCGGGGGACAGTCTCCATGTGTCCCCCCGTGTCCTCCTGCGTGTCCCCGCGTGTCCCCGTGTGTCCCCACGACACCGAGTGCCGGTCCCCGCGTGTCCCCGTGTGTCCCCACGACACCGAGTGCCGGTCCCCGCGTGTCCCCGTGTCCCCCCACGACACCGGGGGCCGGTCCCCGCGTGTCCCCCACCTGCCGCGGGCTGACCACGATGGCGCTGCTCTTGCCGCCCGGTTTGAGCGCGGGCAACGGGGCCGGCTCCCCGGGACCGGCCGGGTCCCGCTCGGCCCCCGCCATGACGGCCGCGGCCACGCCCCCTCCGCGCGGCGATTGGCCCCCGCCTGGGAACCCCGCCCCCTCCGCGCAGCGATTGGCCGCTGTCTTGTCAATCACGCACGCAGCACCACCTCCCCCCGCCCGGGCGACTCTTGCGCATGCGTAACAAACGCGCCTCCCGCTCTTATACTGGTGGGCGGGGTTCCGGGGCTGGAGCCACGCCCCCGCCGCGCGGCGATTGGTCACTCTCATGTCAATCACACGTGAGTTCCTCCAAGCGTGTCCCCACGCCCTGGTCCGTGTCCCCACCCATGTCCCCATGTGTCCCCCCGTGTCCCCCCCCGTGTCCCCAGCCCGTGTGGCACCGGGAGGGGTCCCGGGGGGTGTGGCGTCACAGCCCCCCCCCACCCCTCCCCCGGTGACCCCGGTGACCCCGGCGGTGACGTGTGGCCGCAGCTGGGCTGACGTCACCGGGTGCTGACGTCACCGGGTGCCGATGTCCTGACGTCACCGGCACCGCACCCACCAACGGCTGCGGGCCCGCCCGGGGACCCACGGCACCCACAGCGCCCCATAGGGACCACATAGGGACCCCATAGACACCCCATAGACACCCCATAGGGACCCTATGGACACCCCACAGCACCCTATAGCACCCACAGCACCCCATAGACACCCCATAGGGACCCCACAGCACCCTATAGCACCCCACAGGGACCCCACAGCACCCTATAGCACCTCATAGACACCACATGGGGACCCTATGGACACCCCACAGCACCCTATAGGACCCACAGCACCCCATAGACACCCCATGGTACCCCACAGCACCCTATAGCACCCACAGCACCCCATGGATACCCCACAGCACCCCATAAACACCCCATGGTACCCCACAGCACCCTATAGCACCCACAGCACCCCATGGACACCCCATAGACACCCCATGGTACCCCACAGCACCCCATAGACACCCCATGGTACCCCACAGCACCCTATAGCACCCCATGGACACCCCGTGGGGACCCTATGGACACCCCACAGCACCCTATGGGGACCACATGGACATGAGATGTGTTGGTGTTGCACGGGCTGTGCAAACCTTGCACGGGCACAGGAGCCTTGCACGGGCACAGGAGCCTTGCACGGGCACCCTGGTGTTGCACGGGGTGCGTTGGTGTTGTATGGGCTGTGCAAGCCTTGCACAGGGCACAGGAGCCTTGCACGGGGCACAGGAGCCTTGCACGAGCACCCTGGTGTTGCACGGGGTGCGTTGGTGTTGTATGGGCTGTGCAAGCCTTGCACAGGGCACAGGAGCCTTGCACGGGGCACAGGAGCCTTGCACGAGCACCCTGGTGTTGCACGGGCTGTGTTGGTGTTGCACGGGCACAGGAGCCTTGCACGAGCACCCTGGTGTTGCACAGGGTATGTTGGTGTTGTATGGGCTGCACAAGCCTTGCACGAGCACCCTGGTGTTGCACGGGCTGTGTTGGTGTTGCACGGGGTGCGTTGGTGTTGCATGGGGTGTGTTGGTGTTGCATGGGGTGTGTTGGTGTTGCACAGGCTGTGTTGGTGTTGCACGGGCTGTGTTGGTGTTGCACGGGCTGCGTTGGTGTTGCACAGGCTGTGTTGGTGTTGCATGGGCTGTGTTGGTGTTGCACGGGGTGCGTTGGTGTTGCATGGGCTGTGTTGGTGTTGCATGGGCTGCGTTGGTGTTGCACGGGGTGCGTTGGTGTTGCACGGGCTGTGTTGGTGTTGCACGGGGTGTGTTGGTGTTGCATGGGGTGTGTTGGTGTTGCACGGGGTGTGTTGGTGTTGCACGGGCTGTGTTGGTGTTACACGGGGTGCGTTGGTGTTGCACAGGCTGTGTTGGTGTTGCACGGGGTGCGTTGGTGTTGCACAGGCTGTGTTGGTGTTGCATGGGGTGTGTTGGTGTTGCACAGGCTGTGTTGGTGTTGCACAGGCTGTGTTGGTGTTGCACGGGGTGTGTTGGTGTTGCACAGGCTGTGTTGGTGTTGCACGGGCTGTGTTGGTGTTGCATGGGGTGTGTTGGTGTTGCACGGGGTGCGTTGGTGTTGCACGGGGTGCGTTGGTGTTGCACAGGGTGTGTTGGTGTTGCACGGGCTGTGTTGGTGTTGCACGGGCTGTGTTGGTGTTGCATGGGGTGTGTTGGTGTTGCACGGGGTGTGTTGGTGTTGCATGGGGTGTGTTGGTGTTGCATGGGGTGTGTTGGTGTTGCATGGGGTGTGTTGGTGTTACACGGGCTGTGTTGGTGTTGCACGGGCTGTGTTGGTGTTGCATGGGTTGCGTTGGTGTTGCACGGGGTGCGTTGGTGTTGCATGGGTTGCGTTGGTGTTGCATGGGGTGTGTTGGTGTTGCATGGGTTGCGTTGGTGTTGCACGGGGTGCGTTGGTGTTGCATGGGTTGCGTTGGTGTTGCACGGGGTGCGTTGGTGTTGCATGGGTTGCGTTGGTGTTGCATGGGCTGTGTTGGTGTTGCACGGGCTGTGTTGGTGTTGCACGGGGTGCGTTGGTGTTGCATGGGCTGTGTTGGTGTTGCATGGGGTGTGTTGGTGTTGCATGGGGTGTGTTGGTGTTGCACGGGCTGTGTTGGTGTTGCATGGGGTGCGTTGGTGTTGCACGGGCTGTGTTGGTGTTGCACGGGGTGCGTTGGTGTTGCATGGGCTGTGTTGGTGTTGCATGGGGTGCGTTGGTGTTGCACGGGCTGTGTTGGTGTTGCACGGGCTGTGTTGGTGTTGCACAGGGTGCGTTGGTGTTGCATGGGCTGTGTTGGTGTTGCACGGGGTGTGTTGGTGTTGCACAGGGTGCGTTGGTGTTGTATGGGCTGTGTTGGTGTTGCACAGGGTGCGTTGGTGTTGCATGGGCTGTGTTGGTGTTGCATGGGCTGTGTTGGTGTTGCACGGGGTGCGTTGGTGTTGCATGGGCTGTGTTGGTGTTGCATGGGCTGTGTTGGTGTTGCACAGGGTGCGTTGGTGTTGCATGGGCTGTGTTGGTGTTGCATGGGCTGTGTTGGTGTTGCACGGGGTGCGTTGGTGTTGCATGGGCTGTGTTGGTGTTGCATGGGCTGTGTTGGTGTTGCACAGGGTGCGTTGGTGTTGCATGGGCTGTGTTGGTGTTGCACGGGCTGTGTTGGTGTTGCACGGGCTGTGTTGGTGTTGCACAGGGTGCGTTGGTGTTGCATGGGCTGTGTTGGTGTTGCACGGGGTGTGTTGGTGTTGCACGGGGTGCGTTGGTGTTGTATGGGCTGTGTTGGTGTTGTATGGGCTGTGTTGGTGTTGCATGGGCTGTGTTGGTGTTGCATGGGCTGTGTTGGTGTTGCACGGGGTGCGTTGGTGTTGCACGGGCTGTGTTGGTGTTGTATGGGCTGTGTTGGTGTTGTATGGGCTGTGTTGGTGTTGTATGGGCTGTGCAAGCCTTGCACGGGCGCAGGAGCCTTGCACGGGGGTCCCCGTTGGCTGGGGGTCACCGTGGGGTCCCCCCGTGCTGGGTCCCCTCGGGGGGTGAGAAGAACCCTGAGGAAGTCCCGGATGTGCCGGGGGGGCCGGGGGGGTCCCGGCTCCGGCCGCCCCTTCCCCTTTCGCTATGAGCCCGCCAGGAAGCCCCCCCGCCCGGTTTGGGGTCCCCCCACCTGGTTTGGGGCCCCTGGGCCCAGTTTGGGGTCCCCCCGGTCCCAATTTGGGGTCTCCCCTGTCTCAATTTGGGGTCCCCAGGAGCCAGTTCAATCACCCCAGTCCCAGTTTGGGGTCCACTGGGCCCAGTTTGGGGTCCCCCCTGTCTCAATTTGGGGTCCTCAGGAGCCAGTTCAATCCCCTCAGTCCCAGTTTGGGGTCCCCCCTGTCCAATTTGGGGTCCTCAGGAGCCAGTTCAATCCCCTCAGTCCCAGTTTGGGGTCCCCCCTGTCGAATTTGAGGTCCCCCCTGTTCCAGTCTGGGTCCCCCGGTTCCAGTCCAGTCCCCCGGTCCCACTCCGGTCCCCCGGTCCCACTCCGGATCCCCCGGTCCCACTCCGGATCCCCCGGTCCCACTCCGGTCCCCCGGTCCCACTCCGGATCCCCCGGTCCCACTCCGGTCCCTCGGCTCCCGGTTCGAGCCCCCGCCGCTCCCGCCCCCCCCGCCCCATCCCCGCCCCCCCATCCCCCCCCATCCCCCTCGGGCGCGGTCGCTGCGTCCCGGCAGCAACTTCTCCTCCTCCTCCTCCTCCTCCGCCATCCCGGGGCCTTCGTCCCCCTCCTCCTCCTCCTCCCCCCGTTAACCCCGCCCGGCCCCGCGGCTGCGCCCGGCGGCTCCGCGGCCGCTCCCGGACCGGGGGTCCCGGGGGTCCCGGCCATGGGGGGCCCCGCTCCGCTGCTGCTGGCGCTGCTGGCGGCCGCTGCGCTGGGGTCCGGACCGGCCCCGCCCGGTGAGTCCCGGGGCGGGGAGCCGGGGGGGTTTGGGGGGACCCCCTGTGCGAGGGACCCGTTGTTGGGGGGATGGGGACACCCCGAGGGCTGCGGGAGTGGAGGGGGGGGAGAAAAGGGGGTTTTGGGGGAGTGGGAGTGGGTGGGTTGGGGGCGCCACCTTTCCGAGGGATCCCCGGAGGGAGACCCTTTTGGGGGGTCCAACGAGGGTCCTTTGGGGAGAGGCTTTTTGGGGGGGCAGTCTCCATTATGCCTCAGTTTCCCCCAAGTTGCTCCAGGGCGGCCCCGTGTACCCCAACTGCCCCATAACGGGGCGACCCCATCTACCCCAACTGTCCCATAGCGGGAGCGGCCCCATTTACCCCAACTGCCCCAAAACGGGGTTTGGGGTTTGACCCATCTACCCCAACTGCCCCATAGCGGGGGCGGCCCCATCTACCCCAACTGCCCCATAGCGGGGGCGGCCCCGTCTACCCCCGCTGCCCCATAGCGGGGTTTGACCCCCTCAGCAGGGAGCGGGGCGGGGGTGGGAAATCGCTGTCCCCCCCGCCCCGGAGCCGCCGCCCGTCCCCGCTGTCCCCGCCAGACATCTGGGGCTGGTTATGCGGGGGCGGCGGTGACACCGCCGGGTCCCCGGGCCCCCCGGGCCCCCCCGCCCCGTGGCCGTGGGGCAGATGCCGGGGATGCCTGGAGGCTCCCGGGGGAGCGGTGGGGGGGGGGGGCTGTGACCCCCCCGCTTCCCTTCCCACGCCCCCGGGGGACCCAGGTGTCCGGGACAGACTCCCCCTCTCCCCCCCCCCGCCCCCGCTGTTGGGGGGGACACGATGCGCCCCCCCCCCCCGGGCAGTTTGGGGGGGCGTTTGTGTGGGGGCAGCCCCGGGGTGGAGCGGGGGGGGCTTGGGGTGAGATGGGGAGTGGGGGTCCGCGGGAGGGGTCCTGGGGGGGTCCCAGAGGTCAGTGCGTGTCCCGGGGGTCAGTGGGTGTACGGGAGGGTCCCAGGGGTCCCGGGGGGTCCCGTGGGTCAGTGGGTGTCCCGGGGGGTCCCAGGGGGGTCCTGGGGGTCAGTGCGTGTCCGGGGGGGTCCCAGGAGTCCCGGGGGGTCCCGGGGGTCAGTGGGTGTCCCGGGGGGTTCCCAGAGGGTCCCGAGGGTCAGTGGGGGTCCCGGGGGTCCCAGGGGGCTCCTGGGGGTCAGTGCGTGTCCGGGGGGGTCCCAGGAGTCCCGGGGGGTCCCGGGGGTCAGTGCGTGTCCCGGGGGGAGTCCCAGGGCTCCCTGGGGGTCCCGGGGGTCAGTGGGTGTCTGGGGGGGTCCCGGGGGGTTCAGGGGGGTCCTGGGGTGTCCCAGGGGTCAGTGGGTGTCCGGGGGGGTCCCAGGGGTCCCGGGGGGTCCCAGGGGTCAGTGGGTGTCCTGGGGTATCTCGGGGGTCCCTGGGTGTCCGGGGGGGTCCCGGGGTCCCGGGGGGTCCCAGGGGTCAGTGGGTGTCCTGGGGTATCTCGGGGGTCCCTGGGTGTCCGGGGGGTCCCGGGGGTCCCGCGGGTCCCGGGCGCCCCCGACGCGCGTGCCCGCAGCGCTGTGGTTCCTGGAGCACCCCTCCAACGTCACCGCGGCGCCCGGGGAGCGCGTGCGGCTGCGCTGCCGCGTGCGGGGCCGCGGGGACCCCCCCGCGGGGACCCCCCCCCTCCCCCTCCCCCCCGGGGACCCCCCCGCCGGGGACCCCCCCGAGCTGGGCTGGCGGCGGGACGGGCGCCCCCTGGAGGACGCGGACAGCGACCAAGCGCAGGTGCCGCTCGGAGACCGCACGTGGGTGGCGACCAGCGAGCTCAGGTGGCGACCGAGCGGCGGGGGCTGGCCCGTGGGCCCTGTCCCCGGCACCTCGTGTCCCTCTGTCCCCGTCACATCGTGTCCCGTGTCCCCTGTCTGTGTCACACCGTGTGTCCCTGTCCGTGTCACACCGTGTGTCCCTGTCCCCTGTCCGTGTCACACCGTGTGTCCGTGTCCCCTGTCCGTGTCACACCGTGTGTCCCTGTCCGCGTCACACCGTGTGTCCGTGTCCCCTGTCCCCAGCACACCGTGTGTCCCTGTCCGTGTCACATCGTGTCCCGTGTCCCCTGTCCGTGTCACACCGTGTGTCCCTGTCCCCTGTCCCCAGCACACCGTGTGTCCCTGTCCGTGTCACATCGTGTGTCCCTGTCCGTGTCACACCGTGTGTCCCTGTCCCCTGTCTGTGTCACACCGTGTGTCCCTGTCCGTGTCACACTGTGTGTCCCTGTCCCCTGTCCGTGTCACATCGTGTGTCCCTGTCCGTGTCACACCGCGTGTCCGTGTCCCCTGTCCGTGTCACATTGTGTCCCGTGTCCCCCTGTCCCCATCACCTCGTGTCCCTCTGTCTGTGTCACATCGTGTCCCGTGTCCCCTGTCCGTGTCACATTGTGTCCCGTGTCCTCCTGTCCCCGTCACCTCGTGTCCCCCTGTCCAGGTCACATTGTGTCCTGTGTCCCCTGCCCCCGTCACATCGTCCTGTATCCCGTGTCCCCTGTCCCCATCACTTCATCCCATGTCACCTGTCCTGTGTCCCCTATCCTGTGTCACATCATCCTGTGTCCTGTCCCGTGTCCCCATTGTCCTCATTGTCCCCATGTCCCCATTGTCCCGATGTCCCCATGATGTCCCCATGATGTCCCCACGATGTCCCCATGATGTCCCCACGGTGTCCCCTGTCCCCAGCATCCCGCGGGCGCGCCGCGAGGACGAGGGGCTGTACCAGTGCTGGGCGCGCCTGGGCTCCACTCGTGTTCTCTCCACCGCGGCGCTGCTGGAGCTGGCGGGTGAGCGGCTGCGCCCACGGGGGGGCGCCCACGGGACCCCCGGGACACGGGTTGGGGGGGGGCACCCCGGGGTCCCCCCGTGACACAGCACCCACGGGTGGGGCACCCACGGGACCCCCGGGATGCGGGTGGGGGGGCACCCCGGGGTCCCCCCGTGACACAGCACCCACGGGTGGGGTACCCACGGGACCCCCGGGACACGGGTGGGTGGGGGGCACCCCGGGGTCCCCCCGTGACACGGGTGGGGGGGCATGCCGGGGTCCCTCCATGACACGGATGGGGGGCATGCCGGGGTCCCCCCCCATGACACAGCACCCATGGGTGGGGGGCACCCAGGGGACCCCAATGACCCCCCTGTGTCCCCAGGGCTGGGGTCACCCTGTCCCTGCTGTCCCCTCTGTGTCCCCAATGTCCCCCATTGTCCCCATGTCCCCTTGTCCCCATGTCCCCCTTGTCCCCATTGTCCCCATGTCCCCCCATATCCCCATGTCCCCCCCACTGCCCCCATCGTCCCCATGTTCCCATGTCCCCCATGTCCCCCATGTCCCCACTGTCCCCATGTCCCCCTGTCCCGCTGTCCCCAGGGCTGCCGCAGTTCGTGGAGGAGCTGTGTCCCCCATGTCCCCCCCATTGTCCCCATGTCCCCCATTGTCCCCATGTCCCCATGTCCCCATGTCCCGCTGTCCCCAGGGCTGCCGCAGTTCGTGGAGGAGCTGTGTCCCCCATGTCCCCCCCATTGTCCCCATGTCCCCCATTGTCCCCATGTCCCCCATTGTCCCCATGTCCCCATGTCCCCATGTCCCGCTGTCCCCAGGGCTGCCGCAGTTCGTGGAGGAGCTGTGTCCCCCATGTCCCCCCCATTGTCCCCATGTCCCCATTGTCCCCATTGTCCCCATGTCCCCCCCATTGTCCCCATGTCCCCACTGTCCCCATGTCCCGCTGTCCCCAGGGCTGCCGCAGTTCGTGGAGGAGCTGTGTCCCCCATGTCCCCCCCATTGTCCCCATGTCCCCCCCATTGTCCCCATGTCCCCCATTGTCCCCATGTCCCCATGTCCCCATGTCCCGCTGTCCCCAGGGCTGCCGCAGTTCGTGGAGGAGCTGTGTCCCCCATGTCCCCCCATTGTCCCCATGTCCCCCATTGTCCCCATGTCCCCATGTCCCCCTGTCCCGCTGTCCCCAGGGCTGCCGCAGTTCGTGGAGGAGCTGTGTCCCCCATGTCCCCACTGTCCCCATGTCCCCCCATTGTCCCCATGTCCCCATGTCCCCATGTCCCCCCATTGTCCCCATGTCCCCATGTCCCCATGTCCCCATGTCCCCATGTCCCCCCATTGTCCCCATGTCCCCATGTCCCCATGTCCCCCATTGTCCCCATGTCCCCAGGGCTGCCGCAGTTCGTGGAGGAGCCGGGGGACGTGCGGGTGGGGGTGGGCGCCCCGTTCAACCTGAGCTGTGGGGCGCGGGGCCCCCCCGAGCCCGTGCGGCTGCGCTGGCTGCAGGATGGGACCCCCGTGGAGCCCCCCCCGCCCGCCCCGCCCGGCGCCCGCTCCACCCTCAGCGTGCAGGGTGGGCACGGGGGGCCGTGGGGACAGTGGGGACATTGGGGGGTATTGGGGTAATGGGGGGTATTGGGGCAATGGGGACATTGGGGGCGATGGGGATGGTGGGGGCAATGGGGGCAATGGGGACAATGGGTGGTACTGGGGCATTGGGGGCATTGGGGGCAATGGGGACATTGGGGACATTGGGGGGCAATGGGGGGTATTGGGGGTATTGGGGTCAATAGAGGCAATGGGGGGTATTGAGGACAATGGGGGAAATGGGGACATTGGGGGCAATGGGGGGTATTGGGGACATTGGGGCAATGGGGGCGTTTGGGACATTTGGGACATTGGGGGCAATGGGGGGTATTGGGGGCAATGGGGGTATTGGGGACATTGGGGGCAATGGGGGAATGGGGACATTTGGGACATTGGAGGCAATGGGGGGTGGGGGTATTGGGGACAATGGGGGGCGATGGGGGATGATGGGGACAGTGGGGGCGATGGGGACAATGGGGGCCGATGGGGGGCGATGGGGACAATGGGGGCGATGGGGGATGATGGGGACAGTGGGGGTGATGGGGACAATGGGGGCGATGGGGGGCGATGGGGACAACGGGGGGCGATGGGGACAATGGGGTCTGGGGGACCCCCTGACCCCACCGCTGCCCCCAGGCCTGACCCACAGCAGCTCCTTCTCCTGCGAGGCCCAGAACGCCCGCGGCGTCACCACCTCGCGCTCCGCCATTGTCACCGGTGAGGGACGCGGGGACGCGGGGGCACGGGGGGACACGGGGACACACGGGGGCACGGGGGACGCGGGGGACCCCCTCACCCCGCCCCCGCTGCCCCCAGTGGTGCCGCAGCCCCCCCGGAACCTGCGGATGGTGGCGCGGGGACAGACCTGGCTGGAGGTGACGTGGGAGCCGGGGGACAGCGGGGACAGTCCCCTGAGCCACTGCACCGTGCAGGTATGGGGACATCATGGGGACATTGGGGACATGGGGACAGTCCCCTGAGCCACTGCACCGTGCAGGTATGGGGACATCATGGGGACATCATGGGGACATTGGGGACATGGGGACATGGGGACATGGGGGTATGGGGGATGTGGGGGAACATGGGGGTGCAGGGGGACATGTCCCCAAGGTCAAGGTGTCCCCAAGGTCGGGGTGTCCCCAAGGGGACTCGGGGTGTCCCCGTGTCCGTGTCCCCACGCAGTTCCCGTGTCCCCAGGGGGTTCCTGATGTCCCCGTGCCCGTGTCCCCACGCGGTTCCCGTGTCCCCACGCGGTTCCCGTGTCCCCAGGGGTTCCTGATGTCCCCGTGCCCGTGTCCCCACGCGGTTCCCGTGTCCCCAGGGGGTTCCTGATGTCCCCGTGCCCGTGTCCCCACGCGGTTCCCGTGTCCCCAGGGGGTTCCTGATGTCCCCGTGCCCGTGTCCCCACGCGGTTCCCGTGTCCCCAGGGGGTTCCTGATGTCCCCACGCGGTTCCCGTGTCCCCACGCGGTTCCCGTGTCCCCAGGGGGTTCCTGATGTCCCCGTGCCCGTGTCCCCACGCGGTTCCCGTGTCCCCAGGGGTTCCTGATGTCCCCGTGCCCGTGTCCCCACGCGGTTCCCGTGTCCCCAGGGGTTCCTGATGTCCCCATGCCCGTGTCCCCACGCGGTTCCCGTGTCCCCAGGGGTTCCTGATGTCCCCATGCCCGTGTCCCCATGCGGTTCCCGTGTCCCCACGCGGTTCCCGTGTCCCCAGGGGGTTCCTGATGTCCCCGTGCCCGTGTCCCCACGCGGTTCCCGTGTCCCAGGGGGTTCCTGATGTCCCCGTGCCCGTGTCCCCACGCGGTTCCCGTGTCCCCAAGGGGTTCCTGATGTCCCCGTGCCCGTGTCCCCACGCGGTTCCCGTGTCCCCAGGGGTTCCTGATGTCCCCGTGCCCGTGTCCCCACGCGGTTCCCGTGTCCCCAGGGGGTTCCTGATGTCCCCGTGCCCGTGTCCCCACGCGGTTCCGTGTCCCCATGCGGTTCCGTGTCCCCACGCGGTTCCGTGTCCCCACGCGGTTCCCGTGTCCCCAGGGGGTTCATGATGTCCCCACGCGGTTCCCGTGTCCCCACGCGGTTCCGTGTCCCCAGGGGGTTGCTGATGTCCCCACGCGGTTCCCGTGTCCCCACGCGGTTCCCGTGTCCCCAGGGGGTTCCTGATGTCCCCGTGCCCGTGTCCCCACGCGGTTCCGTGTCCCCACGCGGTTCCGTGTCCGCAGGCGGTTCCGTGTCCCCACGCGGTTCCCGTGTCCCCAAGGGGTTCCTGATGTCCCCGTGCCCGTGTCCCCACGCGGTTCCCGTGTCCCCACGCGGTTCCGTGTCCCCACGCGGTTCCGTGTCCCCACGCGGTTCCCGTGTCCCCATGCGGTTCCCGTGTCCCCACGCGGTTCCCGTGTCCCCACGCGGTTCCGTGTCCCCACGCGGTTCCGTGTCCCCACGCGGTTCCCGTGTCCCCATGCGGTTCCCGTGTCCCCACGCGGTTCCGTGTCCCCACGCGGTTCCGTGTCCGCAGGCGGTGGCGGCGCCGGGGCCGCGCGGCGGGGCGGGGGGGGCCGTGTTCAGCCGGGTGCTGCCCGTGCCCCCCCACGGGCTCCGCCTGCAGGGGCTGCGGGCGCTCAGCGCCCAGCGGGTGCGCGTGGCCTGCGGGACCCCCCGCGCCACCTCCCCATGGGCACCCTGGGTCCCCATGGCCACCGCCGAGGGCCGTGAGTGCGGGATGGGGGCTGGGGGGGGGTTATGGGGCTGGGGGGGTCCCTGTGGGGCTGGGGGGTTATGGGGCTGGGGGGTTATGGGGCGGGGGGGTCCCCATGTGTCACCTCCCCCTGGGCACCCTGGGTCCCCATGGCCACCGCCGAGGGCCGTGAGTGCGGGATGGGGGCTGGGGGTGGGGGTTATGGGGCTGGGGGGGTTATGGGGCTGGGGGCTTGTGGGGCTGGGGGGGGTTATGGGGCTGGGGGTGGTTATGGGGCTGCGGGGTCCCTGTGGGGCTGGGGGGTTATGGGGTTGGGGGTTATGGGGCTGGGGGTGTCCCCATGGGGCTGGGGGGTTGTTATGGGTCTGGGGGGATCAGTGGGGGACTGGGGGGTCCCTGTGGGGCTGGGGGGTTATGGGGTTGGGGGGATTATGGGGCTGGGGGTGTCCCCATGGGGCTGGGGGGCTGTTATGGGTCTGGGGGGGTCAGTGGGGGGCTGGGGGGTCCCCGTGGGGCTGGGGGGGAGGGGCCGGATATGGGGGTCCCCATGGGATATGGGGCTGGTGGGGGGCGGGGTCCCTGTGGGCGGGGGATCCAGGCCCCGGATGCCTGGGTCCCCTGACCCCGCCCCCCAGCGCCGGCGTCGCCCCCCGAGAACGTGACGGTGCGGTGGGAGGGGCCTCGGGCCCACGTGCGCTGGGGGGCGCCCCGGGACCCCCAAAACGCGCTGATCCGCGGCTACCGGCTGGGCTACCGGGGGGGGCGCGGCCCCGAGGTGGGGCCCCACCCCTTGCACCCTTGCACCCTTGCACCCCATTGCACCCCATTGCACCCATTGCACCCCATTGTACCCCCATTGCACCCCATTGCACCCCTTGCACCCCATTGTACCCCCATTGCACCCCATTGCACCCCCATTGCACCCCATTGTACCCCCATTGCACCCCATTGTACCCCATTGCACCCCATTGCACCCATTGCACCCCATTGCACCCCATTGCACCCATTGCACTCATTGCACCCCATTGCACCCCATTGCACCCCATTGCACCCATTGCACCCCATTGCTCCCCATTGCTCCCCATTGCACCCATTGCACCCCATTGCTCCCCATTGCACCCCACTGTCCCCATTTCCCCCCATGTCCCATTTGTCCCCATGTCCCCCGTCCCCACTTGTCCCCATGTCCCCTGTCCCGTCTGTCCCCAATGTCCCCAATGTCCCCATGTCCCACTTGTTCCCATGTCCCCATTTCCCCTCCATGTCCCCAGTGTCCCCATGTCCCCAATGTCCCCATGTCCCATTTGTCCCCTGTCCGTATGTTAGCATGTCCCATGTCCCCTGTCCGTCTGTCCCCTGTCCCCATGTCACTGTCCCATGTCCCCTGTCCGTCTGTCCCCATGTCCCCATGTCCCTGTCCCCTGTCCCTGTCCCCACGTCGCTGTCCGTCTGTCCCTGTCCCCTGTCCCTGTCCCCACGCCGCTGTCCGTCTGTCCCTGTCCCCATGTCCCTGTCCCCTGTCCCTGTCCCCACGTCGCTGTCCGTCTGTCCGCAGGTGCTGCTGGACGTGGGGCTGGCGCTGGAGGCCACCCTGGACCTGTCCCTGTCCCCGATGTCCCCGATGTCCCCCGGGGGGCTCTGGGTGCGCGTGGCCCCCTACAGCGGGGGAGGGGACGGGCCCTGGAGCCCCCCGGTGCTGCTGCCCCCCCGTGAGTCCCCGCGCGCCCCAACGGCCCCAACGGCCCCAACGGCCCCAACGGCCCCCATGTCCCCAGCACCCCATGACCCCAGTGGCCCCAGTGTCCCCATGTCCCCAATGTCCCCAGCACCCCATGACCCCAGTGTCCCCATGTCCCCAATGTCCCCAGCACCCCAACATCCCCATCACCTCAATGTCCCCAATGTCCCCATGACCCCATGTCCCCATCACCCCAATGTCCCCATCACCCCTATGTCCCCATCACCCCCATGTCCTGATGTCCCCAATGTCCCCACAGCTGGAGAGACCCCCCTGGAGACGCAGCCAGGTGAGACTGAGGGGACATTGGGGACAGGGGGGACATTGGGGACAGAGGGGATGGAGGGACATTGGGGACAGGGAGGACAGAGGGGATGGGGGGACATTGGGAATGGGGGGACATTGGGGACAGGGAGGACAGAGGTGACGGGGGGACATGGGATGACCCCAGGGTTGTCCCCGGACCACGTCCCCAGGGGTGTCCCCAGTGTCCCCAGGGGTGTCCCCATGTCCCCATGTCCCCATGTCCGTGTCCCCGCAGTGGTGGCCCCGGCGCTGTCCCCGGGCTGGTTGGTGTCCCCATGTCCCCATGTCCCCATGTCCGTGTCCCCGCAGTGGTGGCCCCGGCGCTGTCCCCGGGCTGGTTGGTGGCCCTGGTGGCCGTGGCCGCGGTGGCCGCGCTGGCGCTGGCTCTGGGGGTGGTGGCCGCGCGGCGACGGCGCAAGGAGACCCGGTTCGGGTGAGCAAGGGGACCCCGTCACCCCCGTCACCCCTGTCACCCCCCCTGTCACCCCCCCATCACCCCCCCTGTCACCCCTGTCACCCCCCCTGTCACCCCTGTCACCCCCCCGTCACCCCCCCATCACCCCCCCTGTCACCCCTGTCACCCCCCCTGTCACCCCTGTCACCCCCCCGTCACCCCCCATCACCCCCCCTGTCACCCCCGTCACCCCTGTCACCCCTGTCACCCCCCCTGTCACCCCCCCTGTCACCCCCCCTGTCACCCCCGTCACCCCTGTCACCCCCCCTGTCACCCCCCCTGTCACCCCCCCGTCACCCCCCATCACCCCCCCGTCACCCCCGTCACCCCCGTCACCCCTGTCACCCCCCCTGTCACCCCCCCTGTCACCCCCCCATCACCCCCCATCACCCCCCCGTCACCCCCGTCACCCCCGTCACCCCTGTCACCCCCCCTGTCACCCCCCCTGTCACCCCCCCTGTCACCCCTGTCACCCCCCCGTCACCCCCCATCACCCCCCCGTCACCCCCGTCACCCCCGTCACCCCCGTCACCCCCCCTGTCACCCCCCCTGTCACCCCCCCTGTCACCCCCGGGTCACTGCCCCCGTTACTCCGCATCACCCCCCCTGTCACCCCCATGTCACCCATTGTCACCCCCTCCGTCACGCCCAGGTCACCCCCTGTCACCCCTCCGTCACCCCGCATCACCCCCCTCGTCACCCTCCCTGTCACCTCCCGTGTCACCCCCTGTGTCACCCCCCCGTCACCCCTCTGTCACTCTGGGTCACTCCGTGTCACCCCCAGGTCACCCCCTGTCACCCCCGGGTCACCCTGTGTTCCCCCTCAGTGTCCCTGTCCCCATGGTGTCCACATGGTGTCCCCACGGTGTCCCCACGGTGTCCCTGTCCCCATGGTGTCCCCATGGTGTCCCTGTCCCCACGGTGTCCCCACGGTGTCCCCACGGTGTCCCTGTCCCCACGGTGTCCCTGTCCCCACAGTGTCCCCACGGTGTCCCCACGGTGTCCCTGTCCCCACGGTGTCCCTGTCCCCACGGTGTCCCCACGGTGTCCCTGTCCCCATGGTGTCCCCACGGTGTCCCCACGGTGTCCCCACAGTGTCCCTGTCCCCATGGTGTCCCTGTCCCCACGGTGTCCCCACGGTATCCCCATGGTGTCCCTGTCCCCACGGTGTCCCTGTCCCCACGGTGTCCCCACGGTGTCCCTGTCCCCATGGTGTCCCTGTCCCCACGGTGTCCCCATGGTGTCCCCATGGTGTCCCCATGGTGTCCCTGTCCCCATGGTGTCCCTATCCCCATGATGTCCCCATGGTGTCCCCGCGGTGTCCCCATGGTGTTCCCACGGTGTCCCTGTCCCCACGGTGTCCCCACGGTGTTCCTGTCCCCATGGTGTCCCCACGGTGTCCCCACGGTGTCCCTGTCCCCATGATGTCCCCATGGTGTCCCCATGGTGTCCCCGCGGTGTCCCCACGGTGTCCCCATGTCCCCAGGGAGGCGTTTGCCCCGCGGGGGGAGCCCCTGGTCCGGTACCGGGTCCGCAGCTCCTACAGCCGCCGCAGCACGCAGGCCACGCGTGAGTGTCCCCGTGTCCCCAGTGTCCCCGTGTCCCCAATGTCCCCGTGTCCCCTGGCCCCGTGTCCCCAATGTCCCCTGGCCCCTGTCCCCGTGTCCCCATGTCCCCTGTCCCCGGTCCCTCTGTCCCCAACCAGTGTCCCCTTGTCCCCCCACCCACCCCCGGTGCCGCGGTCCTGGGGTGACCCAGGGTGACCTCTGGGTGTCCTGGTGACCCAGGGTGTCCCGGTGACCTGGGGTGACCCGGTGACCTGGCGTGACCCAGTGATCCGGGGTGACCTGGGGTGACCCGTGGGTGACCCATGGGTGTCCTGGTGACCCAGGCTGACCCAGGGTGTCCCATGGGTGTCCTGGTGACCCGTGGATGACCCATGGATGACCCGGTTGTGTCCCAGTGACCCAGGGTGACCCACGGGTGTCCCTGTGACCTCGGGTGACCTGGGGGTGTCCGGTGACCTCGGGTGACCTCGGGTGACCCGTGTTGTCCCGTGGTGACCCGTGGGTGTCCATGTGACCCGTGGTGACCTGGGATGACCCACGGTGACCCGCGGTGACCCGTGGGTGTCCTGGTGACCCGTGGTGACCCATGGGTGACCTGTGGGTGTCTGGGTGACCGGTGGGTGACCCGGGATGACCCGGGATGACCCGTGGTATCCCTGTGACCTCGGGTGACCTCGGGTGACCCGTGGGTGACCCATGGGTGACGTGGTGACCCGTGGGTGTCCGGGCGACCTCGAGTGACCTTGGGTGACCCGTGGGTGTCCGGGTGACCTCGGGTGCCCTGGGACGACCCGGGTGACCCGTGGGTGACCCGTGGGTGACCCGGTGACCCGTGGGTGACCCGTGGGTGACGCGGTGACCCGTGGGTGACCCGTGGGTGAGCCGTGGGTGACGCGGTGACCCGTGGGTGACCCGTGGGTGACCCGTGGGTGACGCGGTGACCCGTGGGTGACCCGTGGGTGACCCGTGGGTGACGCGGTGACCCGGTGTGCGGCGGCAGTGGCGCGTTTGGGCGTGAGCGCGGAGCTGCGGGAGAAGCTGCGGGACGTGGTGCTGGAGCCGCGGCGCCTGGCGCTGGGGAAGGCGCTGGGAGAGGGTGCGTGCGCCAGATCGGGGCGTCCCCCAAACCGGGGTGTCCCCCAAATCGGGGTGTCCCCCAAACCAGGGCGTCCCCCAAATCGGGGTGTCCCCCCAATCGGGGTGTCCCCCAAACCGGGGCGTCCCCCCAAACCAGGGCGTCCCCCAAACCGGGGCGTCCCCCAAACCAGGGCATCCCCCAAACCGGGGCGTCCCCCAAATCGGGGTGTCCCCCATAGGGGTGTTCCCCAAATCAGGGTGTCCCCCCAAATCAGGGTGTCCCCCCAACTTGGGATGTCCCCCCAAACCAGGGTGTCCCCCATAGGGGTGTCCCCCCTACTCGAAGTGTCCCCCAAATCAGGGTGTCCCCAATGGGGGTGTCCCCCCCAACTCAGGGTGTCCCCCCAACCCGGGGTGTCCCCCATAGGGGTGTCCCCCCCAAAGTGGGGGTGTCCCCCAAATCAGGGTGTCCCCCACAGGGGTGTCCCCCCCAGCTCAGGGTGTCCCCAGTGGGGGTGTCCCCCCCACTTTGGGGTGTCCCCCATGGGGGTGTCCCCAGTTTGGGTGTCCCCCCCGGGTCAGGGTGTCCCCATGGGGGTGTCCCCAGTTTGGGTGTCCCCCCCGGGTCAGGGTGTCCCCCATGGGGGTGTCCCCAGTTTGGGTGTCCCCCCCGGGTCAGGGTGTCCCCATGGGGGTGTCCCCAGTTTGGGTGTCCCCCCCGGGTCAGGGTGTCCCCCATGGGGGTGTCCCCAGTTTGGGTGTCCCCCCCGGGTCAGGGTGTCCCCATGGGGGTGTCCCCAGCTCAGGGTGTCCCCGTGGGGTGACCCCATGTTCCCCATGACCCCGTGGGTGTCCCCGTGTCCCCCGTGTCCCTGTGGGGTGTCCCCCATGACCCCATGTCCCCAATGGGGTGTCCCCCTGACCCTGTGACCCGTGTGCCCAATGGGGTGTCCCCATGTCCCCCGTGACCCCGTGACCCCGCGGGTGACCCCTGACCCCGTGTCCCCAGGGGAGTTCTGCTCGGTGCTGGAGGGGCAGCTCAGCCACCCCCGCGGGGTCCTCAGGGTGGCCGTCAAGACCATGAAGGGTGAGTGGCGCACGTGAGTGTCACCTGTGTCACCCGTGAGTGTCACCCGTCAGTGTCACCCGTGAGTGTCACCCGTGAGTGTCACCCGTGAGTGTCACCTGTGAGTGTCACCCGTGAGTGTCACCCGTGAGTGTCCCCTGTGTCACCCGTGAGTGTCACCCGTGAGTGTCCCCTGTGTCACCTGTGAGTGTCACCCATGAGTGTCACCTGTGTCACCCGTGAGTGTCACCCGTGAGTGTCACCCGTGAGTGTCACCCGTGAGTGTCCCCTGTGTCACCCGTGAGTGTCACCCGTGAGTGTCACCCGTGAGTGTCCCCTGTGTCACCCGTGAGTGTCACCCGTGAGTGTCCCCTGTGTCACCCGTGAGTGTCCCCTGTGTCACCCGTGAGTGTCACCCGTGAGTGTCACCCGTGAGTGTCCCCTGTGTCACCCGTGAGTGTCACCCGTGAGTGTCACCTGTGAGTGTCACCCGTGAGTGTCCCCTGTGTCACCCGTGAGTGTCACCCGTGTCCCCTGTGTCACCCGTGAGTGTCACCCGTGAGTGTCACCCGTGAGTGTCCCCTGTGTCACCCGTGAGTGTCACCCGTGAGTGTCACCCGTGAGTGCCACCCGTGAGTGTCCCCTGTGTCACCCGTGAGTGTCACCCGTGAGTGTCACCCGTGAGTGCCACCCGTGAGTGTCACTCGTGAGTGTCCCCTGTGTCACCCGTGAGTGTCACCCATGAGTGTCACCCATGAGTGTCACCCGTGAGTGCCACCCGTGAGTGTCCCCTGTGTCACCCGTGAGTGTCACCCGTGAGTGTCACCCATGAGTGCCACCCGTGAGTGTCACTCGTGAGTGTCACCCGTGAGTGTCACCCGTGAGTGTCCCCTGTGTCACCCGTGAGTGTCACCCGTGAGTGTCACCCATGAGTGCCACCCGTGAGTGTCCCCTGTGTCACCCGTGAGTGTCACCCGTGAGTGTCACCCGTGAGTGTCACCCGTGTCCCCTGTGTCACCCGTGAGTGTCACCTGTGAGTGCCACCCGTGAGTGTCACTCGTGAGTGTCACCCGTGAGTGTCACCCGTGAGTGTCCCCTGTGTCACCCGTGAGTGTCACCCGTCAGTGTCACCCGTGAGTGTCCCCTGTGTCACCCGTGAGTGTCACCCGTCAGTGTCACCCGTGAGTGTCCCCTGTGTCACCCGTGAGTGTCACCCGTCAGTGTCACCCGTGAGTGTCCCCTGTGTCACCCGTGAGTGTCACCCGTCAGTGTCACCCGTGAGTGTCACCCCTGTCCCCTGTCAGTCAGTGTCACCCGTGTCCCCTGTGTCACCCCTGTCCCCTGTCAGTGTCACCCCTGTCCCCTGTGTCACCCATGTCCCCTGTGAGTGTCACCCGTGAGTGTCCCCTGTCAGTGTCACCCGTGTCACCTGTGAGTGTCACCCGTGAGTGTCACCCGTGAGTGTCCCCTGTGTCACCCGTGTCACCTATGAGTGTCACCCGTGAGTGTCACCTGTGTCACCCGTGAGTGTCCCCCGTGTCACCTGTGTCACCTGTGAGTGCCCCTGTGTCACCCGTGTCACCCATGTCACCCGTGTCCCCCGTGAGTGTCACCCGTGAATGTCACCTGTGTCCCCTGTGAGTGTCACCTGTGTCACCTGTGTCACCTGTGAGTGTCCGCAGTGCCCGTGTCTGTCCCACGCTGTCTGTCCGTCCGTCTGTCCCACGCTGTCCGTGTGTCCGCAGTGCCCGTGTCTGTCCCATGTCCGTCCGTCTGTCCCGTGTCCCATGTCCGTGTGTCCGCAGTGCCCGTGTCCCGGGGGGCCCTGCAGAGCTTCCTGAGCGAGGCCGTTCGCATGAAGGAGTTCGACCACCCCAACGTCATGCGGCTCATCGGTGGGGACGGGGACACCGGGGACACCGGGGGACACCGGGGGCGGGGGGGACACCGGGGGGAATGGGGACATGGGGACACCGGGGACATGGGGGGACACCGGGGGGAATGGGGACATGGGGACACCGGGGACATGGGGGGACACCGGGGGGAATGGGGACACCGGGGGACACCGGGGACGGGGGGGACACCAGGGGGAACGGGGACGTGGGGACATGGGGGGACACCGGGGGGAATGGGGACACCGGGGGGACACCGGGGACGGGGGGGGACATGGGGGGACACCGAGGGGAATGGGGACATGGGGACATGGGGGGACACCGGGGAAAATGGGGACATGGGGACACCCCTGGGGGAATGGGGACATGGGGACATGGGGGGACACCGGGGGGAATGGGGACATGCGGACACCGGGGGATGGGGGGGACGGGGGGACATTGGGACATGGGGACAGGGGAGGGAACAGGGGGACAAGGGGCAGGGGACGTGGGGACACCGGGGACACCGGGGACGGGGGGGACGGGGGGACACCCCTGGGGGAATGGGGACATGGGGGTCAGGGGTGTCAGGGGGGGCCGGGGGGGCCAGGGGGGGCCAGGGTGTTCAATGGGGGGTCAGGGGTGTCCCTGCAGGGCTGGGGTCCCCGGGGGGCTCAGGGTGTTCAATGGGGGCTCAGGGTGTTCAATGGGGGGTCAGGGGTGTCCCTGCAGGGCTGGGGTCCCCCGGGGGGGCTCAGGGTGTTCAATGGGGGCTCAGGGTGCTCAATGGGGGGTCAGGGGTGTCCCTGCAGGGCTGGGGTCCCCCGGGGGGGCTCAGGGTGTTCAATGGGGGCTCAGGGTGCTCAATGGGGGGTCAGGGGTGTCCCTGCAGGGCTGGGGTCCCCCGGGGGGGCTCCCCGCCCCCGTCGTGCTGCTGCCGTTCATGGCCCACGGGGACCTGCACAGCTTCCTGCAGCTCACGCGCCTGGGGGAGCGGCCCCTGGTCAGTGGGGGCGGGGCTGGGGGGGGGCCGGGGGGGCTGGAGGGTCCGGGGGGGCTGGGGGGTTTGGAGGAGCTGGGGGGCTTTGGGGAACTGGGGGGGGCTGAGGGGCTGGGGGCTTGGGGGGACTGAGTGGGTCGGGGGGGTTCAGGGGGGTCTGGGGGGTCTGAGGGGTTTGGGGGGGTCTGGGGGGCTGGGGGATTTGGGGGGGCTGAGTGGGTCCGGGGGTCCATAGGGGGTCCATGGGGGTCCCCAGTTCCTGCACCCCCAGCAGCTCCTGGGATCCATGGGGGGTCCATGGGGTATATGAGGGTTCTAATGGGGGGGTCCATGGGGGTTCTAATGGGGGGTCCATGGGGATTCTGATGGGGGTCCATGGGGTATATGAGGGTTCTAGTGGGGGTCCATGGGGGTTCTAATGGGGGGTCCATGGGGGTCCCAGGTGCTGCCCCCCCGTCAGCTCGTGGGGTCCATGGGGTCCATGGGGTCCATGGGGGTTCTAACGGGGGGTCCATGGGGGTCCCAGGTGCTGCCCCCCCGTCAGCTCGTGGGGTCCATGGGGTCCATGGGGTCCATGGGGGTTCTAACGCGGGGTCCATGGGGGGGTCCCAGGTGCTGCCCCCCCGCCAGCTCGTGGGGTTCATGGCCGACATCGCCGCCGGGATGAGCTACCTGAGCCGCAGGAACCTCGTGCACAGGGACCTGGCGGCGCGGAACTGCATGTGGGACATGGGGACAACGTGGGGACATGGGACATGGGACATGGGGACATGGGACATGGGGACATGGGGACATGGGACATGGGACATGGGGACATGGGACAGGGACCTGGCGGCGCGGAACTGCGTGTGGGACATGGGGACAATGTGGGGACAGTGGGGACATGGGACATGGGACATGGGGACATGGGGGACATGGGGACACTGGGGACATGGGGACATGGGACATGGGGACATGGGACAGGGACCTGGTCGCGTGGAACTGCATGTGGGACATGGGGACAACGTGGGGACAATGGGGGGACATGGGGACAACATGGGGACAACATGGGGACATGGGGGGACATGGGAGGACATGGGGACAACGTGGGGGGACAGGGGTACATGGGACATGGGGACAGGGGACCTGGTGGCACAGAACTGCATGGGGGACATGGGGACATGGGGGGCATGGGGACGTGGGACATGGGAACATGGGACATGGGGACATGGGACAGGGACCTGGTGGCGTGGAACTGCATGTGGGACATGGGGACAATGGGGACATTGGGATGTGGGGGGACAGGGGGGACATGGGGACACATGGGTGGGCAGGGGACATGGGGATAAGGGGGCCATGGGGGACATGGGGGGACACAGGGACAAGGGGACACTGGGTGTGGGGTGACACAGGGACAGGGGGACACCGGGTATGGGGTGACAATGGTGACAATGGGGACAATGGGGACAATGGTGACAGTGGTGACAATGGTGACAATGGTGACACCGTCACTGTCCCCAGGCTGGATGAGTCCCTGCGGGTGCTGGTGTGGGGTGACAGTGGTGACAATGGTGACAATGGTGACACTGTCACTGTCCCCAGGCTGGATGAGTCCCTGCGGGTGCTGGTGTGGGGTGACAATGGTGACAATGGTGACAGTGGTGACAATGGTGACACTGTCACTGTCCCCAGGCTGGATGAGTCCCTGCGGGTGCTGGTGTGGGGTGACAATGGTGACAATGGGGACAATGGTGACAGTGGTGACAATGGTGACAATGGTGACACTGTCCCTGTCCCCAGGCTGGATGAGTCCCTGCGCGTGCTGGTCTCCGACTTCGGGCTGTCCCGGCAGCTGAGCCCGGGGGGCGGTGACGTCACGGGGGACGGCGATGACGTCACGGGGGACGGCGATGACGTCACAGGGAGCGGCGGTGACGTCACGGGGGCCACCGGGGACAGGGGGCCCTGGTACCAGCAGGGGGGCGCCGCCCCCGTCCCCGTCAAGTGGGTGGCGCTGGAGTCGCTGGCCCGGAGGGTCTACAGCACCAAGAGTGACGTGGTGAGGGACCCCCCAAAACCGACCCCCCCGAACCCCAACACCTGTACAGCACCAAGAGTGACGTGGTGAGGGACCCCCCAAAACTGACCCCCCCGAACCCCAAAACTGGACCCCAAAATACCTGAGAGCCCTGAACCCCAAACCTGAATCCCAACCTGAACCCCAATATTCCAGGGTTCCAGGGGTTCTGGGGGGGTCGGTGGGGTTATTGGGGGGTCAGTGGGTTATTGGGGGTCCCGGGGGGTCGGTGGGGTTATTGGGGGGTCAGTGGGTTATTGGGGGTCCCGGGGGGTCAGTGGGGTTATTGGGGGGTCAGTGGGTTATTGGGGGTCCCGGGGGGTCGGTGGGGTTATTGGGGGGTCGGTGGGTTATTGGGGGTCCCGGGGGGTCAGTGGGGTTATTGGGGGGTCAGTGGGGTTATTGGGGGGCCAGTGGGTTATTGGGGGTCCCGTTCATCCGGTGCCCCCCCAGTGGTCATTCGGGGGTCCCCGGGGGTTATTGGGGGGTCGGTGGGTTATTGGGGTTCCGTGGGTTATGGGGGGGTCCCGCTGACCCGCTGCCCCCCAGTGGTCGTTCGGGGTCACCATGTGGGTTATTGGGGTTCCGTGGGTTATGGGGGGGTCCCGCTGACCCGCTGCCCCCCAGTGGTCGTTCGGGGTCACCATGTGGGTTATTGGGGTTCCGTGGGTTATGGGGGGGTCCCGCTGACCCGCTGCCCCCCAGTGGTCGTTCGGGGTCACCATGTGGGTTATTGGGGTTCCGTGGGTTATGGGGGGGTCCCGCTGACCCGCTGCCCCCCAGTGGTCGTTCGGGGTCACCATGTGGGTTATTGGGGTTCCGTGGGTTATGGGGGGGTCCCGCTGACCCGCTGCCCCCCAGTGGTCGTTCGGGGTCACCATGTGGGTTATTGGGGTGCAGTGGGTTATGGGGGGGTCCCGCTGACCCGCTGCCCCCCAGTGGTCGTTCGGGGTCACCATGTGGGAGATCGCGGCGCGGGGCCAGACCCCCTACCCCGGGCTGGAGAACAGCGAGGTGCTGCCGTTCCTGCGGGGGGGGCACCGCCTGCGCGCCCCCCCGGGCTGCCCCCCCGCGCTGTGAGTCACCCCGAAACCCCCTGACCCCCCCGGGCTGCCCCCCCGCGCTGGGAGTCACCCCGAAACCCCCTGACCCCCCCGGGCTGCCCCCCCGCGCTGGGAGTGACCCCAAAACCTCCTGACCCCCCCGAACCCCCCGGGCTGCCCCCCCGCGCTGTGAGTCACCTGACCCCCCCCCGAACCCCCAAAACTCCCCTTGAACCCCTGACCCCCAAACCCCCCTGATCCCCATGACCCCCCCAGAACCCCCGACCCCCCCAGACCCCTGAGACCCCCAAACCCCCCCTGTTCCTGACCCCACGTGAACTCCTGACCCCCCCCATTATTGGGCACCGCCCCCATTCTGGGACCCCCCCCCCCAAGCTGATGCTGCTGAGCCCAGGACCCCCGGGACCCCCCCAACCCCCCCTATTCCTGAACCCCCATTCTTGGGCCCCCCCCCATTTTGGGTCCCCCTCATTATTGGGGACCCCCCCATTTTGGGGAACCCCCATTCTTGGGGCCCCCTCCCATTTTGGGTCCCCCTCATTCTTGGGACCCGCCCCATCTTGGGGAACCCCCATTCTTGGGGCCCCCTCCCATTTTGGGGACCCCCCCCATTTTGGCCCCCACCATTGCCCCCATTCCCCCCCCAGGTACGAGCTGATGCGGCGCTGCTGGGCCGAGGACCCCCGGGCCCGCCCCACGTTCGAGGAGCTGGGGGGGGCGCTGGGGGCGGCGCTGCGGGGGCTGCCCCCCCCCGACCCCCTCTACGTCAACATGGAGCGGGGGGGGGCGGCCGCGGGCCCCCCCGCGCACAAACCGCCCCCCCCGGCCCCGCCCCCGCCCGAGGGGGGGCCCGGGCGCTACGTGCTCTGCCCGCCCCCCCCCGGGGACCCCCCCGGGGACCCCCCCGCGCGCTCGGAGGAGGGGGCGTGAGTGGGACCCCTCCCCCCCCCCCCAGCCGCACCACTGCCAGGGACCCCCCCCCAGCTCCGTGGAGCCGGGGTCACCCCCCCGGGGCGGGACCCCCCCAGGTACCGGGGTATCCCGGGGACCCCCCCAAATAGCAGGGACCCCCCCAGGTACCGGGGTATCCCGGGGACCCCCCCAAATAGCAGGGACCCCCCCAGGTCCTGGGGTATCCCAGGGACCCCCCCAAATAGCAGGGACCCCCCCCAGGTCCTGGGGTATCCCGGGGACCCCCCCAAATAGCAGGGACCCCACCCAGGTATAAGGGCATAATGGGGACCCTCCCCAAAGGTTGGGACCCCCCAGGTACTGGAGCATTTTGGGGTCCCCCCCAGGTATAAGGGCATAGTGGGGACCCCCCAAAGGTTGGGACCCCCCCAGGTACACGGGACACCCCCTCCCCGAGGTTGGGGACCCCCCCAGGTACTGGAGCATCTTGGGGACCCCCCAAAGGTTGAGACCCCCCCCCCAGGTATAATGGCATAATGGGGACCCCCCCCAAATGTTGGGACCCCCCCAGGTACTGGAGCATCTTGGGGACCCCCCTAAAGGTTGGGACCCCCCCAAAGGTACACGGGACCCCCCCCCCGAAGGAGGGACCCCCCCACACCCAGATACTGGAGCATCGCGCTGCCCCCCCCAAAGACTGGGACCCCCCCCCAAGGCCAGACCCCCCAATCCCCACCCCCGGACGCCCCCATCCCCCCCGCACTTTACGCCGCTTCGGGACCCCCGAGGGGGGGTGACCCCGTAACACCCCCCCCCAACCCCCATAAAGCCCCTTGTCCCGCACGAGACTTCGCGGGTTTTTTTTGGCGGGAGGGCTCGAGGGTTCGGGGTTCGGCCAATGGGAACGCGGCGCTGTCCGCCGACCAACCAATCGGAGGCCGGCTCTTGTTGCTAGGCAGCGCGGGGGGCGGTAGCACGCGCAGACGCCGCCGGGCTCCAGCCAATGGCGGTGGCAGCGCGGCCCCAGGCCCGCCCCCCGGGTGACCAATGAGAGCCGCGCACAGCTCGCCCCGCCTTCCCTGAGAAAGCAGCCAGTGGGAAGTGAGTCCCTTCCCCGAGGGCAGGGACAGGCGGGGAAGCAGCCAATGGGAGTGCAGGAAGGGCGCGGCACGGCTCTCATCGCTATTGGCTAGAAGGCCGCCTGCGCCCGCCCTCTCCCCGTGTCAATCAAGACCGCTGGCCCGAGGGAGGCGACAAATCCCCTTCCAGCCAATGAGAAGCCGCGTCGCAGCGTCCCACCCAATGAGCGCCAGCATTGCAAAGCGGCGCGGAGCGGGAGAGGCTTGGCCCGCCCCCGGCGAGGCGCGTCCAATGAGGAGGCGCGTTACAAGTGCCAGCGCGGCGGGTGGCCAATGGCGGCGCGCGTTGCAGCGCGGCGCGGGCCGGGGCGGGGAGGAGGAGGGCGGTGGCGGCCATTTTGAGCCGGGCGGCCATGGCCGTGCGGAGGTTCCGCGTCCCCGAGCCGCGGGACGAGCGGGGCCGGCGCGGCCAGGACACCCACGGGCCCCGGGACACCCGCGGGCCGCGGGACACCCGCGGGCCCCAGGCCGAGCCGGCCGGGCGGCTGCAGGCGGCGCGGGGGGCGGCCGAGCCGCGGCGGGAGGCGGCGCAGGACGGACACTGTAAGGGAAGCGCCGCCCGGGGCCCCGGTCCCCTCAGGGGCCCCATTCCCCTCACCCCCCCCCCCGTTCTGTGAGGGTCCCGGCCCCCCACCCAGGTCTCTCAGGGACCCCCCCCGGGTTCGCGGTCCCCTCAGGGTCCCCGTTGCCCCCCCGTACGCCGGGCAACCCCCGGACAAGCGGCCCCCCCCCAATTGATGGGGAAACCCCGCTGGTGTGGGACCCCCCACACTGACGTGGGAACCCCCCCAATTGATGTGCCCCCCCCCCCATTGATGTGGGTCCCCCCCATTGACAATGGTGCCCCCCCCCATTGATGTGGGACCCCCCCCATTGATGTGGGTCCCTCCCATTGACAATGGGACCCCCCATTAACATGGGATGCCCCCCCCTTGATGTGTGGAGCCCCCCCATTGATGTGAGGTTCCCCCCCCATTGCTGTGAGACCCCCACTAATGTGCCCCCCCACCATTGATGTGGGACCCCCTGTTGATGTGAGACCCCACTAATGTGGGACCCCCATTAACGTGCCCCCCCCATTGCTGTGGGACCCCATTAATGTCACACCCCCCCCCATTGATGTGAGACCCCATTAACGTGCCCCCCCCATTGATGTGAGACCCCATTAATGTGCCCCCCCATTGCTGTGAGACCCCCGTTAACGTGGGACCCCCATTGATGTGAGACCCCATTAATGTGCCCCCCCCATTGCTGTGGGGCCCCCATTAATGTGCCCCCCCATTGATGTGAGACCCCATTAACGTGCCCCCTCCATTGCTGTGGGACCCCCGTTAATGTGCCCCCCCCATTGCAGTGGGACCCCCATTAACATCCCCCCCATTGCTGTGGAACCCCCTTAATGTGACCCCCATTAATGTGCCCCCACCCCGCCGTGTGCCCCCCGCCGTGCCCCCCGGGTTTGACGCTCTCCCCGTTCCGCAGCCGCCGCGGAGGCCAGCGCCCCCCAGCCCCACCACCCCCCCGGGCCCCCCCCCGCGGCCGAGTCGTCCCTCGAGCGGCGCCCCCCGGAGCACGAGCACCCCGGTAGGGCGGGGGGCGGTGACCCCGCGGTGACCCCGGCGCCGCGCCCCCCTCACCCCGCTCTTCCCCCCCCGCAGAGATGAAGCTCCCGGAGCCGAAACCCGAGGACCCCCCCGCCCCCCCCTACACCGTCCCCCCCCCCAATTACGCCGCCCCCCCTTACAACATCCCCCCCCCCCCCACCTTCAACGCCGGGTACCCCGTGCCCCCCCCGCCCCCCCCCGTGGCGTTTCCCGCCCCGCCGGGGGGGTTCAGCGTCCCCCCCCCCACCTACGGCACCCCCCCGAATTACAGCGCCCCGCCCCCCACCTACAGCGCCCCTCCCCCTGCCTACAGCACCCCCCCTCCCACCTACAACCCCCCCCCCGCCTACCCCGCGCCCCCCCCCACCTACAACCCCCCCCCGGGGGGGGGATTCGCGGCGCCGGAGCCTTCGCGGCCCCCCCCGCACCCCCCCCAGCGCAAACGGCCCTTCGAGGAGCGGGGGAGGGGCTTCTACGAGCACCGCGAGGACAAGAGGTGGGTGACCCCCCCCGGAAAGTGACCCCCCCAGCGACCCCCCTGTGACCCCCCAAGTGACACCCCCTTCCCTCAGGGTCCCTGTGCCCCCCAGGTCCCCATTCTCTGCGGGTCCCTGTGCCCCCCCACGTCCCTGTGCTCCCCCCGGGTCCCAGTGTCCCCCCCAGGTCCCTGTGCCCCCCTGTGTCCCCCCTGGATCCCTGTGCCCCCCCTCGGGTCCCCATTATGTGAGGGTCCCAGTGTCCCCCCCAGGTCCCTGTGCCCCCCTGGGTCCCCATTTCCTTCAGGGTCCCTGTGCCCCCCCTGGATCCCTGTGCCCCCCCTCGGGTCCCCATTATGTGAGGGTCCCAGTGTCCCCCACCCAGGTCCCTGTGCCCCCCCCAGGTCCCCCATTCTATGTGGGTCCCTGTGCCCCCCCGGGTCCCTGTGTGGGTCCCTGTACCCCCCCGGGTCCCTGTGCCCCCATTCCCCCCGTGCTGTCACCCCAATTTCATTGCCCCCCCCAGGGGCCGCTCCCCGCAGCCACCGGCCGAGGACGAGGAGGACGACTTCGATGACACGCTGGTGGCCATCGACACCTGTGAGTGTCCCCAGACCCGGGGGGGGAACACGGGGGGACATCGACACCTGTGAGTGTCCCCAGACCCGGGGGGGGGACATCGACACCTGTGAGTGTCCCCAGACCCGGGGGGGGACACGGGGGGACATCGACACCTGTGAGTGTCCCCAGACCCGGGGGGGGGACACGGGGAGACATCGACACCTGTGAGTGTCCCCAGACCCGGGGGGGGACACGGGGGGACATCGACACCTGTGAGTGTCCCCAGACCCGGGGGGGGGACACGGGGAGACATCGACACCTGTGAGTGTCCCCAGACCCGGGGGGGGACACGGGGGGACATCGACACCTGTGAGTGTCCCCAGACCCGGGGGGGGGACACGGGGAGACATCGACACCTGTGAGTGTCCCCAGACCCGGGGGGGGACATCGACACCTGTGAGTGTCCCCAGACCCTGGGGAGGACACTGGTGACCATCAACATGTGTGAGTGTCCCCAGACCCAGACTGGGGGTTGACACTGGTGACCATAACCACGTGTGAGTGTCCCCAAACCCAGGGGGGGGACACACGCTGGTGGCCATTGACACGTGTGAGTGTCCCCAGACACGTGTGAGTGTCCCCAGACCCAGGTGGGGGGGGACACTGGTGGCCACTGACACCTGTGAGTGTCCCCAGACACGTGTGAGTGTCCCCAGACCTGGGTGGGGGGGGACACTGGTGGCCACTGACACCTGTGAGTGTCCCCAGACACGTGTGAGTGTCCCCAGACCCGGGGGGCTGGTTTTGGGCTGAAAGGCGCGGGTTTTGGGTCTGTCCCCAGATAACTGCGACCTGCACTTCAAGGTGGCGCGGGACCGGTACAGCGGGTACCCCCTGACCATCGAGGGCTTCGCCTACCTGTGGGCGGGCGCCCGCGCCACCTACGGCGCCCGCCAGGGCCGCGTCTGCTACGAGCTCAAGGTGGGTGGCGTCCCCAGCTGTCCCCAGCTGTCCCCAGCCATCCCCGACCCGGTGACACCAGCCCCAACCATCCCCAGCACGGTGACACCAGCCCCAACCGTCCCCGACCCGGTGACACCAGCCCCAACCATCCCTGACACGGTGACACCGGCCCTGACTGTCCCTGACCCAGTGACACTGGCCCCGACACGGTGACACCGGCCCCAGCCATCCCCGACACGGTGACACTGGCCCCGACTGTCCCCGACACGGTGACACCAACCCCGACTGTCCCCGACACGGTGACACTGTCCCCGACACGGTGACACCAACCCCGACTGTCCCCGACACAGTGACACCAGCCCCAACTGTCCCCGACATGGTGACACTGGCCCCGACACGGTGACACCGTCCTCGACACGGTGACACCATCCCCGACTGTCCCTGACACGGTGACACCAGCCCCGACTGTCCCCGACATGGTGACGCTGTCCCCGACACAGTGACACTGACCCCGACTGTCCCTGACACGGTGACGCTGTCCCCAACACGGTGACGACCCAGCTGTTCCTGACACGGTGATACTGTCCCCAATGTCCCAGCACTGTCCCCAATGTCTCAATGCTGTCCCCGACATCCCAACACTGTCCCCAACATTCTGACGCTGTCCCCAACCCAGTGACATCGTCCCCAACATTCTGACGCTCTCCCCACTCCGGTGTCCCCGTCCCCACCCCGGTGTCCCCGTCCCCAAGCCCAGGCTGCTGTCCCCACCCTGGTGTCCCCATCCCCACCCCGGTGTCCCCGTCCCTGTCCCCAAGGCTGTGTCCCTGTCCCCAGCTCGTTATCTGCGCAGGTTAACGAGGAGATTCCCGTCAAGCACCTGCCCCCCACGGAGCCCGACCCCCACGTGGTGCGCGTGGGCTGGTCCCTGGACTCCTGCAGCACCCAGCTGGGTAGGGGACACTGGGGACATCTGGGGACATCGGGGACACTGGGGACATCGGGGGGTCTGTCCCCTGCCCAGGCACTTGGGGACATTGGGGGTGGTGCCTGTGTCTGAGGGACTTAGGGATGCTGGGGGGGTCTGTGTCCCCTAGGGGTTCGGGGGTGTCCCTGTGGGTTCGGGGGTGTCCCCAAGGGTGTCCCCGGGTTGGGGACATCGTGTCACCCGCTGTCCCCAGGGGAGGAGCCGTTCTCCTACAGTTTGGGGGACACTGGGGAGTGCGTGTGTCCGGGGGTTTGAGGACCCGGGGTTGTCCCTGTGGGTTTGGGGGTGTCCCTGTGGGTTCGGGGGTGTCCCCAGGGTGTCCCTGGGTTGGGGACATCGTGTCACCCGCTGTCCCCAGGGGAGGAGCCGTTCTCCTACGGCTACGGTGGCACCGCCAAGAAGTCCACGGACTGCAGGTTCGAGAGCTACGGGGAGCCCTTCGCCGAGAACGACGTCATCGCCTGCCTGCTGGTCTGGCCGTGTCCCCGCGTCCGTGTGTCCCCGTGTCCCCGCGTCCGTGTGTCCCCGCGTGTCCCCGCGTCCGTGTGTCCCCGCATCCCCGTGTCCCCATGTTTCCGTGTCCCCACGTCCCTGTCTCACCATATCCCTGTGTCTCCGTGTCCCTGCATCCCTGTGTCCCCATGTCCCCGTGTCCCTGTGTCCCCGTGTCCCTGTGTCCCCGTGCCTCCACGTCCCCATGTCTCCATGTCCCTGTGTCCCCGTGTCCCCACATCCCCTCCTTGGCCCCATGGCCCCATCCCCTTCCTGTCCCAAATCCCACCAGTGTCCCCATTCCCCTGCCGTCCCCATCCTCTCCCATTCCCCCCAGTGTCCCCATTCCC
Organism: Patagioenas fasciata; assembly: GCF_037038585.1. Taxonomy (NCBI): domain Eukaryota; kingdom Metazoa; phylum Chordata; class Aves; order Columbiformes; family Columbidae; genus Patagioenas; species Patagioenas fasciata. The sequence goes on along the minus strand of NC_092552.1, from coordinate 202,668 downwards.
CCCAATGTCCCCTATGTCCCCATTGTCCCCAATGTCCCCATTGACCCCAGTGTCCCCATGGCCCCAGTGTCCCCATTCCCCCCAGTGTCCCCATGTCCCCATTCCCCCCAGTGTCCCCATTGACCCCAGTGTCCCCATTGCCGCCAGTGTCCCCATGGCCCCATTGCCCCCAGTGTCCCCATTCCCCCCATTGACCCCAGTGTCCCCATTCCCCCCATTGACCCCGATGTCCCCATTCCCTCCATTGACCCCATTGTCCCCATTGCCCCCATTGACCCCGATGTCCCCATTCCCCCCATTGACCCCGATGTCCCCATTCCCCCCATTGACCCCATTGTCCCCATTGCCCCCATTGACCCCGATGTCCCCATTCCCCCCATTGACCCCAATGTCCCCATTCCCCCCATTGACCCCATTGTCCCCATTCCCCCCGTTGACCCCGATGTCCCCATTCCCCCCGTTGACCCCAATGTCCCCATTCCCCCCGTTGACCCCGATGTCCCCATTCCCCCCATTGACCCCAATGTCCCCATTCCCCCCATTGACCCCGATGTCCCCATTCCCCCCATTGACCCCGATGTCCCCATTCCCCCCATTGACCCCATTGTCCCCATTCCCCCCATTGACCCCGATGTCCCCATTCCCCCCATTGACCCCGATGTCCCCATTGCCCCCATTGACCCCGATGTCCCCATTCCCCCCGTTGACCCCAATGTCCCACTGTCCCCGCAGGACTTCGAGGCGGGGGAGGCGATCGAGCTGTCGTTCCTGAAGAACGGGCGCTGGCTGGGCGCCGCCTTCCGGCTGCGGCGCGAGGAGCTGGGGGGGCGCGCGCTGTTCCCCCACGTGCTGGTGAAGAACTGCGCCGTGGAGTTCAACTTCGGGCAGCGCGACGTCCCCTTCGTCACCGTGCCCCCCGGCTTCACCTTCCTGCAGCACCTGCCCCTGGCGCAGCGCGTGCGCGGAACCACCGGGCCCCGCTGCAAGGCCGACTGCGAGGTGGGGACATGGGGACAATGGGGACATGGGGACATGGGGATAGGGGACAGGGCACCACCGGGCCCCGCTGCAAGGCCGACTGCGAGGTGGGGACATGGGGACAATGGGGACATGGGGACATGGGGATAGGGGACAGGGCACCACCGGGCCCCGCTGCAAGGCCGACTGCGAGGTGGGGACATGGGGACAATGGGGACATGGGGATAGGGGACAGGGCACCACCGGGCCCCGCTGCAAGGCCGACTGCGAGGTGGGAATGGGGACATGGGGACAATGGGGACATGGGGACATGGGGATAGGGGACATGGCACCACCGGGCCCCGCTGCAAGGCCGACTGCGAGGTGGGGACACGGGGACATGGGGACAATGGGGACATGGGGACATGGGGATAGGGGACATGGCACCACCGGGCCCCGCTGCAAGGCCAACTGCGAGGTGGGGACACGGGGACATGGGGACAATGGGGACATGGGGATAGGGGACAGGGCACCACCGGGCCCCGCTGCAAGGCCGACTGCGAGGTGGGGACATGGGGACATGGGGACAATGGGGACATGGGGATAGGGGACAGGGCACCACCGGGCCCCGCTGCAAGGCCGACTGCGAGGTGGGGACACGGGGACATGGGGACAATGGGGACATGGGGATAGGGGACATGGCACCACCGGGCCCCGCTGCAAGGCCAACTGCGAGGTGGGGACACGGGGACATGGGGACAATGGGGACATGGGGATAGGGGACAGGGCACCACCGGGCCCCGCTGCAAGGCCGACTGCGAGGTGGGGACACGGGGACATGGGGACAATGGGGACATGGGGACATGGGGATAGGGGACAGGGCACCACCGGGCCCCGCTGCAAGGCCGACTGCGAGGTGGGGACACGGGGACATGGGGACAATGGGGACATGGGGACATGGGGATAGGGGACAGGGCACCACTGGGCCCCGCTGCAAGGCCAACTGCGAGGTGGGGACACGGGGACAATGGGGACATGGGGATAGGGGACAGGGCACCACCGGGCCCCGCTGCAAGGCCGACTGCGAGGTGGGGACATGGAGACATGGGGACAATGGGGACATGGGGACAATGGGGACATGGGGATAGGGGACATGGCACCACCGGCCCCCGCTGCAAGGCCGACTGCGAGGTGGGGACACGGGGACATGGGGACATGGGGACATTGGGGACATGGGACACTGGGGACACGGGGCCCAAGAGCAAGGCCAAGTGTGAGGTGGGAACATGGGGACACTGGGGACACTCGGACAGGGAGGTGATGGGGCTACCGGGGACACAGGGACAGCGGGAACGGGGACACAGGGAGGGGACAGTGACATGGGCGTGGTGACAGCGGTGACGCGTCATTGTCCCCAGATCCTGATGATGGTGGGGCTGCCGGCGGCGGGGAAGACGACGTGGGCGCTGAAGCACGCGGCCGCCAACCCCGGCAAGAAATACAACGTGCTGGGGACAAACGCCATCATGGACAAGATGCGGGTGAGCGGCCGGCCCCAAGGGTCCCCTCGGCGTCCCCAGGCGTCCCCGGGTGTCCCCAAGTGTCCCCGTCCGCAGGTGATGGGGCTGCGGCGGCAGCGCAACTACGCGGGGCGCTGGGACGTGCTGATCCAGCAGGCCACGCAGTGCCTGAACCGCCTCATCCAGATCGCCGCCCGCAAGCGCCGCAACTACATCCTGGACCAGGTGACGTGGCCCCAGGTGTCCCCAGGTGTCCTCGGGAGGTCCCTGGGTCCCCAAGGTCTCTCTGTGTCCCCCAAAGTGTCCCCAAGGGGTCCCCAATCCCTCACCCATCTCATCAGGATCGCGACCCCCGAGCGCCGCAACTACATCCTGGACCAGGTGACGCGGCCCCAGGTGTCCCCAGGTGTCCCCAGGGTCTCCCCAGGGTGTCCCTGGGTCCCCAAGGTCTCCCCATGGCTCCCAAAGTGTCCCCAATCCCTCACCCGTCTCATCCGGATCGCGGCCCCCAAGCGCCACAACTACATCCTGGACCAGGTGACGCGGCCCCAGGTGTCCCCAGGTGTCCCCAGGGTCTCCCCGGGGTGTCCCTGAGTCCCCAAGGTCTCCCCATGGCCCCCAAAGTGTCCCCCGGGGGTCCCCAATCCCTCACCCGTCTCATCCGGATCGTGGCCCCCAAGCGCCACAACTACATCCTGGACCAGGTGACGCGGCCCCAGGTGTCCCCAGGGGGTCCCTGTGTCCCCAAGGTCTCCCTGAGTCCCCCAAAGTGTCCCCAGGGGGTCCCCAGTCCCTCACCCGTCTCATCCAGATTGCAGCCCCCAAGCGCCACAACTACATCCTGGACCAGGTGACGCGGCCCCAAGTGTCCCCAGGTGTCCTCCCATAGACCAACGTGTCCGGGTTGGCGCGGCGCCGCAAGCTGCGCCCGTTCACCAGGTTCCTTTTCCCCATTTTGACCCATTTTTAACCAATTTTGCCCATTTGCCCCCAGCCCAACGTGTCTGGGTCGCTGGGTTCCCTTTGCCCATTTCCCCCCGCTTCCCCCCATTTTTGGCCCCATTTTTAACCGATTTTACCCATTTTCCACCAGCCCAACGTGTCCGGGTCACCGGGTTCCCTTTGCCCGTTTTTCCCTATTTTTGGCCCGTTTTTCCCCGTTTCTGGCCCGTTTTTAACCGATTTTGCCCATTTTCCCCCCAGCCCAACGTGTCTGGGTCACTGGGTTCCCTTTGCCCATTTTCCCCCGTTTCTGGCCCGTTTTTCCCCATTTTTGACCCATTTTAGAGGGGTTGCGCCGTTCTCCGCAGACCAACGTGTCCGGGTCGGCGCGGCACCGCAAGCTGCGCCCGTTTCCCCTGGTTTTGGCCCGGTTTTGGCCGATTGTGCCCGTTCTTGGCCCAATCTGCGTGTCTCCGCAGACCAACGTGTCCGGGTCGGCGCGGCGCCGCAAGCTGCGCCCGTTTCCCCTGGTTTTGGCCCGTTTTTGGCCGATTGTGCCCGTTCTTGGCCCAATCTGCGTGTCTCCGCAGACCAACGTGTCCGGGTCGGTGCGGCGCCGCAAGCTGCGCCCGTTTCCCCTGGTTTTGGCCCGGTTTTGGCCGATTGTGCCCGTTCTTGGCCCAATCTGCGTGTCTCCGCAGACCAACGTGTCCGGGTCGGCGCGGCGCCGCAAGCTGCGCCCGTTTCCCCTGGTTTTGGCCCGGTTTTGGCCGATTGTGCCCGTTTTTGGCCCAATCTGCGTGTCTCCGCAGACCAACGTGTACGGGTCGGCGCGGCGCCGCAAGCTGCGCCCGTTTCCCCTGGTTTTGGCCCGGTTTTGGCCGATTGTGCCCGTTCTTGGCCCAATCTGCGTGTCTCCGCAGACCAACGTGTACGGGTCGGCGCGGCGCCGCAAGCTGCGCCCGTTTCCCCTGGTTTTGGCCCGTTTTCGGCCGATTGTGCCCGTTCTTGGCCCAATCTGCGTGTCTCCGCAGACCAACGTGTACGGGTCGGCGCGGCGCCGCAAGCTGCGGCCGTTCGCGGGGTTCCGGCGCGAGGCCGTGGTGCTGTGCCCCAGCGACGCGGAGCTGCGGCAGCGCACGGCGCAGCGCACGCAGCGCGAGGGCAAGGACGTGCCCGACCACGCGCTGCAGGAGATGAAGGGTGAGCCCGGGGGCGGGGCGGGGAGGGGCGGGGAGGGGGTGAGTCGGAAATTTGGAAATTTGGAACTCAAAAGATCTGAAATTTGAAAAAATCTGAAATTTGAAAATTTGGAATTCAACAGATCTGAAATTTGAAAAATCTGAAATTTGAAAATTTTGGATTCAAAAGATCTGAAATTTAAAAAATCTGAAATGTGAAAATTTGGAATTCAAAAAAATCTAAAATTTGGAAATTTGGAATTCAAAAAATCTAAAATTGGAAAATTTAGAAATGAAGAAATCTAAAATGTTAAAATTTGGAAATTAATAAAAAAAATCTAGATTTTGAAAAATTGGAAATTCAAACAAGCTAAAATTCAAAATTTGAAATTAAAATTGAAATTTGAAAATTTGGAATTAAAAAATGTAAAATTTGGAAATTCAAAAATCTAAAATTTACAAAATTTGGGAATTCAAAAAAAATTTCAGAATTTTTATTTATATCCAATTTTGAAATTTCAAATTTTCAAATGTCAAGATCCCAACTTTTCAAATTTCAAAATTCCAAGTCAAAATTTCAAATTTCAAAATTCAAAATTTCAAATTTCAAAATGTCAAAGTTTCTAAATTTGAAATTTCTAAATGTCAAAATTTCAAAATTCAAAATTTCAAAATTCGAAATTTCAAATTTCAAAATGTCAAAGTTTCAAAATTTGAAATTTCAAAATTCAAAATTTCAAAATTCAAAATTTCAAAATTCGAAATTTCAAATTTCAAAATGTCAAAGTTTCAAAATTTGAAATCTCTAAATGTCAAAATTTCAAAATTCGAAATTTCAAAATTCAAAATTTCAAAATTCAAAATTTCAAAATTCAAAATTTCAAAATTCAAAATTTCAAAATTCGAAATTTCAAGATGCCGATTTCCGATTTGCCCTTTCCCCGCCCCCCTTTCTTGCCCCCCAGCCAACTTCTCCCTGCCCGAGGCGGGCGAGTTCCTGGACGCGGTGCAGTTCGTGGAGCTGCCGCGCGAGGAGGCGGCCGCGCTCGTGCGCCGCTACAACGAGGAGGGGCGCAGCGCCCAGCCCCCCCCCGACAAGCGCCCCGAGGGGCCGGGGGGGGGCGGCCCCCGCCCCCCCGGGGGGTTCCGTGCCCGGGGGGGGTTCCAGCGCCCCCGCGCGCTGCCCAGCGCCCCCTACCAGAGCCGCGGCGCCTTCCAGAACCACGGCAGCGGTGAGCGGCCCCCCCTTGGGGACCCCCCCGGAATTGCCCCCCATTGTCCCCCAGTTCCCCCCCAATTTATTCCCTTTGTTCTTTATTCCACCCCATTTATTCCCCCCTTATTTTTCAATTACTTTATTCCCCCCCATAACTTTCCCCCCATAATTCCCCCCCCATTAATTCTCCCCGTTAATTCCCCCTTATTTTTTAATTATTACCCCCCCATAACTTCCCCCCCATAATTTCCCCCCCATAATTTCCCCCCCATAATTTCCCTACCTATAATTTCCCCCCATTAATTCCCCCCCTTATTCCCCCCCCCCATAATTTCCCCCTATTAATTCCCCCCATAATTTCCCCTTTATTTCCCCCCCCATGATTTCCCCCCCATTTATTCCCCCCTTATTTAATTATTTTACTCCCCCCTTATTTCCTCCTTATAATTCCCCCCCCATATATTGCCCCCCCCCCCAATTTCCCCCCTCTACCCGCAGGTTACCCCCGGGGGGGTTTCCCCCCCAACCGCTGGGGCGCCCCCCCGCCCCCCGACTCCACCCCCCCCGCCCGGAGCTACACGCGCAGCCCCCCCCCCGGCAGCAGCGGCTACAAGAGCCCCCCGGACCCCCCCCCCAGCACCACGGCCCCCCCCGGCTACAGCCAAGCACAGCAGGTACCCCCCCCCCCCAAAACCCCCCTTTTGGGGTGTCCCCCCCTTTTTCGGGGTGCCCCCCCCACCGTTATTTTGCGCCCCCAGGGTTACAGCCAAGGGTACAGCGGTTACTACGGGGGGGGGTACGGGGGGTACTCGGGGTACCCGCCCCCCCAGCCCCCCCCGGCCGGACAGACCTACGGACACTACACACAGGTGGGGGGGACCCCAGTTTTGGGGGGTAACTTGGGGTTTGGGGGGGGTCACCCCATAGTTTGGGGGGGCACCCCGTTTGGGGGGGCACCCCGGGGTTTGGGGGGGCACCCCATTTTGGGGGGTAACTTGGGGTTTAGGGGGTGCCCCATATTTTTGGGGGGTCACCCCATAGTGTGTGTGGGGGGTCACTTGGGGCTTGGGGGTCACCCCATGGTTTGGGGGGGATCACCTGGGTTTTGAGGGTCACCCCATAGTTTGGGGGGGGTCACCCCATAGTTTGGGGGGGGGGGTCACCTGGGTTTGGGGGTCACCCCATAGTTTGGGGGGGGGTCACCTGGATTTGGGGGTCACCCCATAGTTTGGGGGGGGGGTCACCTGGATTTGGGGGTCACCCCATAGTTTGGGCGGGTGGTCACCTGGGGTTTGAGGGTCACCCCATCGTTTGGGGGGGGCACTCGGGGTTTGGGGGAGGTCACCCATTGTTTGGGGGGGGGTCACCTGGGTTTGGAGGTCACCCCATAGTTTGAGGGGGGGGTCACTCGGGGTTTGGGGGTCACCCCATATTTTGGGGGGGTCACCTGGGGTTTGGGGGTCACCCCATAGTTTGGGGGGGGTCACTCAGGGTTTGGGGGTCACCCCATATTTTGGGGGGGGTCAGCTGGGTTTGGGGGGGTGGTACGTGGGGTTTGGGGGGATCACCCCATGATTGGGGGGGGTCACCCCATTTTGGGAGGGGGCTCACCCAGGGTCTGGGGGGCTCACCCAGGGTCTGGGGGGCTCACCCCATTTTTGGGGGCTCACCTGGTGTTCGGGGGGGGTTATTTTGGGGGGAGGGGGGCTGTATTTTGGGCCAGAACCCCTGACCTTGGCGCCGCCCCCGTTGCAGCTCCCCCAGCCCTGGAGCCCCTTCTACCAGCAGCAGGGCCCCTGGGCCCCCCCGTTCTACGGCTCCTTCGACTACGGGGGGGGCTTCGGGGGGGCGCAGGGGGGGGCGGGCGCCCAGTGACCCCCCCGCCCCCAAAACCCGCCCTTTTCGTCCGGTTTCTCTGCGTCTGTTCAAAAAAATCCCCATTTTTAACCCCAAACCCCCCCCCCGTTTGTGCCCCCCCCACCTTGTGTGTGTCCCCCCCCGTGTCCCCCCATTTTGGGCCGATTTGGACCGTTCTGCCCCATTTTGGCCCCGTTGGTTTTTACCCATTTTATTGGTTTTTTACCCATTTTCTTGGTTTTTGCCCCATTTTTGGGCTCCGAGCCCCCACCCCCCCCTCGCGGGGCCTTTGGGGGGGGTCCCTGTCCCCCCCGCCCCCCCAGGGCGGGAAACGCGTTTTACAGCGATTTCGGGTTTTATTTGGTTCCCCTTTTGGGGCTTTTTTTGGGGCTTTTTGGGGGTTTTTATTCCCCTCGGGGGGACGAAGAAACAAAACCAATAAAAACGAGTTAAAAAAGACGCGAAAACGCCCCAAATGGGCGGCGGCCGCGGCCCCGCGCGCCCCCTCGGCTCCTGTTTGGGTGGATTTGGGGGATTTTGGGGTTTTTTGGGCGGATTTGGGGTTTTTCGGGGCGGAACCAACACGCACCGGAAGTTGGGGGGCGCCGGCTGTTTCCCGCCACCGGAAGTGACGCGCTGGCGGGAGGCGCCGCAGTCAAAAGGCGCCGGGCGGGGCCGGTGGGCCGGGGGTGGATTTGGGGGCGCCCGCCTCCCCCATATCTATTTTGGGGGGCCCCGCGTCGCCCCATGGAGGGGGGGGACCCCCCTTTGTGCGGGGGGCACCCCGAAAGCGGCCCCCGGGGGCGGCCCCGCCGCTCCCCCACCCGCACCCGCCTGCGGAACCGCCGGTTCGCGGCCCTGAGGCGGCTGATCCGAGGTGGGGGGGAACGGGGGGTCCCCGGTATCCCGGGGGGTCCCCAATACCTGGGGGGGGTCCCGATACCATAGCGGGGTCCTTATGGTCTGGGGGGTCCCCAATATCCTCAGGGGGATCCAGATGTCCTGGGGGGGTCCCCGATATCATGGGGGGGGTCCTGGTGTCATGGGGGGTCCCACATATCCCCGGGGGGGTCCCCAATATCCTGGGGGGTCCCCGAGATCTTGGGGGGGTCCCCAGTATCCTCAGGGGGGTCCAGATGTCCTGGGCGGGTCCCAAATGTCCTGGGGGGTTCCCCAATAGCTTCAGGGGGGCTCCGATATCCTGGGGGGGTCCCCGATAGCCTGGGGGGTCCTCCCATATCCTGGAGGGGTCCCCGATATCCGTGGGGGGCTCCCCAGTATCCTCAGGGGGGTCCTGATATCTTGGGGGGGGTCCCAAATGTCCTGGGGGGTCCCCCCATATTCTGGGGGGGGGTCCCTGATGTCCTGGGGGGGTCCCCGATATTCTCAGGGGGGTCCTGATACCACGGGGGGGGTCCCACATATCCCTGGGGGGGTCCTGATACCATGGGGGGTCCCCAACATCCTCAGGAGGGTCCTGATGTCCCGGGGGGGTCCCCAATATCCCGGGGGGGTCCCCGATATCCCACCGGGTCCCCCCCTTCTTCCTCCTGAGTTTTTGGGGTCCCCCATTTCCTATGGGGTTTCAATTCTCCCCCCCCCCCCAGCCTTTGGGGACCCCCAAGACTTTTGCCCCCCTCCCCCCTGAGTTTTTTGGGCCCCCCCAAGTATTTTGGGGTCCCCTTATTCCCCTTTTCCTTTTGGGGGGGGGGGGGGTTCCCCCTTATTCCCCTTTGGGTTCCCCCATTTCCTATGGGGTTTTGAGCCCCCCCCCCATTCTCCTCTGGCTTGGGGACCCCCCCGAGTTTTTTGCCCCCCCCTCCCCCCAAGTATTTTGGGGTCCCCTTATTCTTTGGGGGGGGTCCCCCTTATTCCACTTTGAGTTCCCCCCTTTCCCTTGGGGTTTTGAGCCCCCCCATTCTCCTCTGCCTTTGGGGCCCCCCCAAGATTTCCCCCCCCCCAAATTCTTTGGGCCCCCCCGAGTATTTTGGGGTCCCCTTTCCTTTGGGGGGTTCCCCCTTATTCCCCTTTGGGTTCCCCCATTTCCTATGGGGTTTCAACCCCCCCGTTCTCCTCTGCCTTTGGGGCCCCCCGAGATTTTTTCCCCCCTCCCCCGCGAGTTTCCGGGGTCCCCCCGATATTTGGGGTCCCCTTTGCTTTGGGGGGCCCCCCCGCTGATTTGGGGTCCCCCCCCCAGAGGGCCGGTACTTCAGCGAGCGGGAGATGCGGCTGCGGGCCCCCCGGCTCTACCAGCGCCACATCGGCCGCTTCGGGGGGGGCGGGGACCCCGAAACCCCCCCGGGGGACCCCGCGAGCGCCCCCCCGGGCCCCCCCTCGCTGGCGCAGCTGCTGCTGAAGGCGCTGGAGCAGGAGGCGCCGCAGCCAACGGACGACGAGAGCTCAGGTGGGGGGGCCACAAATTGGGGGGGTCCCCAAAATATGGGGGGGTCCCCAAAAATGTTGGGGGGGTCCCCAAAAAGGGGGGTGGGGGCAAAAACCCGGGGTGGGGCCCAATGATCGGGGTGGGGGTCCCAAGAACCAGGGGGGTCTATGATGATGGGGGGGGCTCCAAAAATCCAGGAGGGGCACAATGATCTGGGGGGTCCCCAATAAGGGGGGCGTCTCTAATAACTGGGGGGGTCACCAACGGTCCGGGGGGGGTCCCCAAAAAGCGGGGGGGTCCCAATGATCCAGGGGGGTCCCAAATAACCCAGGGGGCCCTCAATAGCCAGGGGGAGCCCCAAAAACCAGGAAGGTCCCCAATAACCCAGGGGGGTCCCCAATAACCAGGGGGGGTCACTAATAACCCAGGGGAGTCCCCAATAACTGGGGGAGCCTCAATAACTGGGAGGGGTCCCCAATAACCGGGGGGGTCCCCAATGATCCAGGGGGAGCCCCAATAACCAGGAGGGTCCCCAATAACCCAGGGGGGTCCCCAATAACCAGGGGGGGTCACTAATAACCCAGGGGGGTCCCCAATAACTGGGGGAGCCTCAATAACTGGGAGGGGTCCCCAATAACCGGGGGGGTCCCCAATGATCCAGGGGGAGCCCCAATAACCAGGAGGGTCCCCAATAACCCAGGGGGGTCCCCAATAACCAGGGGGGTCACTAATAACCCAGGGGGGTCCCCAATAACCAGGAGGGTCCCCAATAACCCGGGGGGGGTCCCCAATAACCAGGGGGGCCACCAATGATCCGGGGGGTCCCCAATAACTGGGGGAGCTCCAATAACTGGGGGGATCCCCAATGACCCAGGGGTTTCCCCAATGACCAGGGTGGGTTCCCAATAATCCAGGGGACCCCAATAACTGGGAGGGATCCCCAAGAACCAGGGGGTCCCCAATAATGGGTGGGTCCCCAATGACCCAGGGGGGATCCCAAATAATCCAGGGGGTTCCCAATAACCAGGGGGGTCCTCAATAAGCAGGGGTAGCCCCAATAACTGGGGGGGTCCCCAATGACCCAGGAGGGTCCCCAATCATCCAGGGTATTCCCAATAACCCAGGGGGGTCCCCAATAACCCAGGGGGGTCCTCAATAACCAGGGGGACCCCCAGTAACTGGGGGGGTCCCCAATGACCCAGGAGGATCCCCAATAACCCAGGGGGGTCCGCAATGACCCAGGGGGGTCCCCAATCATCCAGGGTGTTCCCAATAACCCAGGGGGGTCCCCAATAACCCAGGGGGGTCCTCAATAACCAGGGGGATCCCCAATATCCAGGGGGAACCCCAATGACCCAGGGGAGATCCCAAATAATCCAGGGGGTTCCCAATAACCAGGGGTTCCCCAATAAGCAGGGGGAGCCCCAGTAACTGGGGGGGTCCCCAATAATCCAGGGGGGTCCTCAATAACCAGGGGGAGCCTCAGTAACTGTGGGTGGCCCCAATAACCAGGGGGGCTCCCCAATAACTGGGAGGTCCCCAATGACCCAGGGGATCCCCAATGACCAGGGGGATCCCCAATAATCCAGGGTGTTCCCAATAACCCGGGGGGGGTCCCCAATAACCCAGGGGGGGTCCTCAATAACCAGGGGGAGCCCCAATAACCAGGGGGTCCCCAATGACCTGGGGGGTCCTCAATAACCAGGGGGAGCCCCAATAACTGAGGGGGTCCCCAATGACCCAAGAGGATCCCCAATAACCCAGGGGGGTTTGCAATGACCCAGGGGGGTCCCCAATAATCCAGGGTGTTCCCAATAACCCAAGGGGGGTCCCCAATAACCCAGGGGGGTCCTTAATAACCAGGGGGAGCCCCAATATCCAGGGAGGATCCCAAATAATCCAGGGGGTTCCCAATAACCAGGGGGGTCCCCAATAGCCCAGGGGGGTCCCCAATGACCCGGGGGGGTCCCCAATACCCCGGGGGGGTTCCTCCTCCTCATGGCGGGGGGGTAACCCCTCCGCCCCCAGATGACTCGGGGGACCCCCCCGCGGGCGAGCGGCCGCTGCTGCGCCGCGAGTTCCTGGCGCTCATGTACCAGCGCTTCCTGGACGGGGAGGACCCCGACTTCGACTACAGGTGACCCCCCCCCCCCGGGAAACACCCCCCGGAGCCCCCCGAGCCCCCCCAAAAACCCGCCCCCCGCCCCCCAGCCAGGTGGACGAGAACCCCGACATGGACGACCTGGAGGCCGAGGCGCGGGAGGCGGAGGAGCGGTACTTCGACACCGAGGAGCCCGGCGCCGCGCCCCCCCCGGACTGGAGCCCCCCGCATTACCCCCCGGATTAGTGACCCCCCCCGGATTAATGACCCCCCCCCGGATTAGTGACCCCCCCCCGGATTAATGACCCCCCCCGGATTAGTGCCCCACCCCCGGATTAATGACCCCCCCCGGATTAGTGACCACCCCCCCCCGGATTAATGACCCCCCCTGGATTAATGACCCCCCTGGAATAGCACCACCCCCCCAGATTAATGACCCCCCCAGATTAGTGACCCCCACCCATCCTGGATTAATGACCCCCCCAGATTAGTGACCCCCACCCACCCTGGATTAATGACCCCCCCAGATTAGTGCCCCGCCCCCCTCGGATTAGTGCCCCACCCCCGGATTAATGACCCCCCCCGGATTAGTGCCCCGCCCCCCCTGGATTAGAGCACCACCACCCCTGGATTAATGACCCTCCCCCCCCCGGATTATCCCCCCACTCAGATTAGAGCCGCCCCCCGGATTAATGACCCCCCCTGGATTAATGACCCCCCTGGAATAGCACCACCCCCCCCAAATTAGTGACCCCCCCCCACCCCGGATTAATGACCCCCCTTTCCGAATTAATAACCCCCCCCAGATTAGTGCCCACCCCCCCCGGATTAATGACCTCCCCCTGAATTAGTGCCCGCCCCCCCCCGGATTAATGACCCCCACCCCGGATTAATTATCCCCCCATCCAGATTAGAAACCCCCCCCCCGGATTAATGACCCCCCCTGGATTAATGCTCCCCCCCTCGGATTGGCTCCACACCCCCCGGATTGGCTCCACACCCCCCGGATTGGCTCCACCCCCCCGGATTGGCTCCACCCCCCCGGATTGGCTCCACCCCCTCGGATTGGCTCCACCCCCCCGGATTGGCTCCACCCCCCGGGATTAGCGCCCCCACGCACTCAAATCACCCCCCCCCAAACACCCCCCTTGGTGCTGGGGGGGCCATTTCCTCCCCCCCCCCCAATATTTTGTATTCTGAGCCTCCTGAGCTTCCCTCAGGGTTTTTCTGCTGGGGGGGGCACGGGGGGGTCCCCCTTGTTTTCCCCCACCCCCACTTTTCTCCTCCACCCCCTCCCTTCTCTCTTCCCCCCCCTTTTCCCCACCCCCACGTTTTATCCCCCCCACTTCCCCTTCCTATTTCACTTCCCCTTTACACCCCCCCCTTTTCTCCACCCCCCCCCAAAAGCAGAACCTCCCCCCCTCCCCCCAGAACAAAACCAGAGCCGCTTCCAAATTAAATAATTCTGATTTTCTGGGGGGGGTCCCGTGTCCGGGGGGGTCCGGGGGGTCCGGTGTCTGGATGGGGGGTCCCCGTATCCAGGGGGTGCCCATGGCCAGGGGGGGTCCGGGGGGTCCAGGGGGGTCCGGTGTCTGGATGGGGGGTCCCCGTGTCCAGGGGGTCCCCATGACCGGGGGGGTCCAGGGGGTCCAGGGGGGTCCAGGGGGTCCAGGGGGGTCCCGTGTCTGGATGGGGGGTCCCCGTGTCCAGGGGGTCCCCATGACCGGAGGGGTCCAGGGGGTCCAGGGGGGTCCCCGTGTCCAGGGGGTCCCCATGACCGGGGGGGGTCTGGGGGGGTCCGGGGGGGTCCGGAGGGGTCAGGGGTTCCCGTATCCGGGGGGGTCCATGGGGGGCCCGGGGGAGGTCCAGAGGGGTTGGGGGTTCCTGTGTCCGGGGGGGTCCAGGGGGGTCCCCATTTCCAGGAGCGTTTCCAGGTGTCCTAGGGTGGGGGTCCTGTGGCCGGGGGGTCAGGGGTGTCTGGGGGGTCCCGGGGGGGTGTCTGGGGGGTCCAGGGGGGTCCCGGGGCGGGGGGGCTCAGCTGCACTTGCAGGCCCGCACCACCATGTCCGGGGGGGTCCCGGGGGGGTCCCGGGGTGTCCGGGGGTCGGGGGGCTCAGCTGCACTTGCAGGCCCGCACCACCATGTCCAGGGGGGTCCTGGGGGGTCCGGGGGGGTCCGGGGGTCCCAGGGGTGTCCTGGGGGGTCCGGGGGTGTCCGGGGGGTCGGGGGGCTCAGCTGCACTTGCAGGCCTGCACCACCATGTCCAGGGGTCCGGGGGGGTCCGGGGGGGTCCGGGGGGGTCCCGGGGGGCTCAGCTGCACTTGCAGGCCCGCACCACCATGTCCGACAGCTGCTCCACGCGTGCCCGCCGCCCCACGTAGTAAACGATGGGGAGGGGGTCGAGGGCCTGGGGGACGCAGCAGGGGGCGGCGGCCCCCCCCGGGTTGTGCTGCGTGTACAGCGCCAGCACCTGGGCCCGGGGGACAGCACCGTCAGAGACCCCCCCGAGACAATAACACGGGTAGAGACCCCCCCGGGAAAACACCGTCAGAGACCCCCCAGGGAAAACACGGGTAGAGACCCCCCAGGGAAAACACGGGTAGAGACCCCCCAGGGAACAGCACCGTCAGAGACCCCCCCGAGACAATAACACGGGTAGAGACCCCCCCGAGACAATAACACGGGTAGAGACCCCCCAGGGAACAGCACCGTCAGAGACCCCCCCGAGACAATAACATGGTCAGAGACCCCCCCCCAATAAAACACGGGTTAGAGACCCCCCCAAGAAAACACGTTGTGTCCCCCATGTCCCCGTGACCCTCAATGTCCCCAGTGTCCCCATGACCCCCAATGTCCCCAATGTCCCCATGTCCCCATGACCCCCAATGTCCCCAATGTCCCCAATGTCCCCAGTGATGTCCCCAGTGTCCCACCTTGCTGTGCTGGGTGTCCGCGCTCCAGAGGAAGGGGCAGGGCCCCAGGCACACGTTGTGTCCCCAATGTCCCCAGTGTCCCCATGTCCCCAATGTCCCCAGTGTCCCCAGTGTCCCCAATGTCCCCAGTGTCCCCATGACCCCCAATGTCCCCAGTGTCCCCAGTGTCCCCAGTGATGTCCCCAGTGTCCCCAGTGATGTCCCCAATGTCCCACCTTGCTGTGCTGGGTGTCCGCGCTCCAGAGGAAGGGGCAGGGCCCCAGGCACACGTTGTGTCCCCAATGTCCCCATGTCCCCATGACCCCCAATGTCCCCAGTGTCCCCAGTGTCCCCAGTGTCCCCAGTGTCCCACCTTGCTGTGCTGGGTGTCCGCGCTCCAGAGGAAGGGGCAGGGCCCCAGGCACACGTTGTGTCCCCAATGTCCCCAGTGTCCCCAATGTCCCCAGTGTCCCCATGACCCCAATGTCCCCAGTGTCCCCAGTGTCCCCAGTGATGTCCCCAGTGATGTCCCCAGTGTCCCACCTTGCTGTGCTGGGTGTCCGCGCTCCAGAGGAAGGGGCAGGGCCCCAGGCACACGTTGGCCATGTACCCGTGGGGCTCGTGGATCCACTTCCAGTGCAGGTCCCGCCGGAAGTCGATGTAGAGGGGGCGCACGCAGCAGCTGCGCTCGTCGGACCTGGGGGGCACGGGGTCAGGGGACCCCAAAACCCGGGGGGGACCCCAAAACCCGGGGGGGACCCCAAAACCCGGGGGGGAATCCCTAAAATCCAGGGGGAACAGGGGGAATCCCCAAACCCTCCGGGATCAATGGACGGGGCAGCTGCGCTCAGCAGAGCTCGAGGGGGGCATGGGGGGTGTCAGGGGGAACCCCCAAAATCCGGGGATCCCAAAACCCCCAGGGGAACCCCCAAAACCATGGGAAATGGGGGGATCCACAACAGCCCCCAGGGATCAATGGACGGGGCAGCTGCGCTCGTCGGACCTGGGGGGTCATGGGGAACCCCCAAAATCCTTGGGGGGACCCCAAAAACCCTGGGGAACAGGGGGATCCCCAGACCCCGGGGGATGCGCAGGGGCCGCAGCAGCAGCTCCGCGCCTTGGTGCGGGTTCCCCGCTTTTTTGGGGGCCCCCTGGGTTTGGGGTCCCCCTGTGGGGTTGGGGGTTCCCCCGGTTTCAGGGTCCCCCCCGTTTTGGGGACCCCCCCCCCCCCCGGTACCCAAAGCTGCAGCGGCATCACACGCAGGGGAGCTTGGTCCCCCCCCGAGTTTGGGGCCCCCCCGGGTTTGTGGATCCCCCCCGAGTTTGGGGTCCCCCCATTTTCAGGGTCCTCCCTCTGGGTTCGGGGTCCCCCTGCGGGTTTGTGGGTCCCCCCCATTTTAGCGTCCCCCTCCCCATTTCGGGGTCCCCCTGTGGGTTTGGGGTCCCCCCCCCAGTTTTAGGGTTCTGCCCAGGTTTGTGGGTCTCCCCCTGTGTTTGTGGGTGTCCCCCCCAGTTTTGGGGTCCTCCCCCCGGGTTTGGGGTCCCCCGGTGTGTTTGTGGGTCCCCCCCGAGGTTTGTGGTTCCCCCCCCACTTTCGGGGTCCTCCCCCCGGGGTGGGGGGTCCCCCTGTGGGTTTGTGGCTCCCCCCCGGGTTTGTGGGTCCCCCCCGAGTTTGGTGTCCCCCGTGGGTTTTGGGTCCCCCTGGTCTTGGGTTCCCCCCGGGTTTGTGGTTCCCTCCCCGGGCCTGTGGTTCCCCCCGGGGTTTGTGGTTCCCCCCGGGGTTTGTGGGTCCCCCCCAGGCTCGGGGTCCCCCCCAGGCTCGGGGTCCCCCCCCAGGCTCGGGGTCCCCCCCAGGTTCGGGGTCCCCCCCAGGCTCGGGGTCCCCCCAGGCTCGGGGTCCCCCCCAGGTTCGGGGTCCCCCCAGGCTCGGGGTCCCCCCAGGCTCGGGGTCCCGTACCCGAAGCAGAAGTCGGCGTCGAGCGCGCGGCGCCGCCGGTCGCTGTGCAGCTGGTTCGCGCGCTCGGGGGGCAGCGCCATGGCCAGGACGTGGGGGACGCGGCCGCGGCGCCGGGACAGCCCCTGCAGGTCCCCCCGCTGCCGGTCGAACCCTGGGGACACCGGGGACACATTGGGGACATCGGGGACACCCCCAGCCCCTGCAGGTCCCCCCGCTGCCAGTCGAACCCTGGGGACATCGGGGACACATTGGGGACATCGGGGACACATTGGGGACATCGGGACACCCCCAGCCCCTGCAGGTCCCCCCGCTGCCGGTCGAACCCTGGGGACATCGGGGACACATTGGGGACATCGGGGACACATTGGGGACATCGGGACACCCCCAGCCCCTGCAGGTCCCCCCGCTGCCGGTCGAACCCTGGGGACATCGGGGACACATTGGGGACATCGGGGACACATTGGGGACATCGGGGACACCCCCAGCCCCTGCAGGTCCCCCCGCTGCCGGTCGAACCCTGGGGACATCGGGGACACATTGGGGACATCGGGGACACCCCCAGCCCCTGCAGGTCCCCCCGCTGCCGGTCGAACCCTGGGGACATCGGGGACACATTGGGGACATTGGGGACACATTGGGGACATCAGGGACACCCCCAGCCCCTGCAGGTCCCCCCGCTGCCGGTCGAACCCTGGGGACATCGGGGACACATTGGGGACATCGGGGACACATTGGGGACATCGGGGACACCCCCAGCCCCTGCAGGTCCCCCCGCTGCCGGTCGAACCCTGGGGACATTGGGGACATCGGGGACACATTGGGGACATCGGGGACACATTGGGGACATTGGGGACACCCCCAGCCCCTGCAGGTCCCCCCGCTGCCGGTCGAACCCTGGGGACATCGGGGACACATTGGGGACATCGGGGACACCCCCAGCCCCTGCAGGTCCCCCCGCTGCCGGTCGAACCCTGGGGACATTGGGGACACATTGGGGACATCGGGGACACATTGGGGACATCGGGGACACCCCCAGCCCCTGCAGGTCCCCCCGCTGCCAGTCGAACCCTGGGGACATTGGGGACACATTGGGGACATCGGGGACACCCCCAGCCCCTGCAGGTCCCCCCGCTGCCGGTCGAACCCTGGGGACATCGGGGACACATTGGGGACATCGGGGACACCCCCAGCCCCTGCAGGTCCCCCCGCTGCCGGTCGAACCCTGGGGACATTGGGGACATCGGGGACACATTGGGGACATTGGGGACACATTGGGGACATCGGGGACACATTGGGGACATCGGGGACACCCCCAGCCCCTGCAGGTCCCCCCGCTGCCGGTCGAACCCTGGGGACATTGGGGACATCGGGGACACATTGGGGACATTGCGGACACATTGGGGACATCGGGACACCCCCAGCCCCTGCAGGTCCCCCCGCTGCCGGTCGAACCCTGGGGACATTGGGACACATTGGGGACATTGGGGACACATTGGGGACATCGGGGACACCCCCAGCCCCTGCAGGTCCCCCCGCTGCCAGTCGAACCCTGGGGACATTGGGGACACATTGGGGACATCGGGGACACATTGGGGACATCGGGGACACATTGGGGACATCGGGGACACCCCCAGCCCCTGCAGGTCCCCCCGCTGCCGGTCGAACCCTGGGGACATGGGGACACACTGGGGACAATGGGGACACTGTGGGGACGTTGGGGACACACTGGGGTCCCGCGTACCCTCGAAGGTGACGCGCATGTCCTCGGGGCCCTCGTCGCAGGGACAGTGGACGCTCAGCTTGAAGACGCCGAAGGGCTCTGGGGGGACAGGGCGGTTCAGGGTGACAATGGGTGACAGCGGGGTGACAACAAGGTGACAATTTGTGACAATGGGGGACAACAAGGTGATGACAGGGTGACAATGAGGTGACAAAGGCTGACAATGAGGGACAATGAGGGACAACAGGGTGACAATGGGGTGACAATGAGTGACAATAGGGTGACAATGGGTGACAACTAGGTGACAAGGGGGTGACAATGGGGTGACAAGGGGGTGACAAGGGGTTGACAGTGGGTGACAAGGAGGGGGTGACAATTGGTGACAACGGGGTGACAACGGGGTGACAATGGGTGACAACAGGGTGACAATGTGTGACAACTAGGTGACAAGGGGGTGACAATGGGGTGACAACAGGGTAACAATGGGTGACAAGGGGGTGACAGTGGGTGACAAGGGTGGGTGACAATTGGGTGACAAGGGGGTGACAATGGGTGACAACAGGGGGACAATAGGTGACAGTGGGGTGGTAATGGGTGACAGTGGGGCGACAATGGGGTGACAAGTGGGTGACAAGGGGGTGATAGTGGGTGACAAGGGGTGACAATTGGTGACAATGGGGTGACAATTGGTGACAAGGGGGTGACAAGGGGTGACAAGGGGGTGACAATGGGTGACAGTGGGGTGACAAGGGGGTGACAATGGGTGACAGTGGGGTGACAATGGGTGCCGAGGGGCGCCGGGCGGCCGCTCACCGGAGTCGCTGAGCCACTGCTGCACGCTCTCGGTGACGTCGAACCACAGCCACTCGTCCTCCGCCGTCACCTGCACCGCGCGGCCCTGCAGGTAGCGCCACGACGCGTTCCCGAAGCCCTGCGCACGCGGCACAGCGCGTCACCCGCGGCACCCGCCGCACACGGGGTCACCACGGTCACGCGGGGTCACCACGGTCACACGGCATCACCCGCGTCACACAGGGTCACCACGGTCACACGGGGTCACCACGGTCACAATGGGTCACACGGGGTCACCACGGTCACACGGGGTCACCACGGTCACAGCGCGTCACCCAGGTCACGTGGGGCACCAGGGTCACCATGGTCACAACGGGTCACCCGGGTCACAACGCGTCACACAGGGCACCACGGCCACAACGCGGCACCGGGGGCACCAGGGTCACCCAGGGCACCAGGGTCACCATGGTCACAACGGGTCACCCGGGACACCAGGGGCACAATGCGTCACCCGCGTCACCAGAGACACCCAGGTCACCAGGGTCATCCGGGTCACCGGGGTCACAACGCATCACCCGGGTCACCGGGGGCACCCGAGTCACCCGGGTCACAACAGGTCACCCATTGTCACCAGGGTCACAATGGGTTACCCGTGTCACCGGGGTCACAACGGGTCACCCGGGTCACCAGGGTCACTGGGGTCACCAGGGTCACCACGGGTCACCAGTGTCACCAGGGGACCCCCAAACCCCGCCCAGGTCACCCGTGTCACAACGGGTCACTGGGGTCAGCAGGGTCACCAGGGTCACCAGGGTCACAACGGGTCACCAGTGTCACCAGGGGACCCCCAAATCCCCTCCCATGTCACCCGTGTCACCAGGGACCCCACCGTGTCACTGGGGTCACCAGGAACCCAACCCCCCCACCCCATGTCACCTGTGCCACCGGGGGCCCCAAACCCCCCATTGTCACCAGGGGGTCCCCCAAAATCTCCCCACGTCCCCAGGAGGTGAGCAGGGGGGTCCCTAAGGGCACCGTCCCCACGTGTCCCGTGTCCCCCACACAAGTCCCATCCCCACACGTGTCCCGTGTCCCCCACACAAGTCCCGTCCCCACACGTGTCCCGTGTCCCCACGTGTGCCCCATTGCCCCCATGTCCCGTGTCCCCACACATCTCGTGTCCCCACGTGTCCCGTGTCCCCACGTGTGTCCCACTGCCCCCGTGTCCCCGTGCATATCCCATTTCCCCCATGTCCCATGTCCCCACACGTGTCCCATTGTCCCTGTGTCCCATGTCCCCACATGTGTCCTGTCCCCACACGTCCCCACGTGTCCCATGTCCCCCATGTCCCCACGCATGCCCCATATCCCCACACATCCCATTGCCCGCATGTCCCCACGGGTATCCCATGTCCCCATGCATGTCCTGTGTCCCCCATGTCCCATTGCCCGTGTCCCCACGTCCCCACACGTGTCCCATTGCCTCCATGTCCCCGCACGTCCCACGTCCCCACGCACATCCCGTTGCCCCCTTGTCCCCACGTGTGTCCCGTGTCCCCACACGTGTCCCCAGGCACGTCCCGTGTCCCCACACATGTCCCGTGTCCTCACGTGCGTCCCGTGTCCCCATGCACGTCCTGTGTCCCCATGTGCGTCCCCAGGCACGTCATGTGTCCCCACACGTGTCCCGTGTCCTCACGTGTGTCCCCAGGTGCGTCCCGTGTCCCCACACATGTCCCCACGTGTGTCTCATGTCCCCACGTGTGTCCCCAGGCACGTCCCGTGTCCCCACACGTGTCCTGTGTCCCCATGTGCATCCCATGTCCCCAGGCACATCCCGTGTCCCCACACGTGTCCTGTGTCCCCATGTGCATCCCATGTCCCCAGGCATGTCCCATGTCCCCAGGTGCGTCCCGTGTCCCCCCGTGTCCCCATAGGTGTCCCGATGCCCCCATGTCCCCCCGTGTCCCCACAGGTGTCCCGATTCCCACCATGTCCCCCCGTGTCCCCACAGGTGTCCCGTTGCCCCCGTGTCCCCACAGGTGTCCCGCTGCCCCCGTGTCCCCCCGTGTCCCCCCGTGTCCCCGCAGGCGTCCCGGCGCGCGTCACCTGGTAGAGCTCGAGCCGCTGCTCGGGGGCGCCGCGGGCGCCGCGCTGGCGCAGCATGCGGAGCTCGGCGCGGTGCAGCAGCGCGCGGGGCCCCACCTGCGCCCGCACGCGCGACGCGTTGAACACGAAGAACACGCTGCGCGCCGTGGGCAGCCAGCGGGACAGCGGCCCTGCGGGACGGCGTTCACTCTGGAGCGGAATGACGGCCCCGGGACCCCACCCCAACCCCAGCGGGACAGCGGCCCTGCGGGACGGCGTTCACTCTGGAGCGGAATGACGGCCCCGGGACCCCACCCCAACCCCAGCGGGACAGCGGCCCTGCGGGACGGCGTTCACTCTGGAGCGGAATGACGGCCCCGGGACCCCACCCCAACCCCAGCGGGACAGCGGCCCTGTGGGACGGCGTTCACTCTGGAGCGGAATGACGGCCCCGGGACCCCACCCCAACCCCAGCGGGACAGCGGCCCTGCGGGACGGCGTTCACTCTGGAGCGGAATGACGGCCCCGGGACCCCACCCCAACCCCAGCGGGACAGCGGCCCTGCGGGACGGCGTTCACTCTGGAGCGGAACGACAGCCCCAGGACCCCTCCCCACCGTGCCAGGGGCCCTGCGGTACAGTGTTCACTCTGGAGTGGAATGACGGCCCCAGGAATCCCCCCATGGGCCCTGCAGGACAGCGTTCACTCTGGAGTGGAATGATGGCCATGGGACCCACCCCATGGGCCCTGCGGAACAACGTTCACTCTGGAGCGGAATGACCACCACCGCACTTTGCGCCCCCTCCCCAGCCGTCCCGTGCACATGGCCGGGACCCCGATTCTGGGGGCAGTGTGGACACCCCGGTTTTGGGGGGCAGCACAGCTCCCCCTCCCCGAGCCAGGGGACCCAGGCGTCCCCACGATCCCCCATCCCCCAGCTCCACAAAGCTCCTTCAGAGCCCGGAATTACTCAGCAAACCACAACGTCCGGGACGGCCCCCGGCGGCCGGGGGGGCCAGGGGGGGACCCAGGCGTCCGGGCCATAGGGGACCCAGGCACTGGGGACAAGGGGAGACCCAGGCATCCGGGACAAGGGGGGACCCAGGCGTCCAGGACAAGGGGGGACCCAGGCGTCCGGGCCACAGGGGACCCAGGAGTCCAGGCCATAGGGGACCCAGTTGTCTGGGCCACAAGGGACCCAGGCGTCCGGGCCATAGGGGATCCAAGTGTGAGGGACAAGGCGGGGAGCAAGTTGTCAGGCCACAGGGGACCCAGGCGTCCGGGCCATAGGGAATCGAGGTGTCAGGGACAAGGGGGGACCCACTTGTCTGGGCCATAGGGGACCCAGGCATCCGGGATACAAGGGGACCCAGGCGTTCGGGATACAAGGGGACCCGGGCGTCCGGGCCATAGGGGACCCAGGTGTCCGGGATATAAGGGGACCCAGGCATCCAGGATACAAGGGGACCCAGGCGTCCGGGCCATGGGGAC
Source organism: Patagioenas fasciata (assembly GCF_037038585.1). Taxonomy (NCBI): domain Eukaryota; kingdom Metazoa; phylum Chordata; class Aves; order Columbiformes; family Columbidae; genus Patagioenas; species Patagioenas fasciata. The sequence continues at coordinate 179,551 of NC_092552.1, read as the reverse complement.
CCAGGCGTTCGGGATACAAGGGGACCCAGGCATCCGGGTCATGGGGACCCAGGCATTCGGGATACAAGGGGACCCAGGCGTCCGGGCCATGGGGGACCCAGGCGTCCGGGCCATGGGGACCCAGGTGGTCGGGACACAAGGGGACCCAGGCGTCCGGGCCATGGGGCCCCAGGCGGGCGGGCACCCCCGCTCCTCACCGTCGCCGGGGGGCTCCATGTCGAAGTGGTGCAGCTCCTTGGCGTAGTAGTCGTCGGGGTCCGGGGGGGCGCGCAGGCGCTGGCGCTGGCGCAGGCGCTCGCAGGTGCTGTTGTAGAGCGCCCGCACGTCCTCGGGCAGCGCGCGGGGGGCCCCGTCGCCCGGGGGGGGCTCGGGCAGCCGCAGCTTGCTCAGGATCTGGCCCCGCACCGCCTCGATGCGTTTGCGCCGCGCCGCCTCCAGGTCCAGCGAGCGGCACGTGGACAGCGCGCCCGCCGCGCACAGCGCCGCGCACAGCACCGCGCACAGCGCCCCGCGCCGCGCCCCGCGCCGCCGCTGCATCGCGCCCGGGGGACGGCGCCCCAGGCCGGGAACGGGCACCGCGCACCGGGAACGGGCACCGCAACTGGGAACGGGCACCGCAAACTGGGAACGGGCACCGCAAACTGGGAACGGGCACCGCAAACTGGGAATGGGCACCGCAACTGGGAATGGGCACCGCAAACTGGGAATGGGCACCGCAAACTGGGAACGGGCACCTCAGACTGGGAACGGGCACCGCAAACCGGGAACGGGCACCGCAAACTGGGAACGGGCACCGCAAACTGGGAATGGGCACCGCAAACCGGGAATGGGCACCGCAAACTGGGAATGGGCACCGCAAACCGGGAATGGGCACCGCAAACTGGGAACGGGCACCACAACTGGGAATGGGCACCTCAGACTGGGAACGGGCACCGCAAATTGGGAATGGGCCCCTCAAACTGGGAATGGGCCCCTTGAAACGGGGAGGGCACCCCCAAAATGGGAAAGGGCCCCCAAAACGGGGACGGGCCCTTGAACTGGGGTGACCCCACTGGATCAGGATAGACCCCCCTGAACTGGGATAGACCCCCTGAACTGGGGTAACCCCACTGGACCAGGATAGACCCCCCTGAACTGGGATAGACCCCCTGAACTGGGGTAACCCCCCTGAACTGGGGTAACCCCCCTGAACCAGGACAGACCCCCTGAATGGGGGGACAGACCCCAAAACTGGGATGACCCCCCCCAAAGCGAGAGAAGCCCCTAAGAAACGAGGTACCCCCCTAAAAATCGAGGTACCCCCCCAAAGGGAACACCGGCCCCAAACTGGGGTGCTCCCTCAGAACGGGGCCCCCCGAAACCGGGACCCCCCCGAACCGAGAGAACCCCCTAAAAAACGAGAGAACCCCCCAAACCGGGGTAACCCCAAAAACCGGGGTAACCCCAAAAACCGGGGTAACCCCAAAAACCGGGGTAAACCCCCCAACCGCGACCCCCTGAACCGAGAGAACCCCCCCAAAACCGGGGTCCCCCCCCAAAGTGGGGGCACCCGCTCCGAACCGGACCCCCCAAAATCGGGACCCCCCCACCCCAAACAACCGAGACCCCCCCCAAACGGGGATGCCCCCCGGAGCAGGAAAGCGGCCCCCAAAGTGGGGACACCCCCCCCCCCCCCCCCCCGAAAACGGCCCCCCCGCCGGTCCCTGCCCGGTGTCCGTCCCGTGTCCGTGTGTCCGTGTGTCCGTGTGTCCGCCCCGTGTCCGTGTGTCCGCCCCGTGTCCGTGTGTCCGTGTGTCCGTGTGTCCGCGTGTCCGCCCCGTGTCCGTGTGTCCGTCCCGCTCCCCGCGCCGCGCGGCCGGAACGGGGCGGCCCCACCCAGGAAACGCCGCGGGGGGGGACGGGGCCGCCCCCCCTTCCGCCCGGCGGGAACGGGAAACTGAGTCACGGCGGGGGGACCCAGGCGTCCGGGACAGCCCAGGAGGGACCCAGGCGTTCGGGACCCCCCCAAGGAGGGACCCCCCAGAAGGACCCAGGCATCCGGGACACCCCCCCGAGGGACCCAGGCATCTGGGACCCCTTGGATGGACCCCCCCCCCCGGAGGGACCCCCCCAGAAGGACCCCCAGAGGGACCCAGGCATCCGGGACCCTCCCCCTGCCGAGGGACCCAGGCATCCGGGAACCCCCCAGAGGGACCCCCAGAGTCACCCGGCGTCTGGGACCCCCCCGAGGGACCCCCCCTGAGGGACCCAGGCGTCCGGGCCCCTCCCTCCCCCCCCCCCGCAGGTCCAGACGTCTGGGACGCTTCCTCCCCCCCCCGCGGGGACGGGGGACACGGGGACACCCCAAGTGACAGGGGGGGACACCCAAAGTGATGGGGGGACACCCCAAGTGACAGGGGGGGACACCCCAAGTGACAGGGGGGGACACCCAAAGTGACGGGTGGACACCCCAAGTGACAGGGGGGGACACCCCAAGAGACGGGGGGGACACCCCAAGTGACAGGGGGGGACACCCCAAGTGACAGGGGGGGACACTCCAAGTGACAGGGGGGACACCCCAAGCGACAGGGGAACCAAAGCTGCTGTCAAAAGAGCTTTATGGGGGGACACAGGGGGTCCCCAGTGACCCCCAGCCAGGGGAGGGATGGGACAGGGGGACCCGGGCATCCTGTCCTGGGGGACAAGGGTCACATCCTGGGGGTCCCCAGTGTCCGGTTCTGGGGGTCTCAGATGTCCGGTTCAGGGGGTCCGGGGGATCCGATCCTGGGGGGCCCAAGTGTCCCATCCTTGGGGACCCTGGTGTCCCATCCTGGGTGGTCTTGGGTGTCCCATTCCTGGGGTCCCTGCTGTCCTGTCCTGGGGGGTCCCCGGTGTCCTGTCCCAGGTGTCCTGCCTGGGGGCCCCTGGTGTCCCCGGTGTCCTGTCTGGGGGTCCCCGGTGTCCCATCCTGGGGCGTCCCTGGTGTTCCATCCTGGGGGTCCCAGGTGTCCCGTCTGGGGGGTCCCAGGTGTCCCATCCTGGGGGTCCCAGGTGTCCCTTCTGGGGGGTCCCAGGTGTCCCATCTGGGGGGGTCTCAGGTGTCCCATCCTGGGGGTCCCAGGTGTCCTGTCCGGGGGGTCCCTGGTGTCCCATCCGGGGGGGGTCTCAGGTGTCCCATCCTGGCGGTCCCAGGTGTCCCATCCGGGGGGTCCCTGGTGTCCCATCCGGGGGGTCGCGGGGGTCCTGGTGTCCCGTCCGGGGCCCGGGGGTCCCTCAGCACTGGACGCTGAAGCGGCCGAAGTGCCGCAGCAGCACCCCCAGCTGCAGGTGCACGGTGCCCGCGGCCTCGGTGCGCAGCCGGAACCGCTCGGCGGCCTCGGGGGGGACGCGCAGCTGGGGACCCCCCCCCAGCAGCCGCCGGCGCAGCCGCTGGCGCCACGACCCCCGCGGGCGCCAGGTGACGCAGGACAGCGCGTGGCACCCGGGGGCGGCGGGGACCGGGCAGCACCCGTAGCCCAGCACCGCGGCGCGGCCGAACCCGTCCTGGTGCCACACCTGCACGTGCAGCTGCGGCCACCCTGGGGACACGGGGACATGGGACAGGGGTCAGGGACATGGGGACAACGGGGACACGGGGACATTGGGGTCAGGGACACAGCACCCGTAGCCCAGCACCGCGGCGCGGCCGAACCCGTCCTGGTGCCATGGGGACATGGGGACAGGGACATGAGGGGGGACACAGGAGGACAAGGGCGTCAGGGACGCAGGGGTCAGAGACATAGGGGGACAGGGGGGACAGGGACATGGGAACAGGGACACAGGGACATGGGGGGGCAGGGGGCCAGGAACATGGGGACAGGGACACAAGGGGGACAGGGACATGGGGACAAGGGTGTCAGAAACATGGGGGGATAGGGCCATGGGAATTAGGGACACAGGGGAACAGGGACATGGGGATTAGGGGGACAGGGACATAGGGGACAGGGACATAGGGGGACAGGGACACAGGGATTAGGGGGACAGGGACATAAGGGGACAGGGACACAGGGATTAGGGGGACAGGGACATAGGGGACAGGGACATAGGGGGACAGGGACACGGGGATTAGGGATGCAGGGACGTGGGCGGTTGGGGCCATGGGGATGAGGGACACAGGGACACGGGGCGTTGGGGCCATGGGGACGTGGGGACGGGGGGGTCGGTACCTTGCAGGCCCTTGGTGGCCAAGTGCACGTCGAGCGGGTGACACCAAAAGGCCACATCCCCCGCCTGGGGGTCGTCCACCTGCGTCTGCCCCGAGAGCGGCCCCGACAGCAGCTTCCAGGCGCCTCCTGGGGACGGGGACCCGCTCACCCCAGCGTCCCCCGGTCACCCCCGCTCACCCCAACGTCTCCCTGTCACCCCTTGGTCACCCTCAGTCACCCCTGGTCACTCCCGGTCGTCCCACATGTCACCTGGTCAGCCCCCTGGTCACCTCCCCTGTCACCCCTCGGTCACCCCCGTGGCTCCTGGTCACTCCCGGTCACCTCCCTGGTCACCTCCCCAGTGACCCCCGTGTCCCCCCCGTGTCTCCCAGTACCCCTCCGCTCACCCCCATGCCCACCGGTCACCCCAGGTCACCCCCCACGTCTCCCCCAGGTCACCCCTCGATCACCCCCGTGTCCCCCGGTCAGCCCCATGGTCACCACCCGCTCACCCCCGTGTCCCCTGTCACTCCCGGTCACCCCCCTGGTCACCTCCCGTGTCCCCCGGTCACCCCCCGTGTCCTCCGGTCACCCCCATGGTCACCACCCGGTCACCCCCCGTGTCACGTCCCGTACCCCCCGGTCCCTCCTGGTCACCCCCCGTGTCCCTCCCGGTCACCCCCCGTGTCCTCCCCCGGTCACTCCCCCCGTGTCCCCCCCGCCCCCTCACCCGCGCGCAGCCCCCACGTGCAGAACAGCCGCCGCTGCTCGAAGCCGCTGCCGCCCACGATCTGCCCGATGAGGTGAAGCTCGGCCATGGCGCGGCCTGCGGGCCGGGGCTCAGTGAGGGGGGGACACGACCCCCGCCCCCCCGCCCCCCAAAACCCCCGTTTTTCACCCCAATTCACACCCCGCGCTGCTCGACGCCGCGCAACTGGACGGGCCGCCCGCACTTCCGGCGCCGGTTGCCGCGGCAACGCGCGCTTCCGCCCAGCGCCGCCGCGAGCCCCGCCCCCTGCCAGCGCAGGCGCCTTGGGGACACAGGAGCAACATGGCCGTACTCCAGCGGCCATCTTGGTGTACGGCTGCGGGACAGGCCCGTGAGCCGCCATAGCGGGACGGTCAGAGCGTGGCGGACAGTGGAGGCCGCCATGTTGGGGAGGTCACCACGCGGCGCCGTGTTGCGTGTACAAGTGTGAACTGCGCCTTGCGCTCCGCCATCTTGGGAAGGTCACAGCGCGGCGCCCACCCCGAGCCGCCATGCTGGGTGTCCCAGGACAGGTGTCCCCACCCGTGTCCCTGTGTCCCCACCCACGCGGCGCTGCACGGACTGAGAGGCGCGGGGGGGTGCGTGGGTTCCTTTACTGCGCGCGGGGGGACAACGGGGGTCAGGATTTGGAGTATTTCCGCCTGACGCAGTCGCGGTAGAAGCCGAAGACGGAGTCCGCGGCGCGCTGGGCGGCCGCCAGGCACCGCTGCACCTGCGGGAACGGGGACCCCGGTGGGCGGGAGACCCTCGTGGGACGGGTCCTGCCCCCCGGAGCCCCCCGGCCCCCTCACCTCCTCCGCGGAGCAGCTGCCCCTGCTGGACGCCGCCAGCACCTTGCGCTCCACGCTGGCGATGGCGAACGTGAGCACGGCGCGGGCCTCCTGGCAACGGGGGGCAGGGGGTCAGGGGCTTTTGGGGGGTCAGAGGGATCGGGGGGGTCAGGGGGGCATAGGGATTGGGGGGGGTCAGGGGGTTTGGGGAGTCAGGGGGGCATGGGATTGGGGGGGTGAGGGGATTTGGGGGGCACAGGGATTGGGTTTGAATTGGGGGGTTTGGGGGGTCAGGGGGGCACAGGGATTGGGGGGGGTCAGAGGGTTTGGGGGTCAGGACAGGTCAGGGGGCTCAGGGGGGGCTCAGAGTTTGGGGGGACACAGGGGGTCCAGGCGGGGACTCAGAGAGGGCTCAGGGGGGTTGGGGAGCTCAGGAGGGGTCAAGAGAGGTTGGGGGGCTTGGGGGGGCTCAGGAGGGGACTCCAGGGGGCTCTGGGGGTTTGGGGGACGCAGGGGGTTCAGGGGAGTTTGAGGGACTCGGGGGGGGGTTCAGGGGGGACTTTGGGGGCTCAGAGGGACTCGGGGGGGCTCAGGGGGTTCGGGGGGAGCTCGGGGGGTCGCCCCCCACTCACCTGCTCCTGCCGCGTTGTGGGGTCCAGGACCAGGGTCCCGTCGGGGCCGAGGGCGCAGGTGACGCCGCAGAACAGCGTGGAGAGCGGGACCCCCGAGTCCAGCAGCGCCAGGCAGGCGGCGTTGAGGCAGCACGAGAGCAGCTGGGGGTCAAGGACAACGGGGACCCCGGAACAGAGACACCCAAACCACACCGAGACCCTCACACAGACACCCCGACCCCCCAAACCACACCTCGACCCCCAAGGATACGGAGCCGCCGTCACTCAGCACCTGCAGCACCAGCGTGATGGTGGAGCGGGGGTGCAGCCCCCCCAGCACCACGGCCTCGCACGTCCCGCGCAGCAGCTGCTCCCGGCTGCGCTCCAGCACCCCTGCGGGCGCGGGGTCACCGGCACTGGGGACACCCCGGGCTTTGGGGACACCGGGACAGGGGGGAGCACCCGGGGGGTCTGGGGACACCCCGGGCTTTGGGGACACCGGGACAGGGGGGAGCACCCGGGGGGTCTGGGGACACCCCGGGCTTTGGGGACACCGGGACGGGGGGGGGCACTCGGGGGGTCGGGGGACACCGGGATGGGGTGGGGCACCCGGGGGGTTTGGGGACACCCCGGGCTTTGGGGACACTGGGACGGGGGGAGCACCCGGGGGGTCTGGGGACACCGGGATGGGGGGAGCACCCAGGGGGTTTGGGGACATCCCGGGCTTTGGGGACACCGGGACGGGGGGGAACACCCGGGGGGTTTGGGGACACCCCGGGGTTTGGGGACACCAGGGCTTGGGGGGGAACACCCGGGGGTCTGGGGACACCAGAGCTTGGGGGGGACGACCCTTAGGGTTTGGGGACACCCCGGGTTTGGGGGGAGGACCCTCGGGGTTTGGGGACACCCCAAGTAGGTTGGGGGGGAACCCTGGGGGTTTGGGGACACCCCGGGATTTGGGGGGGGAGGACCCTGGGGGTTGGGGGACACCCCGGGGTTTGGGGGGAGGGCCACGATCCTGCGGGTTTGGGGACACGCCGGGACGGGGGGAACACCCTAGGGATTTGGGTGGAGAGAGGAGAAACTGGAGAAGGTTGGGGGGGACACCCCAGGGTTTAAGGGGGGACACCCCAGGAAGGTTGGGGGGACACCCCGGGAGGGTTGGGGGGGACACCCTCAGGGTTTAATGGGGGGGACACCCCGGGAGGGTCTGGGGGGGACACCCAGGAAGGTTGGGGGGGGCACCCACCTGGCAGCCCCACCTTGGGCCGCAGCAGCACCTCGAGCGCCGCCCGGTCCGGGAGCTCCCGGCTGCCCTTCACCTCCGCGGGGCCGTACAGCCCGGCCAGCACCGACGTGGCGCCTGCGGTGGGACCGGACCGGACCGCGGGTCAGCGGCGGGAGCACCGGGGGAGCCCCGGGGAGGCCCCGGGGAAGCGGGGAAAGCCCCGGGGAAGGCCCCTGGAGCCCCGGCTCACCCTGCACGAAGGCGGCGGAGCCGTCGGGCCGCGACAGCAGCGCCTGCTCGCAGGAGAACGGCCGCAGGCTGCACGCACCGTCCGCCGCCATCGCCGCCGCCATCGCCGCCGCCATCGCCGCCACTTCCGGCCGCCGCGCCCCGCCTCTTCCGCTTTTTGTACCGCCCCGAGGGGCGTGGCCTCGCCCAACGCTGAAGCCCCAACGTGAGGCCGAGGCCACGCCCCCGTCGTTGACCACGCCTCTGTTGTTTGACCACGCCCCGTTGTTTGACCACGCCTCACGCTTGGACCACACCCCCAGCTGGTCACGCCCTCGCCGGTTGACCACGCCCCGTTGTTTGACCACGCCCGCCGCCGGTTGGCCACGCCCCCGTTGCTCGACCCCGCCCCGCCGTTGTCCCCGCCCCGCCGTTGGGCCACGCCCCCGCGGTTGGGCCACGCCTCCATTTGGCCACGCCCTCGCCGTTTGATTACACCCCGTTGTTGACCACGCCTCTGTTGCTTGGCCCGCCCCGTCGTTGGCCACGCCCCACCGTTGGGCCACGCCCCCACCGTTGGCCACGCCCCCGGGAAGATGGCGGCGATGGCGGCGCTGCGGTCGCTGCGCTGGCAGCTCCGGCGGCTCCAGCGGCTCCAGGGCCCGACCCGAGGCCTCGGCACCGCCGTGAGTGGGGCGGGGGGCACGGGGACCGGCCCGGAAGCCCCCGGATCGGCCTGGGTCCCACCCCGGATCGGCCTGGATCCCACCCCGGGCCGGTCTGGAACCCAACCCGGCCCCCCCGGCCCTGTCCCCGTGTCCCCAAGTGACGGTGTCGCTGTGTCCCCCCGTCCCCCCACTCCATCCCGGTGGCCCCGTGTCCCTCACCCTGTCCCCGTGTCCCCCAGCCCTGTGACCCCCAGCCCATCCCCATGTCCCCAGATCCCTGCGTCCCCAAATCGTCTCCCCACATCCACACCTCACGTTCCTGTGTCCCCATGTCCCCGTGTCCCCATGTCGTGTTGTCCCATCCCCATGTCCCCCTGTCCACATGTCCCCATGTTCCTCCATCCCTGTGCCCCCCCATCCCCGTGTCCCCCTGTCCCCATGTCCCCCCGTGTCCCCCTGTCCCCATGTCCCCCCATCCCCCTGTCCCCATGTCCCCCATCCCCGTGTCCCCACATCCCTCAATCCTGGCTCTTTGTCCCCCGGGGGTGGCACAGGAGGGAGGTTCCCAGGGCCTTTTGGGGACCGGTGAGCCCGAGGTGACACAGGGTGACCTGAGGTGACACGGGGTGACATGGGGGTGACACGGGGGTGACCCCGAGATGACACAGGGGTGACACGGGGTGACATGGGGTGACCCCAAGGTGACACAGGGATGACCTGAGGTGACACAGGGGTGACACGGGGTGACCCCAAGGTGACACAGGGATGACCTGAGGTGACACAGGGGTGACACGGGGTGACCCCGAGGTGACACAGGGTGACCCAGGAGTGACACGGGGTGACCCCGAGGTGACACAGGGGTGACCCGAGGTGACACGGGGTGACACGGGGTGACCCCGAGGTGACACAGGGGTGACCCGAGGTGACACGGGGTGACACGGGGTGACCCCGAGGTGACACAGGGGTGACCCGAGGTGACACGGGGTGACACAGGAGTGACACGGGGTGACCCCGAGGTGACACAGGGGTGACCCGAGGTGACACGGGGTGACACAGGAGTGACACGGGGTGACCCCGAGGTGACCCCGAGGTGACCCGGGGTGGCCCGGGTGGCAGGAGCCCCCGCCGGAGGAGAGGCCGCAGTTCCCGGGCGCCTCGGCCGAGTTCGCGGACCGGCTGGAGTTCATCCAGCCCAACGTGCTGTCGGGGATCCCCGTGTACCGCGTCATGGACCGGCAGGGCCACGTGGTCAGCGCCGGCCAGGACCCCCAGGTGGGCACGGGGACACGGGACACCTGGGGACACGGGGGGACACCCTGGGGACACGGGGGGACATGGGGGGACACCCTGGGGATGGGACAGGACCGGCAGGGCCACATGGTCAGCGCCGGCCAGGACCCCCAGGTGGGCACGGGGACGTGGGGACACCTGGGGACACGGGGGGACACCCTGGGGACACGGGGGGACATGGGGGGACACCCCCGGGATGGGACAGGACCGGCAGGGCCACGTGGTCGGTGCCAGCCAGGACCCCCAGGTGGGCACGGGGACGTGGGGACACCTGGGGACACGGGACACCTGGGGACACGGGGGGACACGTGGGGACATGGGAGGACACCCTGGGGATGGGACAGGACCGGCAGGGCCACGTGGTCAGTGCCGGCCAGGACCCCCAGGTGGGCACGGGGACACGGGACACCTGGGGACACGGGGGGACGCCCTGGGGACACGGGGGGACATGGGGGGACACCCCCGGGATGGGACAGGACCGGCAGGGCCACGTGGTCGGTGCCAGCCAGGACCCCCAGGTGGGCACGGGGACGTGGGGACACCTGGGAACACGGGACACCTGGGGACACGGGGGGACATGGGGGGACACCCCCGGGATGGGACAGGACCGGCAGGGCCACGTGGTCAGCACTGACCAGGACCCCCAGGTGGGGACGCGGGGACACTGGGGATACCTTGGGGACACATGGGGACACCGGGGACAGCTGGGATACTGTGGGGACACCTGGGATGCCAGAGATACTCTGGGGACACGTGGGACATCAGGGATACCCTGGGGACACGTGGGGACACCTGGGATACCAGGGATACCCTGGGGACACTGTGGGGACACCTGGGACACTGGGGATACCCTGGGGACACTGGGGGGAAATCTGGGGACACCAGGGATACCCTGGGGACACATGGGACACTGGGGACACCTGGGACACTGTGGGGACAACTGGGGACACATGGGGACACCCCGGGGACAGGATGGGACCCACGGGGCCACGTGGTCAGTGCTGACCAGGACCCGCAGGTCGGGGACACCGGGGACACCCACGGCGGGTCCCCAACCCCGATGTCCCCAAACGTCCCCAAACGTCCCCTGGCGCGCAGCTGCCCAAGGAGCAGGTGCTGAAGCTCTACAAGACCATGACGCTGCTCAACACCATGGACCGCATCCTGTACGAGTCCCAGCGCCAGGTGGGCACCGGGGGACACGGGGACGCCCGCAGCGGGACCCCGGTGACAGCCCCGTGTCCCCCACCCGGTGACACCCCCGTGTCCCCCCCAGGGCCGCATCTCGTTCTACATGACCAACTACGGCGAGGAGGGGACGCACGTGGGCAGCGCGGCCGCGCTGGACGACGGGGACCTGGTGTTCGGGCAGTACCGCGAGGCGGGTGAGGGACAGGGGACATGGGGACATGGGGACATGGGACATGGGGACATGGTGTTCGGGCAGTACCGCGAGGCCGGTGAGGGACAGGGGACATGGGGACATGGGGACATGGGGACATGGGACACGGGGACCTGGTGTTCAGGCAGTACCGCGAGGCGGGTGAGGGACAGGGGACGGGGGACATGGGGACATGGGACATGGGGACATGGGACACGGGGACCTGGTGTTCGGGCAGTACCGCGAGGCCGGTGAGGGACAGGGGACGGGGGACATGGGGACATGGGACATGGGGACATGGGACACGGGGACCTGGTGTTCGGGCAGTACCGCGAGGCCGGTGAGGGACAGGGGACATGGGGACATGGGGACATGGGACATGGGGACATGGTGTTCGGGCAGTACCGCGAGGCGGGTGAGGGACAGGGGACATGGGGACATGGGGACATGGGACATGGGGACATGGTGTTCGGGCAGTACCGCGAGGCGGGTGAGGGACAGGGGACACAGGACATGGGGACATGGGACATGGGGACATGGGACACGGGGACCTGGTGTTCGGGCAGTACCGCGAGGCCGGTGAGGGACAGGGGACATGGGGACATGGGGACATGGGACACGGGGACCTGGTGTTCGGGCAGTACCGCGAGGCCGGTGAGGGACAGGGGACATGGGGACATGGGGACATGGGACATGGGGACCTGGTGTTCGGGCAGTACCGCGAGGCGGGTGAGGGACAGGGGTCAGGGGACATGGGGACATGGGACACGGGGACCTGGTGTTGGGGCAGTACCGCGAGGTGGGTGAGGGACAGGGGACACGGGACATGGGGACATGGGACACGGGGACCTGGTGTTGGGGCAGTACCGCGAGGTGGGTGAGGGACAGGGGTCAGGGGACATGGGGACATGGGACACGGGGACCTGGTGTTCGGGCAGTACCGTGAGGCGGGTGAGGGACAGGGGACACGGGACATGGGGACGTGGGACACGGGGACCTGGTGTTGGGGCAGTACCGTGAGGCGGGTGAGGGACAGGGGACACGGGACATGGGGACGTGGGACACGGGGACCTGGTGTTCGGGCAGTACCGTGAGGCGGGTGAGGGACAGGGGACACGGGACATGGGGACGTGGGACACGGGGACCTGGTGTTCGGGCAGTACCGCGAGGTGGGTGAGGGACAGGGGACAGGGGACATGGGGACATGGGACATGGGGACATGGTGTTGGGGCAGTACCGCGAGGTGGGTGAGGGACAGGGGTCAGGGGACATGGGGACATGGGACACGGGGACCTGGTGTTCGGGCAGTACCGTGAGGCGGGTGAGGGACAGGGGACACGGGACATGGGGACGTGGGACATGGGGACCTGGTGTTCGGGCAGTACCGCGAGGCGGGTGAGGGACAGGGGACAGGGGACATGGGGACATGGGACACGGGGACCTGGTGTTGGGGCAGTACCGCGAGGTGGGTGAGGGACACAAGGACATGGGAGGACATATGGGGGTTTGGGGACACAGGTTTTTGGGGGTGTTTTCCCAGGGGAGCGGTGTCCCCATGTCCCCACGGTGTCCCCATGTCCCCACGGTGTCCCCAGGGGTGCTGCTGTACCGCGGGTACCCCCTGGAGCTGTTCATGGCCCAGTGTCCCCATGTCCCCACGGTGTCCCCACGGTGTCCCCAGGGGTGCTGCTGTACCGTGGGTACCCCCTGGAGCTGTTCATGGCCCAGTGTCCCCATGTCCCCACGGTGTCCCCACGGTGTCCCCAGGGGTGCTGCTGTACCGCGGGTACCCCCTGGAGCTGTTCATGGCCCAGTGCTACGGCAACGCCAGCGACCCCGGCAAGGGCCGGCAGATGCCGGTGCACTACGGCTGCCGCCAGCGCCACTTCGTCACCATCTCGTCCCCGCTGGCCACCCAGATCCCGCAGGGTGAGCGGCGCCGCTGTCCCCAAACCCCGTGTCCCCAAATCCCATGTCCCCAAACCCCGTGTCCCTGTGTCCCCAAACACCATGTCCCCAAACACTGTGTCCCCAAACCCTGTGTCCCCAAACCCCGTGTCCCCAAACTGCCTGTGTCCCCAACCCCGTGTCCCTGTGTGTCCCCTGTGTCCCCAAACCCCCGTGTCCCCCCATATCTCCCCATTTCACCGACCCCCCATGTCCCCCACATCCCCATGTCCTCACGTCCCCCCATGTCCCCCACATCCCCCACATCCCCATATCCCCCCATGTCCCCCACATCCCCCACATCCCCATATACCCCCATGTCCCCCACATCCCCATGTTCTCATGTCCCCCCATGTCCCCCACATCCCCCCATTTCCCCCACATCCCTCCACATTCCCCCATATCCCCCACGTCCCCCCATGTCCCCCATATCCCCCCCATGTCCCCCACGTCCCCATATCCCCCATGTCCCCCACGTCCCTCTACATTCCCCCATATCCCCTACGTCCCCCACGTTCCCATATCACCCTATGTCCCCCCACATCCCCATATCCCCCATGTCCCCCCATGTCCCCCATATCCCCCATGTCCCCCACGTCCCTCCACATTTCCCCATATTCCCCGCGTCCCCCCATGTCCCCCACGTCCCCATATCCCCCACGTTCCCATATCCCCCCATGTCCCCCACGTCCCCATATCCCCCATGTTCCCATATCCCCCCACGTCCCTCTACATTCCCCCATATCCCCCATGCCCCCCACGTTCCCATATCACCCCATGTCCCCCCACATCCCCATATCCCCCATGCCCCCCACATCCCCCCATGCCCCCCACATCTCCCCAAGTCCCCCCACGTCCCCATATCCCCCATGCCCCCCACGTTCCCATATCACCCCATGTCCCCCCACATCCCCATATCCCCCATGCCCCCCACATCCCCCCATGCCCCCCACATCTCCCCAAGTCCCCCCACGTCCCCCCGTGTCCCCGCAGCCGTGGGCGCCGCCTACGCCATCAAGCGCGCTCACGCCAGCCGCGCCGTCATCTGCTACTTCGGGGAGGGGGCGGCGAGCGAGGGCGACGCCCACGCCGGCTTCAACTTCGCGGCCACGCTCGACTGCCCCGTGGTTTTCTTCTGCCGCAACAACGGCTACGCCATCTCCACGCCCACGCGCGAGCAGTACCGCGGCGACGGCATCGGTGCGGCGCTGGCGCACGGGCAGCGCGCCCGCCGTGCAAAATCGCAAATGGCAAATTTTCAAATTTCAACATTTTCGATTTTCAAATTTCAAAATTTTCAGTTTTCAAAATTTTCAAATTTCAAATTTCAAAATTTTCCATTTTCAAAATTTAACATTTCAAATTTTCAAATTTCAAAATACCAAAATTTCAAAATCCAAAAATCCCGGAATTTCAAATTCCAAAATTTTGAAATTTCAAAATTCCAAAATTTCAAAGTTCTGACATTTCAAAATTTCAAATTCAAAAATTTCAAAATTCTAAAATGCCCAATTTCAGAAGTTTTACTTTCAAAATGTTCAATTTCAAAATTCCAGAATTTCAAATTTTGATGTTTTGACATTTCAAAATTTCAAATTTTGACGTTTTGACATTTCAAAATTTCAAATTTCAGAATTCCAAAATTCCAAATTTCAACATTTCAAAATTCCAAAATTTCAACATTTTAAAAATCCCAAAATCTCAAATTTCAAAATTTGCAGTTTCAAAATGTTGAATTTCAAAACTCCAAATTTTCCAATTTTGACATTCTGATAGTTCAAAATTTCAAATTTCAGAATTCCAAAATTCCAACATTTCAAAGTTCCAAAATTTCAATATCTCAAAGTTTTCACTTTCAGAATACAGTTTCAAAATTCCAGCATTTCAGAATTCAGAATTTTCCCTTTCAAAATGTTGAGTTTCAAGACTCCAAAATTTCAAATTTTGAAGTTTTGACATTTCAAAATTTGAAATTGAAATCTGAAATCTCAAAATTTGAAATTGAAATTTCAAAACTCAGTATTTTGAGTTCAAACCTTGACATTTTGAAATTTGAAATCCCAAAATGTGTTATTTTGGGCAGGTTTGGGTGTTGTTTGGGGTGTTCTGGTCAGATTTGGGGTGGTTTTGGCCAGGTTTGGGGTGTTTTTGGCTGGGTTTGGTCAGGTTTGGGGTGTTGTTTGGGGTGTTTCAGGCGGATTTGGGGTGTTGTTTGGGGTGTTTCAGGCGGATTTGGGGTGTTGGGCGGGTGTGACCGTGCTACGTTGTGTCCGCAGCGGCGCAGGGGCCGGGGGTGTTTTGGGGTGTTTTTGGGTGTTTTTGGGGTGTTTCGGGGTGTTTCGGGGTGTGTGGGTGACATCCGGTGTCCGCAGCGGCGCGGGGGCCGGGGGTGTTTTTGGGCGGGTTTGGGTTGTTTTGGGGTGGTTTTGGGTGCTTTTGGGGTGTTTCGGGGTGTTTCGGGGTGTGTGGGTGACATCCGGTGTCCGCAGCGGCGCGGGGGCCGGGGGTGTTTTGGGGTGTTTTTGGGCGGGTTTGGGGTGTTTTTGGGTGTTTTTGGGGTGGTTTTGGGTGTTTTTGGGGTGTTTTTGGGGTGTTTTTGGGGTGTTTCGGGGTGTTTCGGGGTGTGTGGGTGACATCCGGTGTCCGCAGCGGCGCGGGGGCCGGGGGTGTTTTGGGGTGTTTTTGGGTGTTTTTGGGGTGTTTCGGGGTGTTTCGGGGTGTTCAGGGTGTTTGGGTGACATCCGGTGTCCGCAGCGGCGCGGGGGCCGGGGGTGTTTTGGGGTGGTTTTGGGCGGGTTTGGGGTGTTTTTGGGTGTTTTTGGGGTGGTTTTGGGTGTTTTTTGGGTGTTTTTGGGGTGTTTTTGGGGTGTTTCGGGGTGTTTCGGGGTGTGTGGGTGACATCCGGTGTCCGCAGCGGCGCGGGGGCCGGGCTACGGGCTGCTCTCGATCCGCGTGGACGGGAACGACGTGTTCGCCGTGTTCAACGCCACGCGGGAGGCGCGGCGCCGCGCCGTGGCCGAGAACCAGCCCTTCCTCATCGAGGCCATGACCTACCGGTACCAGCGGGGACGGGGCGGACTGGGCGGACTGGGGCGGACTGGGGCGGACTGGGCGGACTGGGCGGACTGGGACCTACCGGTACCAGCGGGGACGGGGCGGACTGGGCGGACTGGGGCGGACTGGGCGGACTGGGACCTACCGGTACCAGCGGGGACGGGGCGGACTGGGCGGACTGGGGCGGACTGGGGCGGACTGGGACCTACCGGTACGCAACGGGGACTGGGCGGACTGGGGCGGACTGGGACGGACTGGGACGTACCGGTACCAGCGGGGACGGGGCGGACTGGGGCGGACTGGGACGGACTGGGACCTACTGGTACCAGCGGGGACTGGGGCGGACTGGGACGGACTGGGACCTACCGGTACACAATGGGGACTGGGGCGGACTGGGACGGACTGGGACGGACTGGGACGGACTGGGGCGGACTGGGGCGGACTGGGACCTACCGGTACACAATGGGGACTGGGGCGGACTGGGACGGACTGGGACCTACCGGTACACAATGGGGACTGGGGCGGACTGGGACGGACTGGGACCTACCGGTACGCAACGGGGACTGGGGCGGACTGGGACGGACTGTGACCTACCGGTACACAATGGGGACTGGGGCGGACTGGGATGGACTGGGACCTACCGGTACACAATGGGAACTGGGACAGACTGGGATGGACTGGGACAGACTGGGACCTACCGGTACCAGCGGGGACTGGGGCGGACTGGGACGGACTGGGACAGACTGGGATGGACTGGGACAGACTGGGACCTACCGGTACCCAGCGGGGAACTGGGATGGACTGGGACAGACTGGGACCTACCGGTACCCAGCGGGGAACTGGGATGGACTGGGATGGACTGGGACAGACTGGGACCTACCGGTACCAGCGGGGACTGGGGCGGACTGGGACGGACTGGGACAGACTGGGATGGACTGGGACAGACTGGGACCTACCAGTACCCAACGGGGAACTCTGACGGACTGGGACGAACTGGGATCTACGGGTACCCAATGGGGGCAAGTGGGACATACTGGGACCTACCGGTACCAAATGGGCCGGACTGGGACAGACTGGGATGTACTGGGACAGACTGAGAGCTACCAATACGCAACTGGACAGACTGGGATGGGCTGGTTCCTACCGGTACCAAACTGGGGGAACTGGGGTGTACTGGGACGTACTGGGTTCTACTGGTGCTTACTGGTGCCTATTGGGACCTACTGGTGCCTACCGGGACCTACCAGGATTTACTGGTTCCTACTGGTGCCTATTGGGACCTACTGGTTTCTTCTGGGACCCACTGGTTCCTATGGGTTCCTCCTGGTTCCTCCTGGTTCCCGCTGGTTCCTATTGGTTCCTATGGGTTCCTCCCGGTTCCTATTGGTTCCTCCTGGTTCCTCCCGGTTCCTGTTGGTTCCTATTGGTTCCTCCTGGTTCCTCCCGGTTCCTATTGGTTCCTATGGGTTCCTCCTGGTTCCTCCCGGTTCCTATTGGTTCCTATGGGTTCCTCCTGGTTCCTCCCGGTTCCTATTGGTTCCTATGGGTTACTCCTGGTTCCTATTGGTTCCTATGGGTTCCTCCTGGTTCCTCCCAGTTCCTATTGGTTCCTATGGGTTCCTCCTGGTTCCTCCCGGTTCCTATTGGTTCCTATGGGTTCCTCCCGGTTCCTATTGGTTCCTCCTGGTTCCTCCTGGTTCCTATTGGTTCCTATGGGTTCCTCCCGGTTCCTATTGGTTCCTATGGGTTCCTCCTGGTTCCTCCCGGTTCCTATTGGTTCCTATGGGTTCCTCCCGGTTCCTATTGGTTCCTATGGGTTCCTCCCCGTTCCTGCTGGTACCGCAGCCCCAGATCCGCCCGTTTTTAGGGGTTTTTAGGGTCACTGTTCCCAGTTCCCGCCCCGTCCCCCCCCACCATCGGTGCCGGTGCCCAGTTGCCCGTTTTGTGGCGTTTTCTCCCCATTCGCAGCATCGGGCACCACAGCACGAGCGACGACAGCTCGGCGTACCGCTCGGTGGACGAGGTGCACCACTGGGACCAGCAGGACCACCCCATCGCGCGCCTGCGCCGCTTCCTGCGCCTCCGCGGCTGGTGGGGCGAGGACGAGGAGCGCGCCTGGAGGAAGAGCACGCGGCGCATGGTGCGGGCTGGGGGGAAAACGGGGGTTTGGGGGGAAACGGGGGGCTGGTGGGGCGAGGACGAGGAGCGCGCCTGGAGGAAGAGCACGCGGCGCATGGTGCGGGCTGGGGAAACGGGGGTTTGGGGGGAAACGGGGGTTTGGGGGGAAACGGGGGGCTGGGGGGAAACGGGGGGCTGGGGGGGAAATGGGGGGGTGGGGGGGAAATGGGGGTTTGGGGGGAAACGGGGGGCTGGGGGAAACGGGGGGCTGGGGGGAAACGGGGGGCTGGGGGGGAAATGGGGGGCTGGGGGAAACGGGGGGCTGGGGGGAAACGGGGGGCTGGGGGGGAAACGGGGGGCTGGGGGAAACGGGGGGCTGGGGGGAAACGGGGGGCTGGGGGGAAACGGGGGGCTGGGGGGGAAACGGGGGGCTGGGGGAAACGGGGGGCTGGGGGGGAACGGGGGCTGGGGGGGAAATGGGGGGCTGGGGGGAAACGGGGGGCTGGGGGGGAACTGGGGGGCTGGGGGGAAATGGGGGGCTGGGGGAGAAACGGGGGGCTGGGGGGAAACGGGGGGCTGGGGGGGAAATGGGGGGCTGGGGGGGCGAGGACGAGGAGCGCGCCTGGAGGAAGAGCAGGCGGCGCGTGGTGCGGGTTGGGGGGAAACGGGGGTTTGGGGAACCAGGGGAACGGGGGGAAACAGAATTTCAAAATCCCAAAATTCCAAAATTTCAAATTTTCAAAATTCCAAAATTTCAAATTTTCAAAATTCCAAATTTTCAAAATTCCAATTTCTCAAATTTTTGAAATGTCAAAATTTCAAATTTTCAAAATTTCAATATTTCAAAATTTCAAAATTTTGAAATTTCAAAATTCCAAAATGTAAAAATTTCAAAATTTCAAAATACCAAAATTTCGAAATTTCAAAATTCCAAAACATCAAAATTTCAAATTCCAAAATTTCAAAACTCCAAAATGCCAAATTTCAGAATTTCACATTTCAAAATGTTGAATTTCAAAACTCAAAAATTTCAAATTTTGACACTTTGACATTTCAAAATTTCAAATTTCAGAATTCCAAAATTCCAACATTTCAAAATTCCAACAGTCCAAAATTCCAACATTCCAAAGTTCCAAAAAGTGAAAATTCAAAATTTTTGCTTTCAAAATGTTGAATTTCAAAACTCCAAAATTTCAAATTTGGGATCGGGGGGAAAAGGGAGAAAGGGGGGGAAATGGGGGTTTGGGGGAGACATGGGGGAACGGGGGGGTGGGGTTTGGGGGGAACGGGGGATTTGGGGAGAAATTGGGGGTTTGGGGGGAAATGGAACAGGGGGAAAGGGGGAAATGGGGGCTTGGGGGCAGAAATTGGGGGTCGGGGAGAAATGGGGGGAAATGGGGGGCGGGGGGAACGGGGGCTTGGGGGGGAGGGGTTGGGGGGGTTGATGGGATCTGGGGGAGAATCGCGGGGATTTTGGGGTAGAACCCTGGGCGTTCTGGGGAGGAGGATCCCAGGGGTTTGGGGAGGGATCCCGGGATTTTGGGGAGATCTGCAGGACTCTGGGGAGCGGGACCCGTGGGTTCTGGGGTGGAGACCCCCAGGGATTTGGGGAGGGATCCCGGGATTTTGGGGAAGAGAATCCTGGGATTCTGGGGAGTGGAACTCGCGGGTTCTGGGGGTCAGGACCCCGTGGGTTTTGGGGCTCAGGACCCCGTGGGTTTTGGGGCTCAGGACCCTGGGGTTTTGGGGAGTGGAACCCAGGGGTTTTGGGTCAGGATCAGGGGGTTTTGGGGCTCAGAACCCCGTGGGTCTTGGGGCTCAGGACCCTGGGGTTCTGGGGAGCGGAACCCGGGGGTTTGGGGTCAGGATCAGGGGGTTTGGGGGTCAGGACCCCGGGGTTCCGGGGCTCAGGACCCCGTGGGTTTTGGGGCTCAGGACCCTGGGGTTTTGGGGAGAGGAACCCAGGGGTTTTGGGTCAGGATCGTGGGGTTTTGGGGCTCAGGACCCCGTGGGTCTTGGGGCTCAGGACCCTGGGGTTCTGGGCAGCGGAACCCGTGTGTTTGGGGCTCAGCACCCCGCTGGTCCCCAGGTGATGGAGGCGTTCGAGCGCGCGGAGCGGGAGCCGAAGCCCAACCCGCAGCTGCTGTTCTCGGACGTTTACCGGGAGATGCCGGCGAACCTGCGGCGGCAGCGGGCGGCGCTGGAGCGGCACCTGCAGCTGTACGGGGAGCACTACCCGCTGGGGCGCTTCCAGCCCCTGAGCCCCCAGGACCCCCAAAACCCCCCCCAGAACAACCCACCCCCCGAATAACCCCCGATAAATGGAACAACCCGCTGGAGCGGCACCTGCAGCTCTACGGGGAGCACTACCCGCTGGGGCGCTTCCAGCCCCTGAGCCCCCAGGACCCCCAAAACCCCCCCCAGAACAACCCACCCCCCGAATAACCCCCGATAAATGGAACAACCCACCGGAGCGCCACCTGCAGCTCTACGGGGAGCACTACCCGCTGGGGTGCTTCCAGCCATTGACCCCCCCGAAACAAAACACAGCCCCCCTCTCCAATAAATGGAACAACCCACTCAATCCCCTGCAATGGTTTCAACCCGTGACCCCCCCAAAACAGCCCCCAGAACAATCCCCCGACAAATGGAACAACCCGCTCAATTCCCTGCAATGGTTTCAACCCGTGACCCCCCAAAACACCCCCCCCCGACAAATGGAACAACCCGCTCGATCCCCTGCAAAATGGTTTCAACTCGTGACCCCCCACATAAACCCCCAAATAACCCCCCCCCAATAAATAAAGCAACGCAGCTCTATGAGGAGCGTGATCTGTCACAGCGGTACCAACCCGTGACCCCCAAATCAGCCCCCAGAACCACCCCCCCGATAAATGGAACAACCCGCTCGATCCGCTGCAATGGTGTCAACCAGTGACCCCCCCAGAACCACCCCCCCGATAAATGGAACAACCCGCTCGATCCGCTGCAATGGTATCAACCAGTGACCCCCCCAGAACCACCCCCCCGATAAATGGAACAACCCGCTCGATCCGCTGCAATGGTATCAACCAGTGACCCCCCCAGAACCACCCCCCCCGATAAATGGAACAACCCGCTCGAGCAGCACCTGCAGCCCCAGCACCACGGCCACGCCCCCAAGGCGGTACCGCCCGTGGCCACGCCCCCGGAGGAACGCCCCCAGCACCACGGCCACGCCCCCGAGCGCGTCACCGCGCCCCCGCAGCCGGTGGGGTCAGGGTTCGATTCCCCGGTGCTCCCCAAGGCTGATACAGACATCCCCCACCCGGTGATATTTGGGGGGTTCCCCCCCCCAAAATGAACCAAAAGCAGCGGAGCCGCGCGCTGGAAAACGTTAATACTTTATGTACCAGAATCACATTTTTGGGGGGGGACACAACAAAAGTAGCGCTTATTTTTCTCTATTTTTAATAATTTTTTTATCCTTCTCCACAGGAAAAAAATATGGGAACCCCCCCCTCCCCCCCCCAAGTGCAATAAATAACATGAAGCAGAAAATCCCACGACCCCCCCCCAACGGGGGGAATGGGGCGGACGGAGGGGGGGGGGGTGGGGACCCCCCTGCTGTCCCCCCCCCCCCCCCCCCAAAGTGACAGCGGGGGGAGGTGACAACGTCATGTGTGTCCCCCCAAAAACCAACATTATTTCTCATCTCTGGGGGAGAAAAGTGGAAATGCACAGAAAAAAAAGGCAAAATCAAGAGGCCCCCCCTCAGTGCTCAGACACATTTATGGGGGGGGTCATGTCCCCCCAGGAAAAGTGGGGCCGCCCCCTTCATTTGGGGACCCCCCAAGATGCTGCCAGAACTTTTTTGCTATTAAACAAGGTGAATTCAGCCCAAATCTGTTTGGGGGGCACAGACCGGCCAGACCCCCCCAGGGGACACAGGACGGACCCCCAGGGGGGACAGGGGACACGGCCCGGGGGGGACACAGGACGGACCCCCAGGGGGGAGAAGCCACTGCGGTCGATACAATCAGAGAACGGTCACTGGGAGTCCGGGGGGCTGGGGGGACAATGGGGGGAAAAATGGGGGGGGAGTCCAGGGAAATGGGGAGGGGGTGAGGCACATGGTCCTGGGGGGGGGGGGGGGGAAGGAAAAGAGGGGGAAGGGGAAGGTGGGGGGGGGGGAAGAGAAACCACTTTTTAGTGCTGTGCTGCTAGGGGGCGCTGCCCCTCTTTGGGGCGCTGCCCCTCCCTGGGGCACTGCCCTTCCCTGGGGCGCTGCCCCTTTTTGGGGTGCTGCCCCTTTTTGGGGTGCTGCCCCTCCTTGGGGCTCTGCCCCTGTTTGGGGTGCTGCCCTTCCCTGGGGTGCTGCCCCTTTTTGGGGCGCTGCCCCTCCCTGGGGCGCTGCCCTTCCCTGGGGCTCTGCCCCTTTTTGGGGCGCTGCCCTTCCCTGGGGCTCTGCCCCTTTTTGGGGCGCTGCCCTTCCCTGGGGCGCTGCCCTTCCCTGGGGCGCTGCCCCTTTTTGGGGCGCTGCCCTTCCCTGGGGCGCTGCCCCTTTTTGGGGCGCTGCCCCTCCCTGGGGCGCTGCCCCTCCCTGGGGCGCTGCCCTTCCCTGGGGCTCTGCCCCTTTTTGGGGCGCTGCCCTTCCCTGGGGCTCTGCCCCTTTTTGGGGCGCTGCCCCTCCCTGTGGCGCGGGTCTCACCTGGGCTCAGCAGCTGCAGGGCGGCCGGGGGGCGGGCTGGCCCCCCCGGGGCTGCCGGAGCTGCCGCAGCGACGCGTCCCCGTATTGGATCCCCGAGCCCATGCGCTCCGGGTCCAGCTCACCTGGGGATCAGCGTGGGGGTCAGAACAGGAGCCCCGGGACCAAACCCCCGTCCCCCCCCGAAAAGCCGTGGCGGGCGTACCCGACTCGATCTTGTTCAGGATGGTGCGGGCGCACTTCAGAAAAGCTTCCTCCACGTTCTCCCCGGTCAGGGCGCTGGTCTCCAGGAACATCAGCTCTGCGGGCGATACGGCCCCTCAATCGCAGCCCAACCAACAGGCGGCGCTCGCCCCGCGCCCGCTCACCATCTGGATTGATTCACCCCGACCATCGGGACTGATTCACCCCGCTCACCATCGGGATTGATTCACCCCGACCATCAGGATTGATTCACCCCGACCACCATCGGGATTGATTCACCCCGACCATCGGGATTGATTCACCCCACCCCCGCTCACCATCGGGATTGATTCACCCCGACCATCGGGATTGATTCACCCCGACCATCGGGATTGATTCACCCCACCCCCGCTCACCATCGGGATTGATTCACCCCACCCCCGCTCACCATCGGGATTGATTCACCCCGACCATCGGGATTGATTCACCCCGACCATCGGGATTGATTCACCCCACCCCCGCTCACCATCGGGATTGATTCACCCCACCCCCGCTCACCATCGGGATTGATTCACCCCGACCATCGGGATTGATTCACCCCGACCATCGGGATTGATTCACCCCACCCCCGCTCACCATCGGGATTGATTGATTCACCCCGCGCCCGCTCACCATCACGATTCACCCCATAGTTTCCCACCGTCGCCATTCACCCCGCGCTCGCTCACCCCACGGTTTCTCACCACAGTGATTCATTCACCCCACGCTCTCTCTCTCACCCCTGTGATTCACCCCACAATCTCTCACCCCACGCTCTCTCACCACAGTGATTCATTCACCCCATACTCTCTCACCCCACAATCTCTCACCCCATTGTTTCACCCCACAATCTCTCACCCCATTGTTTCACCCCACAATCTCTCACCCCATTGTTTCACCCCACAATCTCTCACCACAATCTCTCACCCCATTGTTTCACCCCACAATCTCTCACCCCATTGTTTCACCCCACAATCTCTCACCACAATCTCTCACCCCCTTGTTTCACCCCACAATCTCTCACCCCATTGTTTCACCCCACAATCTCTCACCCCATTGTTTCACCCCACAATCTCTCACCACAATCTCTCACCCCATTGTTTCACCCCACAATCTCTCACCACAATCTCTCACCCCATTGTTTCACCCCACAATCTCTCACCATTCTCCCACCCTGGGGTCTCTCACCCCATTGTCCGACCCCACTGTCTCACCCCACAGCCCTGTTTTGCCCCGCCCCACTGTTCGGCGCCCCCGTTCCGCCCGCCCCAGCGCCCCTCACCGTTCTCCTGGGCGAAGCGCGAGGCCTCCAGGAACGTCACCTCGCGCTCGGCGTCCAGGTCCTTCTTGTTCCCGCAGAGGATGATGACGATGCTGGGGCTGGCGAGCGTGCGCGCGTCCGCCAGCCAGTTGGTCAGCGCGTTGTACGTCTCCCGGCTGCGGGGGGCGCGTCACGGGCGCTGGGGGGCGCCCAGCACCGACCGCCCCCCGAGAGCCCCCGGACCCACCTGGTGATGTCGTAGACCAGCAACGCGCCGGCGGCGCCGCGGTAATAGCTCCGGGTCACCGACCTGGGGAGGGGGGCGGGGAGGGAAAACGGGGGGTCCCGGTGGGTCGGAGCCACAAAGAAGCCCCCGAGAAGGGGGGGAATGGGGGAAATAAATGGGGCGCTCTCGGGCGCCCCCCACCTGAAGCGCTCCTGCCCGGCCGTGTCCCAGATCTGCAGCTTCACCGTCTTCCCGCCCACGCTCACCACCTTGGAGCCGAACTCCACGCCGATGGTGTGGTTGGAGTCCTGCTTGACTGCGGAAACGGGACGCGGAGCTGAAACGGGGGGCGGCGGCGGAAACGGGGACGCGGAGCTGAAACGGGGGACGGCGGCGGAAACGGGGAAAGGGGGAAATGGGGGACGGCGGCGGAAACGGGGAAAGGGGGAAACGGGGGACGGCGGCGGAAACGGGGACGCGGAGCTGAAACGGGGGCGGCGGCGGAAACGGGGAAAGGGGGAAATGGGGGACGGCGGCGGAAACGGGGAAAGGGGGAAACGGGGGACGGCGGGGGAAACGGGGAAAGGGGGAAATGGGGGGACGGCGGGGGAAACGGGGGAAAGGGGGAAATGGGGGGACGGCGGCGGAAACGGGGAAAGGGGGAAATGGGGGACGGCGGGGGAAACGGGGAAAGGGGGAAACGGGGGACGGCGGCGGAAACGGGGGAAAGGGGGAAATGGGGGACGGCGGCGGAAACGGGGGAAAGGGGGAAATGGGGGGACGGCGGCGGAAACGGGGGAAAGGGGGAAATGGGGGGACGGCGGCGGAAACGGGGGAAAGGGGGAAATGGGGGGACGGCGGCGGAAACGGGGGACGCGGATATCGGGGAAAGGCGGCGGAAATGGGGAACGCGCTGGTCGGGGGAAACAGCGGGAGAAACGGGGGGAAAGGGGGAAATGGGGGGAAACGGCGGCGGAAACGGGGAAACGGCGGGAAAAGGCGGCGGAAATCAGGGGGAACGTGGAAGTCGGGAGGAAAGGGCGGCGGAAACGGCGGGAAAAGGCGGAAATTGGGGGGAAAAGGCGGCGGGAAACGGCGGGAAAAGGTGGCGGAAATCGAGGGGAATGTGGAAGTCAGGAGGAAAGGGCGGCGGAAACGGCGGGAAAAGGCGGAAATCAAGGGGAAAAGGCAGCGGAAACGGCGGGAAAAGGTGGCAGAAACGGGGGGAACGTGGAAGTCGGGAGGAAAAGGTGGCAGAAATGGGGGAAAAAGGTGGAAATGGGGGGAAAAGGCGGCGGAAACGGGGGGAGGAAAAGGCGGTGGAAACGTGGAAGTTGGGAGGAAAAGGTGGCGGAAACGGGGGGAAAAGGTGGAAATCGGGAGGAAATGGTGGTGGAAACCAGGGGGGAAAAGGCGGGAAATGGGGGGAAAAGGTGGGATACGGGGAGGAGGAAAAGGAGGAAACCGGGAGGAAGAAAAGGAGGAAACCGGGGAGGAAAAGGAGGAAAATGGGAGGAAAAGGAGGAAAACGGGAGGAAAAGGTGGCGGAAACCAGGGGAAAAGGCAGGAAATGGGGGGAAAAGGCGGGATACGGGGAGGAGGAAAAGGCGGAAAACGGGGGGAGGAAAAGGCGGAAAACGGGGGGAGGAAAAGGCGGAAAACGGGGGGAGGAAAAGGCGGAAAACGGGAGCTTTCCGGCTCCCGCCGTTCATTCCGGAGCGGAACCGGAGGCGCCCGAAGCCCCACGCAAGGCGCTCACACTTGTTCTCGATGAACTGGTGCAGCAGACAGGACTTCCCGGTGCCCGCGCTGCCGATCACCAGGAACTTGAACAGGAAATCTGCGGGAAAAGGGGAAAAAAGCCCCATTTGGGGGGTTTTGGGGTTCACACGGGGATTTCCTGCCCGCCCGCGGCAAACGGGGCGGGAAGAGCCAGAACGGCCCAAAATGGGGGTGGGGGTTCCCATCACACACAGAGCCCCACAGACCCCCTATAGGGACCCCAGACCCCTACAGGGACCCATACAACCTCTATAGGGCCCACAGACCCCCTATAGGGACCCCAGACCCCTACAGGGACCCATACAACCTCTATAGGGCCCACAGACCCCCTATAGGGACCCCAGACCCCTACAGGGACCCATACAACCTCTATAGGGCCCACGGACCCCCTATAGGGACCCCAGACCCCTACAGGGACCCATACAACCTCTATAGGGCCCACAGACCCCCTATAGGGCACCACAGAACCTCTATAGAGCCCCCAGACCCCCTACAGGGACCCATAAACACCCCCCCAACCCACATAGGGCCCCATGGAACCCCTACATGGACCCCTGACCCCCTATAGGGCACCACAGAACCTCTATAGGGCTCCCATAGACACCCCCCCAACGCACATAGGGGCCCATAGACCCCCCTATAGGGCCCCCAAACCCTCTATAGTGTTCCATACAACCTCTATAGGCCTCCCATAGACACCCCCAACCCACATAGGGGCCCACAGAACCCCTATAGGGACCCCAGACCCCCCATAAGGACCCATAGAACCTCTATAGGGCTCCCATAGACACCCCCCAACCCCACATAGGGGCCCCACAGAACCCTATAGGGTCCCCACAGACCCCCCATAGGACCCCACAGCCCCTCTAAAGGGCCCCCAAAACCCCTACAGGGCCCCACAGATCCCTATAGGGCCTCCACAGCCACCCCCCATCCCACATAGGGGTCCCACAGCCCCCCCATAGGGCCCCCAAAACTCCTATGAGGCCCCACAGACCCCTATACGGTCCCCACAGCCACCCCCCGATCCCACACAGGGCCCACAGACCCCTATAGGGTCCCCACAGCCACCCCCCATCTCACAGAGGGCCCCACAGAACCCTATAGGGTCCCCACAGACCCCCCATAGGACCCCACAGCCCCTCTAAAGGGCCCCCAAAACCCCTATAGAGCCCCACAGATCCCCACAGGGCCTCCACAGCCACCCCCCACCCCACATAGGGGTCCCACGGCCCCTCCATAGGGCCCCTAAAACCCCTATAGGGCCCCACAGAACCCCCATAGGGCCCCCAAAACCCCTATAAGGCCCCACAGACCCTCCATAGGGCCCCACAGACCCTCTATAAACCCCCCCAGACCCCCTGCAGCCCCCCCACACCCTCTATGGGGCCCCCAAAACACCCCGCACCCCCCCCAGAGACCTCCTCCGCCCCACATAGGGCCCCACAGACCCCCCCCGCATGCCACACAGGGGCTCCCAGAGCCTGTGTGGGGCCGCACAGCGCCCCCCCGCCCCAGCCGGGCCCCGCTGGCCGCCCCGGGCCCACCGTAGGTCTCG
The DNA here is from genome assembly GCF_037038585.1 of Patagioenas fasciata. Taxonomy (NCBI): domain Eukaryota; kingdom Metazoa; phylum Chordata; class Aves; order Columbiformes; family Columbidae; genus Patagioenas; species Patagioenas fasciata. The sequence continues at coordinate 151,588 of NC_092552.1, read as the reverse complement.
GACATGCTGGAGCCGCGGCCGGGCCGCTCCCGCCGCCTCCGCCGCTACCGGGCCGGACCGGAGGGAGCGGGTGCAATATGGCGGCGCCCCGGGGAGCCGCTTCCGGGGTGTGCGCGCATGCGCCGAGAGGGGGCTGCCAGGAGATGGGCGGAGCCAGGCGCCGGCGAGAGGCGTGGCGAGAGGGAGTGGGCGTGGCTGAAGGGGCGGTGGGATCCAGGGTCCTAAACTCCGGTCGCATCAAACAGCTCGGGACCACCCCCCTGCCCCAAACCCCCCAAATCCGGGACCCCCCCAGCCCCAACCCCCCCCCCCAGATCCATGCACCCCTCCGCCCCAAACCACCCAAATCCGACACCCCCCCCTAGCCCCCCCCCCCCCCCAAATCCATGCACCCCCCGGCCCCAAACCCCTCCCCAAATCCACAGTCCCTCCGCCCCAAACCCCCCCAAATCCGGGACCCCCCCACCCAGGGATCCCCCGACCTCCCCACTCCCCCAACCACCCTCATTAACCCCCCCTCCCAAAAAAAAACCGCGGGGGGGTCCCAGGTCCTTCCAGCTCCTTTATTCTGGGGGTGCTGGGGAGGGGGTGCAGCGGGGGTTTATTACATTTATACAGTCACAGCACGGGGGGGGCCCGGGGGTCCCCAAAGTGGAGGGTGTTGGGGGGGGGGAGGCTGTGAATATTTTGGGGTGATTTTCCTGGATTTTGGTTAAAATCTTTACAAACTCTGACCCCCCCCAACTTTGGGGGTACCCCCCCCCAATGGTTCTGACCCCCCCCCCCGGCTCTATGGCTTGTGCATGGGAAGTGGGGGGGCCGGGGGGGGACCCCGGGCGGGGGGGGTGGCAGAAACCGGGGGAGGGGGAGGAGAAAAGGGGGGCACCCCCTGGTACCCCCCCCTCAAATTAACCCAGGATTTGAGGGACCCCAGAATTTGGGGGGTGGGGAGGGGATCACCCAGAAATTGGGGGGGGGCACCCAGTATTAGAGGACACCCACTTTTGGGGGGCAACACCCGTAATTTGGGAGGGGGTCACCCCCCTCCAGCTCCTCCCCCACCCCCACATCGACACCCCCATGGGGTCCAAAAAGGGGGGGGGGGGGAATCCCCCAATCCCCCCCCACGGGACGCCCCCAAATCTGCCGGACCGTCCCCAAAACTCAAGGGGTGGAGCCCCCAAGAAGTGGTGGAGTGGTCCCCAAATTTGGGGGGGGCGCTGGGGGGTCACTTCCGGCGGGAGGGGGCGCTGGGGCGCCGGGGGGGCCCCTCGTCCGTGGAGGAGGTGGTGGGGAGGCCCTGCTGCCACCGGGCCAGCTCCGCGTGCTCCTGGGCGCTGGCGGCCAGGGCCTTGAGCCACCCCTGCATGTCCTCCTGGGGGGCCCACACCGTCAGAACCCCCGGAAATCAACAGAGCCCCCCAAAAAAACATCAGGACCCCCCCGGAAACCATTGGAACGTCCCCAGGAACCATCGGAACCCCCCCGGAAACCATTGGAACGTCCCCAGGAACCATTGGAACCCCCCCGGAAACCATTGGAACATCCCCAGGAACCATCGGAACCCCCCTGGAAACCATTGGAACATCCAAAAAAAACATCGGAACCCCCCCGGAAACCATTGGAACGTCCCCAGGAACCATCGGAACCCCCCCGGAAACCATCAGAACCCCCCCGGAAACCATTGGAACATCCCCAGGAACCATTGGAACCCCCCCAGAAACCATTGGAACATCCCCAGGAACCATCAGAACCCCCCCAGAAACCATCGGAACCCCCCCGGAAACCATTGGAACATCCCCAGGAACCATCGGAACCCCCCCAGAAACCATTGGAACATCCCCAGAAACCATCGGAACCCCCCCAAACCATCAGAACCCCCCCAAACCATCAGAACCCCTCCAGAAACCATTGGAACCCCCCCGGAAACCATTGGAACATCCCCAGAAACCATCAGAAACCCCCTGAAAATCATCAGGACCCCCCCAGAAACCATTGGAACCCCCCCCGAAATCATCAGACCCCCCTACAAATTCAACCTCCCCCCCAAAACCTCCACAGCCCCCCAAGATCCCCTGTCCTCGGGGGGGGGGGGGACACACCCCAAAAATCATGATCCCCCAAAAAACTCATCACCCCCTCCCAAAAATCACCTCCCCCAAATGATACCCCCCCCATTGCCCCCATTGTCCCCCATTGCCCCCCATTGTCCCCATTGCCCCCGTTGTCCCCATTGCCCCCATTGCCCTCATTGCCCCCATTGCCCCCGTTGTCCCCCATTGCCCCCATCGCCCTCGTTGTCCCCAATGCCCCCATTGCCCCCATAGCCCCCATCGCCCCTGTTGCCCCCCTTGCCTCCGTCGCCCCCATCGCCCCCATCGCCCCCATGGCCCCCATCGCCCCCATGGCCCCCATCGCCCCCATGGCCCCACCTCGTCCTTGGCCTGCAGGAGGAACTCGCTCCCGTCGCTGGTCCTGCAACAAGAGCCATCCTGAGACCCCCCCAGCGTGGGGCGCCAGGACCGGGGGGGCACCCAGGAACGTGGGGGGCACCCAGGAATGTGGGGGCTCTGAGGACCATGGGGAGTGCCGAGGAATGTGGGGGGCACCCAGGAATGTGGGGGGCACTGAGGACCATGGGGGTTCTGAGGACCATGGGGGCACTGGGGAATGTGGGGAGCACTGACGAACATGGGGGGCACCAGGGGTGTTGGGGGCACAGGGGTGTTTGTTGGGTCACCGAGGGGCGTTTTGGGCAGTAGGGGTGTTTGTTGGGGCACAGGGGTGTCTGTTGGGGGCACAGGGGTGTTTGTTGGGGCACCGAGGGGCGTTTTGGGCAGTAGGGGTGTTTGTTGGGGCACCGAGGGGCGTTTTGGGCAGTAGGGGTGTTTGTTGGGGCACCGAGGGGCGTTTTGGGCAGCAGGGGTGTTTGTTGGGGCACCGAGGGGCGTTTTGGGCAGTAGGGGTGTTTGTTGGGGCACCGAGGGGCGTTTTGGGCAGTAGGGGTGTTTGTTGGGGCACCGAGGGGCGTTTTGGGCAGCAGGGGTGTTTGTTGGGGCACCGAGGGGCGTTTTGGGCAGCAGGGGTGTTTGTTGGGGCACCGAGGGGCGTTTTGGGCAGCAGGGGTGTTTGTTGGGGCACTGAGGGGCGTTTTGGGCAGTAGGGGTGTTTGTTGGGGCACCGAGGGGCGTTTTGGGCAGTAGGGGTGTTTGTTGGGGTCACTGAGGGGCGTTTTGGGCAGCAGGGGTGTCTGTTGGGGCACCGAGGGGCGTTTTGGGCAGCAGGGGTGTTTGTTGGGGCACCGAGGGGCGTTTTGGGCAGCAGGGGTGTTTGTTGGGGCACCGAGGGGCGTTTTGGGCAGCAGGGGTGTTTGTTGGGGCACCGAGGGGCGTTTTGGGCAGCAGGGGTGTTTGTTGGGGCACAGGGGTGTTTGTTGGGGCACCGAGGGGCGTTTTGGGCAGTAGGGGTGTTTGTTGGGGCACAGGGGTGTCTGTTGGGGCACCGAGGGGCGTTTTGGGCAGTAGGGGTGTTTGTTGGGGCACAGGGGTGTTTGTTGGGGCACCGAGGGGCGTTTTGGGCAGTAGGGGTGTTTGTTGGGGCACAGGGGTGTCTGTTGGGGCACCGAGGGGCGTTTTGGGCAGTAGGGGTGTTTGTTGGGGCACAGGGGTGTTTGTTGGGGCACCGAGGGGCGTTTTGGGCAGTAGGGGTGTTTGTTGGGGCACAGGGGTGTCTGTTGGGGCACCGAGGGGCGTTTTGGGCAGCAGGGGTGTTTGTTGGGGCACAGGGGTGTCTGTTGGGGCACCGAGGGGCGTTTTGGGCAGTAGGGGTGTTTGTTGGGGCACCGAGGGGCGTTTTGGGCAGCAGGGGTGTTTGTTGGGGCACAGGGGTGTTTGTTGGGGCACCGAGGGGCGTTTTGGGCAGTAGGGGTGTTTGTTGGGGCACAGGGGTGTCTGTTGGGGCACCGAGGGGCGTTTTGGGCAGCAGGGGTGTTTGTTGGGGCACAGGGGTGTTTGTTGGGGCACCGAGGGGCGTTTTGGGCAGCGGGGGTGTTTGTTGGGGCACAGGGGTGTCTGTTGGGGCACCGAGGGGCGTTTTGGGCAGCAGGGGTGTTTGTTGGGGCACCGAGGGGCGTTTTGGGCAGTAGGGGTGTTTGTTGGGGCACCGAGGGGCGTTTTGGGCAGCAGGGGTGTTTGTTGGGGCACAGGGGTGTTTGTTGGGGGCACAGGGGTGTTTGTTGGGGCACAGGGGTGTTTGTTGGGGCACAGGGGTGTCTGTTGGGGCACCGAGGGGCGTTTTGGGCAGCAGGGGTGTCTGTTGGGGCACCGAGGGGCGTTTTGGGCAGCAGGGGCGCTGTGGCCCCACCGGAGCTTGAAGACGTTCTTCCTCTTGCGGTAGTCGCTGGCCACCTCGCAGGTGGCGCCCAGGAGGCTCCGGGGGGGCTCCCCGCCGTGGGTGCCCCCGCCCGCCGGCCCCTTGGCGTCCTTGTAGAAGCCCAGGTCCCCCTTGCTCAGCACGCAGTACAGGGTCACCCAGGACCTGCGGGACACGGAGCCCGGGAACCCTCAGGGGGACCCCAAAACATGGGGAACCCTCAGGGGACACCCCAAAACATGGGGAACCCTCACGGGGGCACGGAGCCCGGGAACCCTCAGGGGGACACCCCAAAACATGGGGAACCCTCATTGGGGACACGGAGCCCGGGAACCCTCAGGGGACACCCCAAAACATGGGGAACCCTCAGGGGACACCCCAAAACATGGGGAACCCTCAGGGGGACACGGAGCCCCGGGAACCCTCAGGGGACACCCCAAAACATGGGGAACCCTCAGGGGACACCCCAAAACATGGGGAACCCTCATTGGGGACACTGAGCCCCGGGAACCCTCAGGGGGACACCCCAAAACATGGGGAACCCTCAGGGGACACCCCAAAACATGGGGAACCCTCATTGGGGACACTGAGCCCCGGGAACCCTCAGGGGGACACCCCAAAACATGGGGAACCCTCAGGGGACACCCCAAAACATGGGGAACCCTCACTGGGGACACTGAGCCTGGGGAACCCTCACTGGGGACACGGAGCCAACTGATGGACACCCCAAAACCTGGGGAACCTTCTCAACTGATGGACCTTCAGACCCCGGAGACTTCTCCACGGATGGACCCCAAACCCCGGTGACCCCAAACCCTGGTGACCCCAAACCCTGGTGACCCTCTCCATGGATGGACCCCAAGTCATGGTGACCCTTCTCCATCAATGGACCCCAAAACCCAGTGACCCTTCTCCATCAATGGACACCCCAAGTCATGGTGCCCCTCTCCATGGATGGACCCCAACCCTCAGTGCCCCCTCCATGGACCCCAATCCCTGGTGATCCCCTCCATGGACCCCAACCCCGGTGCCCCCTTCCCGGACCCCAGCCCCGGTGCCCCCTCCATGGACCCCAATCCCTGGTGATCCCCTCCATGGACCCCAGCCCCGGTGCCCCCTCCATGGACCCCAAATCCTGGTGCCCCCTCCATGGACCCCAATCCCTGGTGATCCCCTCCATGGACCCCAGCCCCGGTGCCCCCTCCATGGACCCCAATCCCTGGTGATCCCCTCCATGGACCCCAGCCCCAGTGCCCCCTCCCTGGCCCCCGGCCCCGGTGCCCCCGCCGCGCCCCCACCTGTTGGCCGCCCTGCGCGCCCCGTCCAGGTCGTGCTTGCGCAGCAGGAACCCCTCGTGCGCCGCGGCGAGCGCGGGCGGCGGGGCTGGGGGCGCCGAGCCCTGCGCCGGGGCCGAGCGCGAGCGCCGCGCGTCCCCCTGCCCCGGCTCCTTGGGCCGCGGGCGCCGGCGCGGGCGGGGGCGATCGCGGGCGCGGGGCCGATCGGGCCGGGGGGGGCGCTCCGGGAGAGCCTCCGGGCCGGGGGGCAGCCGGGCGGGGGGGTCCCGCTCGCGGGGCTGGGGGGACAGGGGTCAGCGGGGGACACGGGGGCACAGGGGGGCACGGGGGGCACAGGGGGGGACACGGGGGCACTGGGGGGATATGGAGTCAGCGGGGGACATGGGGGTACTGGGGGCACAGGGGGGGACACGGGGTCAGCGGGGGACACGGGGTCACCAGGGGCACAGGGGCACCGGGGGGACATGGGGGGACAGGGGACATGGAAGGACACAGGGGACACAGGGGACACAGGGTCACTGGGAGACATGGGGACACTGGGGGACACGGGGCACACCTGAGGGTCAGTGAGGGGTCAACAAGGGGAAGCCAAGGGGACACAAGGGGGACACCAAAGAGACACTGAGGGGACACCGAGGGGACACCGAGGGGACACGGAGGGGACACCACGCGCTCACCGAGTCCGGCGCGGGGCCGCCCGCCTCCTTCTCCTGCAGCTGCTCCACGATGTCGGCCAGGGTGGCTTTGCTGGGGGACAAGGGGGGCCGGGGGGTCACTGTCACTCGTGTCCCCATGTCACCCGTGTCTCCTGTGTCCCCACGTCCCCATGTCCCCGCATCCCCATATCCCCATGTCACCCATGTCCCCACAACCCATGTCCCCATGTCACCCATGTCCCTGTGTCCCTGTGTCCCCATGTCCCTGTGTCACCTGTGTCACTCATGTCCCCTGTCCCCATGTCACCTGTGTCCCCATGTCCCTGCATCCCCGCGTCCCCATGTCACCCGCGTCCCCATGTCACCCGCGTCCCTGTGTCCCCATGTCACCTGTGTCCCCTGTCCCCATGTCACGCATGTCCCTGTGTCACCCATGTCCCCATGTCACCCATGTCCCCGCGTCCCCATGTCACTGTGTCACCATGTCACCCATGTCACCTGTGTCCCCGTGTCACTGTGTCCCCTGTCCCCATGTCATGCGTGTCCCTGTGTCCCTGTGTCACCCGTGTCCCCATGTCCCCGTGTCACCCATGTCCCCTGTCCCCATGTCACACGTGTCCCTGTGTCACCTGTGTCCCCACGTCCTCATGTCCCCATGTCACCTGTGTCACCTGCGTCCCTGCGTCCCCGTGTCCCCATGTCCCCGTGTCCCCATGTCCCCGTGTCCCCATGTCACCCGTGCCCGTGTGCCCCCGCGTCCCCGCGCCGCCCACCCTTTGCCGTCGTGGCGCGGGGGCTCGTGCTCGCTGGACTCCTGGCGCTCCAGGCGGCGCTCGCGGCGCTCGCGGTGCCGCTCGGGCGCTGCCGCGGGGCCCTCGGTCCCCTCCTCGGCCGGGGGGGGCGCCGGGGGCTCCCCCGCGGTGCCTTTCGGGGGGGGCTCCCCGGGGGCGGCCACGCGGTCCAGCTGGGGCTGCAGGCGCTCGGGGCGCAGCTCCTGGCGCACGTAGGCCACGCGGTGCCGCTCGGCGCCGGGGGACGGGGGGGTCGCCCCCGGGGACGGGGACGTCACCGCCGGGGAGGGGGACGGGGACGGGGGGGTCGGCGCCGGGGGCTCCCCCCCCGGGAACTTGCGGCTCAGCAGGGGGGTCGGGGGTTGCTTGTTCTGCTCGGCCTTGAGCTTCTCGATCTGAGAGTGCGGGGACAGAGGAAGAGGAGCGGGAGGAAGAGGAGGAGGAGGAGGAAGGTGAGGGAGGTGATGGAGATGAGGAGGAGATGATGGAGATGGAGAAGATGGACCTGAAGATGAAGCTGATAAAGATGAAGATCAAGACGGAGACGAAGATGGAGATGGAGACAAAGACGAAGAAGATGAAGATGGGGATGAAGATGAAGATGGGGATGGGGATGAAGATGGGGGAGTGGATGGAGATGACAAAGATGAAAATGAAGAGGAAGATGAAGATGGGGATGGCCATGAAGCTGATGAAGATGAAGATGATGATGGAGATGAAGATGGAGATGGAGATGAAGATGGAGATGGAGATGAAGATGGAGATGGAGACGGAGATGGAGATGGAGACGGAGATGAAGATGGAGATGGAGATGATGGAGATGAAGATGAGCATGAAGATCAAGATGACGCAGACAAAGATGAAGATGTTGGAGATGGAGATGAAGACAAAGATGGAGATGAAGATGATAGAGATGGAGACAAAGATGAAATGAGGATGGAGATGGAGACAAAGATGAAGATGATGGAGACGAAGATGGAGATGGACATGAAGATGAAGATGGAGACAAAGATGGAGACAGAGACAAAGATGAAATGAGAATGGAAATGGAGACAAAGATGAAGATGGAGATGGAGACGAAGATTAAGACGAAGATGGAGACGAAGATGGAGATGGAGACAAAGATGGAGATGGAGACAAAGATGAAATGGATGGGATGCAGACGAAGGTGAAACGGATGGGACGGCGGCTCCAGCGCCGTGCCCGGGGCCCCGCGGAGCCGCCGGTGCCGTGGCCGTACCGTGGTGAGGCGGCGCAGGGCGCTGAAGCGCTCGTCCCAGGCGGCCGCCGCCCTCCTGAAGGCCTCGTGGCGCCGCAGCAGCTGCTCCACCTCGTCCACGCTGCCCCCCAGCTCCCGGCTCCGCAGCAGCGGCTCCTGCGCCGCCAGCCAGGCCTCGGCCACCCCCGCCTCCTGCGCAAACTGCTGCACCTCCAGCGCTGCGGGCGACGCACGCGTGGGACCACCCACGGCTGCACAGCCGCACCACCCACGGCAGCCCACCCTGCGTGGGACCACCCACAGCATCCCAGCACCACCCACGGCAGCCCAGCCCGCGTGGGACCACCCACAGCATCCCAGCACCACCCACAGCATCCCAGTACCGCGTGGGACCACCCATGGCAGCCCAACTGCACCAACCAGAGCATCCCAGTACTGTGTGGGACCACCCAGAGCAGCCCATCCCCACGTGAGACCACCCACAGCATCCCACCCCGCGTGGGACCATCCACGGCAACCCAGCACCACCACCCACAGCATCCCATCCCCATGGTGGGACCACCAGGAACACCCCACCCCCCTGATGGGACCACCAGGAACACCCCATCCCCATGGTGGGACCACCAGGAACATCCCACCCCCCTGATGGGACCACCAGGAACACCCCATCCCCATAGTGGGACCACCAGGAACATCCCACCCCCCTGATGGGACCACCAGGAACACCCCACCCCCCTGATGGGACCACCAGGAACACCCCATCCCCGTGGTGGGACCACTAGGAACATCTGACCCCCCTGGTGGGACCACAAAGAACACCCCACCCCCCTGGTGGGACCACCAGGAACATCTGATCCCCATGGTGGGACCACCAGGAACACCCCACCCCCGTGGTGGGACCACCAGGACCACCTGGCAGCGCTGGGACTCACTCTGCTGCAGCCACTCCCAGTGCTTGTCCCACTTCTCCGTCATCTCCTTCTTCTTGGCCAACAGCTTGTCCACGTGGGCTTTGATCTGCAAGCAGGCGGGTTGGGACCCCCAGCGCTGGTGTCCCCCCTCCTCTGGTGGTGCAAGCGCCCCCTGCAGGCTGCCCCACCTCGTCGGCCGCCGGGCTCTTGCTGAGGAGGAGGCTCTTGCCCAGCTCCAGGCAGGCGGCCACGCTCTTGGCGCGCGCGTCCATCTCGCTCTTGAGGCTTTGGTGCTCGCTCATCAGCAGCTCCACCGAGGACACGTCCCTGGGGGGGGCGGAGCTGGAGGGGCGGGAGGGGACGGGGACAAACCCCCCCCGGGGCCTGGAGTTGGGCCAGGACCTGGGACACCAGGATGGGCCGGGACATGGTTGGACGTGGGACCTTGTGTTGAGACAGGACACAGGTCCTTGGGATGGGCCAGGACATGGTCCTTGGCACCACAGATGGGCCGGGAGCCGCTTCTTGGGATGGGCCAGGACATGGGACCTTGAGTTGGGACAAGAGCTGGGACCTCAGGATGGGCCAGGACATGGGACCTTGAGTTGGGACAAGAAGTAGGACCTTGGGATAGACCAGGACTTGGATCATTGACTTGGGTCAGGACTTGGATATTTGAGTTGGGGCAGGACACGGGTCCTTGAGTTGAGGCAGGACACGGGTCCTTGAGTTGGGACCTTGGGATGGGCCAGGACTTGGACCATTGAGCTGGGCCAGGACTTGGGTCCTTGAGTTGGGCCAGGACTTGGGTCCTTCACACGGGCCAGGACTTGGGTCCTTGATTCGAGCCAGGACTTGGATCCTTGAGTTGGGCCAGGACTTGGGTCCTTGAGTTGGGTCAGGACTTGGACCATTGAGTTGGGCCAGGACTTGGGTCCTTGAGTTGGGCCAGGACTTGGGTCCTTGAGTTGGGCCAGGACTTGGACCATTGAGTTGGGCCAGGACTTGGGTCCTTGACTCGGGCCAGGACACGGTGACCCCAGCGTGCACCAGGACACGGTTCCGTCACCACGCATGGCCCGGGAGACGCTCCCCGGTCCCCCCGCCCACCTGGGCTTCTCCGCGGCGCCGATCTGCCCCAGCACCCCGTCCATCCAGGCCAGCAGGTCCCTGGCGGCGCCCACGAAGCGGATCTTGTCGGCCACGCTGGCCACGTGCAGCCGGCACTGCTCGCAGGCGGCCAGCAGCTCCTTCCAGGCGCGCAGCACCTCCTGCTCGCGCCCCGCGATGGCGGCGGCGGCGTCGCCGGCGTAGAGCGTCCGCAGCTGCGCCGCCGCCTCCTGCAGCCGCCGCACCTGCGCCACCAGCAGCTCCACGTCGCGCTCGAAGGCGCCCAGGGCGCGGTGCAGCGCGCCGGCCGAGCCGCGGGCCTCGCGCGCCGCCAGCTCCGGCAGCCGCCGCCGCGTCTCCTCGATCTGCCCCAGCACCTCCGTGCAGTCGTTGAAGAACTTGTGCAGCTCGTGCGACGCCGCCAGCATCTGCGCGCGCGTCTCCATGAGCTCCAGCAGCTCGGCCCAGGCCTCGTTGACGCCGTCCTTCCACTCGGCGATGGTGGCGGCGTCGGCGTGGCCGTAGTCGATGAGCTCGTCCACCATCTGGTTGACGGCGGCGATGCGCTCCTGCCCCACGCTGCCCGTCTCGCTCGCGAACTCCAGGAACTTCTCCTGCAGCACCTGGGGGGCGGGCGGGCGGGGTCAGGGGCGGGGCTGCGGTGGCCACGCCCGCAATGGGTGGGGCCCAGGAGCTCCAGGGTGGACCATTGATGGTGCCCAGGAGGTCCAGGATGGGCCATTGGTGGTGACCATGGCCACCAGTATGGACCATTCGTGGTGTCCAGAAGCTCCAGGATGGACCATTGATGGTGCCCAGGAGACCCAGGATGGACCACTGATGACACCCAGCTCCATTGGTGGTGACCTTGACCACCAGTATGGACCATTGGTGATGACCATGACCACCAGTACTGACCATTCATGGTGCCCAGAAGATCCAGGATGGACCACTGATGGTGCCCAGGACCATTGGTGGTGACCATGACCACCAGGATGGATCATTGATGGCGCCCAGGACCATTGGTGGTGACCATGACCACCAGTATGGAACAATTTAGCGTGCCCAGGACCCCAGTCAAGGACCATTCACGGTGCCCAGGACCAGGAGGGTGCCCAGGACCCTGGCGCAGGATGGGGACCACCCCATGACTCCCACCATAAGACAGAGACAATGCCAAGACTTCCAGCACAGCGTGGGGACAACACCAAGACCTCCAGACCATGATGGAGACAGCACCAGGACCTCCAGACCATGATGGGGACAACACCAAGATCTCCAGACCATGACAGAGACAATGACAAGGCCTCCAGCACAGGATGGAGACAACACCAGGACCTCCAGCACAGGATGGGGACAACACCAAGACCGCTGGACCATGATGGAGACAACACCAGGACCTCCAGACCACGATGGGGACAAAACCAGGACCTCCAGCACAGGATGGGGACAACACCAGGATCTCCAGACCATGACAGAGACATCACCAAGACCTCCAGCACAGGATGGGGACAACGCCAAGACCTCCAGACCATGATGGGGGCAACTCCAGACTACGATGGGGACAACACCAGGACCTCCAGACCATGATGGAGACAACCCCAAGACCTCCAGACCATGATGGGGGCAACTCCATCCCCCCAGCCCCCGACCAGCAGCGTGACCCCCCGGGCGCGTCCCCACTGACCGTGACGTGCTCGAAGTCCTGTCCCAGCTCGGGCGAGGTGGCCACCACCTCCTTCTCGGCGATCCAGTGCTCCAGCTCGTCCACCTCGCGGTTGAGCTGGTAGAGCCAGTACTGCTGCTCCAGCTTGGCCTTGCGCTCCTCCACCAGGTCCTTCAGAGACACGTACAGCCGGTCAACCTGCGACTGACGCCTGCTGACCTGTTCGCTGGGCGGGGGACAGCGCGAGTCAGCCGGGGGGCCACCCGGGGCGGGGGTGACGGGGGCGCCCCCAAGGGCTCCTCAGCGGCTCCACAACACCTGGTGGGCCTCCGGAACTTGGTGTGCACCCAACGGTCGAGGTCTCCCCAAGACTTGGTGTCCCCCCATAACCTGGTGTCCCCCAAACCCTGGTGTTCCCCAAACCCTGGTGTTCCCCAAACCCTGGTGTCCTCCAAACCCTGGTGTCCCCCCACAACCTGGTGTCCCCCAAACCCTCATGTCCTCCCAACACTTGGTGTGTCCCCACAACCCCATGTTCTCCAAGACCTGGTGTCCCCCAAATACTCAACGCCCCCTCAACACCCAACGCCCCCAACACGTCCCCAAGCACCGGTGTCCCCCAAACACTCAGTGCCCCCTCAACACCCAATGTCCCCAACACGTCCCCAAGCACCGGCGTCCCCCAAACACTCAATGCCCCCTCAACACCCAACGCCCCCAACACGCCCCCAAGCACCGGTGTCCCCCAAACACTCAATGCCCCCTCAACACCCAATGTCCCCAACACGTCCCCAAGCACCGGCGTCCCCCAAACACTCAACGCCCCCTCAACACCCAATGCCCCCAACACGTCCCCAAGCACCAGTGTCCCCCAAACACTCAATGCCCCCTCAACACCCCATGTCCCCAACACGTCCCCAAGCACCGGTGTCCCCCAAACACTCAACACCCCCTCAACACCCAATGTCCCCAACACGCCCCCAAGCACCGGCGTCCCCCAAACACTCAATGTCCCCTCAACACCCAATGTCCCCAACACGCCCCCAAGCACCGGCGTCCCCCAAACACTCAATGTCCCCTCAACACCCAATGTCCCCAACACGCCCCCAAGCACCGGCGTCCCCCAAACACTCAATGCCCCCTCAACACCCAATGCCCCCAACACATCCCCAAGCACCGGCGTCCCCCACCTTTGCGGGTGCCCGAGCTCCAGGAGCGCCCGGCACTGGCGGGACAGCTGGGCGATGGTCTCCTCGTAGTTCTCCACCGTCTGCTCCATCAGAAGGTGCTTCTTGAGGAGCTGGAGGGTGCTCTGCTCGTCCTGGGGGGCACACGCGGGGCGGGTGAGGCGCTTTGCTTTGGGGTCCACGGGCGTCCCCCGCCCCCGGCCGCGCGCTCAGCACCTTCCCCGTGTCGTCGCTCATGAGCAGCAGCTCCTGCTCGCCCAGCCAGGCCTCCACCTCGGCCAGGTCGCCGTAGAACTGGTGCAGCCGGAAGGCGGCGTCCAGGTCCTGCTGGCGCCGCTCGGCCAGCGCCTCCAGCTCGGCCCAGAGCGCGCCCAGGCGGCCCCGCAGCGCCTGCACCGCCTCGGCCTCGGGGCTGCACACGGCGGCCGCGGCGCCCGCGCGCTCCAGCAGCTCCTCCACGCGCGACCGGCGCGCCTGCAGCTCCCGGCGCAGGCTCTGCGGGGACGGACGGACACGTGGGCGGGTGGATGGACAGACCGGCGGATGGGTGCTGGATGGACAGACCGGCGGATGGGTGCTGGATGGACACACCGGCGGATGGGTGCTGGATGGACAGACCGGCGGATGGGTGCTGGATGGACAGACCGGCGGATGGGTGGTGGATGGACAGGTGGATGGACAGACCGGCGGATGGGTGCTGGATGGACAGACCGGCGGATGGGTGCTGGATGGACAGGTGGATGGATGGATGGGTGGACGGATGGACAGGTGGATGGGCAGATGGGCGGATGAGTGCTGGATGGCTGGACGGATGGACAGGCGGATGGACAGATGGGCGGATGAGTGCTGGATGGGTGGACGGATGGACAGGTGGATGGACAGATGGGTGGACGGATAGATGGGCGGGCGGGTAGGTGGGTGGGTGGATGGGTGGACGGATGGAGAAGGCCGGGGGTTCCCCAGGAGGCCATAGGGGGTCCCCAGGGGGCCATAGGAGGGTCCTCAGAGGGCCATAGGGGGTACCCAGGAGGCCATAGGGGGTACCCAGGAGGCCATAGGGGGTCCCCAGGAGGCCATAGGGGGTCCCCACCGCCCGGCGCTGACCTGGTTCTTCTTGATGAGCTGCTGCACCGTCTGCAGGTTGGTGCCGAGGTCCTTGAGCGTGGCCAAGGGGAGCCGCTCCTGCACCCACAGCTGGGGGCAGCTCCGGGTCAGCCCCATCTCCATCATCCCCATCATCACCTCCACCTCCACCCCATCTCCAGCTCCACCTCCACCATCTTCCCCATCCCTACCATCTCCATATCCACCTCCACCATCTTCCCCATCCCCATCATCTCCATCTCCACCTCCATCATCTCCATCCTCATCATCTCCATCTCCACCCCATCTCCATCATCTCCACCTCCATCATCTCCATCCCCACCATCTCCATCATCTCCACTCCCGCCATCTCCATCTCCACCTCATCTCCATCATCTCCACCTCCATCATCTCCATCCCCTCCATCCCCTTCATCTCCATTCTCATCCTCATCATCTCCATCCCATCTCCACCATCTCCACCTCCATCATCTCCATCATCTCCATCCCCTTCATCTCCATCCTCATCCTCATCCTCATCATCTCCATCCCATCTCCACCATCTCCACCTCCATCTCCACCCCATCACCAGGTCCACCATCTCCATCCCCATCTCCATCACCTCCATCCCCTCCACCTCCATCATCCCCACCTCCCTCATCTCCACCCCTCCAGCAGTGCCCGTGCCCGGCGCTCACCACCTCGTCCTCCAGCTCATGGTGGACCTGGTGCAGCTCCTTGGCCGCCAGCAGGACCCTGCGCCTCTCCTTGAGCGGCTCGATGAGCCGCACCATGCGCGTCCCCACCGCGCTCTGCCGGTCCCCGACCTCCTGCCGGCCCGCGGCCTGCGCTGGCAGAGCCGCCGCCGCCGCCTGCAGCTCGCCCACCTCCTTGGACCACTCCTCCACCTGCGACTCCATCGTCTGCGGGACACGGGGACACGGGACATGGGGACGTGGGACATGGGGACATGGGACACAGGGACATGGGGACACAGGGACATGGGACACGGGGACATGGGACATGGGGACATGGGGACACCGGGACATGGGGACACGGGACACACGGACATGGGGACATGGGACACGGCAACATGGGGACATGGGGACACAGGGACATGGGGACACAGGGACATGGGACACGGGGACATGGGACACGGGGACATGGGACACGGGGACATGGGACATAGCAACATGGGGACAGGGGGACATGGGGACACAGGGACATGGGACATGGGGACATGGGAACATGGGACACGGGGACATGGGACACGGGGACATGGGGACATGGGGACGTGGGGACACGGGGACACCAGGACATGAGCCCATGGCCACCGGACCTCAACGCTTGGGGTCCACGGGTGAACCCCCAACATGGGAGGTCCCATCAACACGTGGTGTCCCCCAACACCTGGTGTCCCCCCACCACCCAATGTCCCCCCACCACCCACGGCCCCCCATATCCTGGTGTCCCCCAAAACCCAACGTCCCCCTCACACTCAATGTCCCCTCAAACCCCCAATGTTCATCCAATACCTCATGTTCCCCAACATCCAACATCTCCCCAACCCCCAGTGTCCCCCCCAAGCCCTGGTGACCCCAACACCCAATGTCGCCCCCAAGCCCCCCAGGTCCCCCCAAGCCCTGGTGACCCCAACACCCAGTGTCACCCCCAAGCCCCAGTGACCCCAACACCCAACGCTGCCCCGATCTCCGGCATCCCCCTCAAGCGCTGGTGTCCCCACCAAGCCCTGGTGACTCCGACACCCAACGCCTCCCCAATCTCTGGCGCCCCCGTCCCCACCTGCAGCCTCTGGAGCTGCCGCCCGATGCCGCGCAGGTCGGGGGGGGCGCCCACGCTCTCCAGCTGCTCCTCCAGCCGGCCCAGCCGCGCCTCCATGTCGGCGAAGCTCCGCGCCAGCCGCTCAGCCACCGCCGCCTCGGCCAAGCGCCGGCTCCGCGCCCGGCTCGCGGCCTCCAGCTCCGCCCAGCATTGCCGCAGCTCCTCCAGCTGCCGCCGCACGGCGCCGCCGAGCTCGGGTTTGGCGAGGAGCAGCTCTTCACCCTCCTGGGGGCGCAGGGGGGTCGGGGTCAGGCCCCGGGTTCTGGGCCTGGTCGGCGGCCGCCGGCTCCTCCCAATGTTGGCCCAGCTCTCCCGGTTGGCGCCAAACGGTGCCGGTTAATTGGGGTTTGGGGAGAAGGTCTTTGCCTTCCTTGGGGGGTCAAGGGGGGTCAATGGGGATCAACGCAGGCCAATGGGCGTCAGTGGAGGTTAAGGAGGGTCAATGGGGGTCAACGGGGGTCAATGGGGATCAATGGAGGTCAATGTGGATCAATGGGGGTCAACGGTGGTCAACAGGGGTCAATGGAGATCAAGGGGTGTCAAGAGGAGTCAATGGGGATCAAGAGGGATCAATAGAGGTCAAGGGGTTAATGAGGGTCAATGGGGGTCAACAGGGGATCAATGGGGAGTCAAGGGGGTCAATGGGGGTCAAGAGGGATCAACAGAGGTCAAGGGGGATCAATGGAGGTCAAGGGCGGTCAATGGGCAGCAAGGGGGGTCAATGGGGCCCAAGGGGGATCAATGGGGATCAAGAGGGATCAATAGAGATCAAGGGGGATCAATGGGGGTCAAGAGGGACCAATAGAGGTCAAGGGGGATCAATGGGGAGTCAAGGGGGTCAATGGGGGTCAAGGGGGTTCAAGGGGGAGGTGAAAAGGAGGGGTCAAAGGGGGGTGCGACAAAGGGGGGGTGCAAAATGGGGGTGCAACAAAATGGGGGTGCAACAAAATGGGGGCACAACGGAGGGGGGTGCAAAGGGGAGGCAACGAAAGGGGGTGCAAAAAGGGGGGGGTTGCAAAATTGGGATGCAACAAAGGGGGTGCAAGGAGGGGGCACAAGGGGGTGTGCAGCAAAAAGGGGGGTGCAAAGGGGGGGGTGCAGTGAAAGGGGGTGCAGTGAAGAGGGGGGTGCAGTGAAGGGGGGTGCAGTGAAGGGGGCTGCAAAGGGGGGGTGCAAGGTGGGATGCAGCAAAAGCGGGGTGCAAAGAAATGGGGGGGTTGCCGAGGAGCGGGGGAGGGGCTGCAGCGCGCCCAGGTGCAGCTGCGGGGGGGGGGGGGATGGACCCAACCACCCGCAAACGCCCCCCCTCCCCCTCCCTCCCCTCCCCACCTCCCCCCAGCACAGAAGGGTTAACCCCCCCATCCCCCCCCCCCGACACAGAAGGGTTAACCCCCCCATCCCCCCCCCCGACACAGAAGGGTTAACCCCCCCATCCCCCTCCCCCCGACACAGAAGGGTTAACCCCCCCATCCCCCCCCCCGACACAGAAGGGTTAACCCCCCCATCCCCCCCCCCCGACACAGAAGGGTTAACCCCCCCATCCCCCCCCCCGACACAGAAGGGTTAACCCCCCCATCCCCCCCCCCCCCCCGACACAGAAGGGTTAACCTCGCCCTCCCCCCCGGCACATACGGGGTTAAACCCCCCCCATTCCCCCCCCCCGGCACAGAAGAGTTAACCCCGCCCCCCCCGGCACATACTGGTTAACCCCCCTGTTCCCCCCGGCACATACTGGTTAACCCCCCCATTCCCCCCGGCACATACGGGGTTAAACCCCCCCCCCCGTTCCCCCGGCACATACGGGTTAACCCCCCCGCCCCCCCCGGCACATACGGGTTAACCCCCCCGTTCCCCCCGGCACATACGGGTTAACCCCCCCGTTCCCCCCGGCACATACGGGTTAACCCCCCCGCCCCCCCCGGCACATACGGGTTAACCCCCCCGCCCCCCCCGGCACATACGGGTTAACCCCCCCGTTCCCCCCGGCACATACGGGTTAACCCCCCCGCCCCCCCCGGCACATACGGGTTAACCCCCCCGCCCCCCCCGGCACATACGGGTTAACCCCCCCGTTCCCCCCGGCACATACGGGTTAACCCCCCCGTTCCCCCCGGCACATACGGGTTAACCCCCCCGCCCCCCCCGGCACATACGGGTTAACCCCCCCGTTCCCCCCGGCACATACGGGTTAACCCCCCCGCCCCCCCGGCACATACGGGTTAACCCCCCCGCCCCCCCCGGCACATACGGGTTAACCCCCCCGCCCCCCCGGCACATACGGGTTAACCCCCCCGCCCCCCCGGCACATACGGGTTAACCCCCCCGCCCCCCCGGCACATACGGGTTAAACCCCCGTTCCCACCTTCTCGATGCGGCGCAGCCACTCGCGGTTCTGCGGCAGCTCCGCCAGCACCAACCGCTCCCGCTGCCACGGCCGGGGGGGCGCGGGGGGGTCCCGGGAGGGGTCCCCGGCCATCAGCACCTGCTCCCGGACCCACGCATGCAGCTGGGGGGAGACCCCGAGACGGGGGGGCCGTGAGAGAACGGCCCGAAACGATGCGGAACGAGCCAAAAACGGTGCGGAACGGCCCAAAAACGGTGCGGAACGGCCCAAAAGCGGTGCGGAACGACCCAAAAATGATGCAGAGTGGCCCAAAATTATGTAGAACGGTCCAAAAATGATGCAGAACGGCCCCAAAAATGATGCAGAACGATCCAAAAATGATGCAGAACGATCCAAAAATGATGCAGAACGATCCAAAAATGATGCAGAACGGCCCCAAAACGAAGGAGAACCCCCCCCCCGAAAATGAAGGAGAACCCCCCCGAAAATGAAGGAGAGTCCCCCGAAAAGGAAGGAGGATCCCAAAAGAGGAAGGAGAAGCCCCCCCAAAAGGAAGGAGGATGCCCCAAAAATGGAAGGAGGAGCCACAAAAAGGAGGGAAAACCCCCCCAAAATGAAGGAGAACCCCCCCCAAAATGCGGGGGTGCGAGGAGAGGCGGCCGGGCCGTGGTCGCGCGGTGATGATGGTGATGATGATGGTGATGGGGATGGGGGGAGGTGACGGTGATGATGGTGATGGGGGGGAGGTGACGGTGATGATGGTGATGGTGATGGGGGAGGAGGTGCTGATGGGATGAAGATGATGCCGCAGTTTGTGCCGCCGCCGGCGCCACCGCGGGGGGGCCAATGGGAACCCCGGGGACAGTGGGGGGGCTCGGGGACACCCCCCCCAAATCCATGGGTCACATTGTGTGAACCCCATTGAGGACGGTGACACCGGCAGCGCCCACCCCCCAGCAACCCCCCCCGAACGCCAGGGGGCATATTTGGGGACCCCCCGGGTCATTTTGGGGTGGGGGGGTCAGTGGGGACACCCAGAGCCATGGGTGACGTTATCAGACCCCACTGGGGACAGTGACACCAACGTGGGGTCACAGCAGCAGGAGGGGGCACCAGCAGGACCCCCCGCGCCATGGGGGGAGTTTGGGGGCGGGAGGGGCCGGGGGGCGTGGGGGGGGAATTGGGGACACTGGGGGACACGAGGGACACTGGGGGGACAGCTGGGGGACACTGGGGGATACCTGGGGGGACACGCGGGGACAGCGGGGTACGGGGGGACCCTTGGGGACACGGGGGACACTGGGGGGACACCCAGGGGGACACTGGGGACCCTTGGGAACACTGGGGGGACACTGGGGGACACCTGGGGTGACCCTTGGGGACACTGGGGGGACACCCAGGGACACGGGGGGACACGGGAAACACCCAGGGGGACACTTGGGGGGACACTGGGGACCCTTGGGGACGCTGGGGGACACCTGGGGTGACCCTTGGGGACACATGGGGACGCTTGGGAACACTGGGGGGACGCGGGGGGACACTGGGGAGACCCTGGGGACACGGGGGACCCTGGGACAGGCGCCGGGTCGCACCTCGCGGCAGTTCTGGAGGAACCTCTGGAGCTCCAGCTCGTCCGCCAGGCGCTGCGTCCTCTCCTGGGCCAACCGCTGGTTGCGGTCGCTCCTGGGGGGGCGGGGAGGGGGCGGGGCTTAGCGCAGACCCCTCCCCCCCAGCAGCCTAATTAGCGCCTCATTAACCCCCCGCCCTCCGAGGTAATTAACACAAGGGGGAAACCGAGGCACGGGTGATTGACCGCGGGGAGGAGGCACCAGCGGGGCCAGCGCCGCCATCGGCCCCTGGGGGGCGCCCTGGGGGTGGGGGCGGCTCCTAGGGTTGGGGGGCGGGTCCTGGAGTTGGGGGCGGGTCCTGGGGCTGGGGGCGGGTCCTGGGGCTGGGGCGGGTCCTGGGGCTGGGGGCGGGTCCTGGGGCTGGGGGCGGGTCCTGGGCTGGGGCGGGTCCTGGGGCTGGGGGCGGGTCCTGGGGCTGGGGGCGGGTCCTGGGGCTGGGGCGGGTCCTGGGGCTGGGGGCGGGTCCCCGGGGATTGGGGGCGGGTCCCCGGGGACTGGGAGCGGGTCCCGGGGGCTTAGGGGCGGGTCTGGGGGATTGGGAGCGGGTCCTGGGACTGGGGGCACATCCCTGGGGATTGGGAGCGGGTCCCCGGGGCTTGGGGGCGGGTCCCGGGGGTTGGGGGCGGGGTCCCGGCACCCACTTGTCGCGGAGGCGCTCGGCGGCCTCGGCCGCACGGTCGCCGTAGCGGTTGCCCTGGCGCCGGAGGCTCTCGCCGGCCTGCAGCACCAGCTGCACCTTCTGCAGGTTGAGCTCCATGGTGGTGGTGAAGTCCTGGTGCTTCCTGAGGGCGCTGGTCGCCCCCTCCAGCGTGGCTGGGAGCTCGGCCCGGAGCAGCGCGGCCTCCTGGGGAGGGGGGACGGTGGGGGTGGCTCGTGGTGCTCCAGCTCAGCCAGAAGGGCAACCAAGATGGTCAACCAGGCCAAAAGAACGTCAACCAAGCCCACGAAGGCCAACCAAGCCCAGGATGGCCAACCAAGCCCACGAAGGTCCACCAAACCCTTCTCCCACCCATCTCTACCTGCCTGCTCCAGCTCAACCAGAAGGTCAATAGAGCCCAGGATGGTCAACCAAGCCCAAGACAAGGTCAACCAGAAGGGTCAACCAAGCAAGACCAAGAGGGTCAGCCAAGCCCAAGACAAGGTCAACCACAAGGGTCAACCAAGCCTAAGATAGTCAACCAAGCCCAAGGATCAACCAAGCAATACCAAGGTGGTCAACCATGCCCAAGACAAAGCCAACCACGCCCAAGACGACCAACCAAACCCAAGAAGGCCCACCCACCCTCCTCCCCCGTCCCCACCTGGTTGTCCAGGCTGCTCTCGCACTGCTGCACGTCGCGGAGGAAGAGCTGGAAGACGTGCGCCTGCACCAGCACCTCCCGCCGCGTCTCCCAGCTCTGCAGCAGCTTCCCCCAGCCGGCGTCCAGCTTCTGCAGCCACTGCTGCAGCGACAGGGACGGCACCTCGGTCTCCTCCAGCGCCAGCAGCTCGCTGGCCGCCTGGATCTTGGCGTAGTCCTCCTCGTAGCCGTTGATCTCCTCCTTGAGCGCCGCGTGGTGGCTCAGCAGCCTCTCGGCGTCAGCCAGCGTCTCGGGGACCTCCTCGGAGGCCACGGCCGCTTGGGTCTTCACCAGCCAACCCAAGAAGGTGTCCAGGTCCTGGATGAAGCGCTGCAGGCGCCCGGCGATGCTCAGCGAGTCCTCGCAGCCCTGGAGCGCCCTGGTGAGCGCCTCCCACTCCTCGCTGATCTGCTCGAAGGGCAGCAGGACCTCCAGCGCCCGCCCAGGGTGGGCGGCCGCCAGGGCTTCGCCTTGGCGCTGCAGCTCCAGCAGCCGCGGCTCCAGCACCACCAGAGCCGCCTCCATGGTGGACAAGCGGCGCTGCAGGGCCAGGACGCCGCCCAGGTCGCCGCCGCCGGACTGGGTGGCTTCGATGGCTTTTCTCTTCTCCCGCACTTGCGCCTTCATCTCGCCGCACTCCAGGAGGTAGTTCTGGATCTTCAGGATGGAGCTGAGCTGGGTCTTCTTCTGCTCCACCAGCTCCACCACGCGGTTCCACCTGACGGGGATGGGAATGGGACAAGAGCGGCGTGGGCTCAGCCGCGGGCATCGCCGGCGCTTGGGGTGCGCTTGGCCCAACCAACAGGAGAGCTGGACCCCACGGGGAGGTCCCACCATGCTGGGAGAACCACAGGTTGGGGTCCACAACCGGCCCCACAGCTGCTCCCACCACCCAGGAGCCCCCCGAGGTCAACTCTGGCCACCAAACACCCTTGCGATGGTCTCAGTCCATGGCGACGAGAGCCGAGCCCCATGGAGATGTTCTACCAGGCTTGGAGAACCCCAGGTCGGGGTCTATAACCAGCCCCACCACCCAGGAGCCCCCCGAGGTCAACTCTGGCCACCAAAGACCCTTGTGATGGTCTTGGCCCATGGCAATGAGAGCCGAGCTCCATGGAGATGCTCTACAGGCTTGGAGAACCACATGATTGGGTCTATAACCAGCCCCACCACCCAGGAACCCCCAAGCAAGATGAGGCCAACCCCGGGCAGGATGGACCCCCGGGACAGTTGAGCTCCCTCCCCGCGCCGCACCTGCCGTTGAGGTGGTCCTGGCAGGATCGAACCTCCTCCGAGCTGGGGTGGCCCCCGTCCAGCAGCTGCTGCACCACGTGGTTGACGTCCAGGACGCGCCCCATGACGCTGTTCATCTCCTGGTCCAGGCTCTCAAACCTGCCCAGGGGCACCCCGGCGGTCAGCGGTGGCCAGATGTGACCCACAGAGGTCAACGGTGGCCAGATGTGACCCATGGAGGTCAATGGTGGTCAGACGTCACCCATGGAGGTCAACGGTGGCCAGTTGTGAGCTGTGGTGGTCAACGGTGGCCAGATGTCACCCATAGAGGTCAATGGTGGCCAGTTGTGAGCCACGATGGTCAGCGATGGCCAGATGTGACCCACAGAGCTCAGTGGTGATCAGATGTGACCCATGTTGGCTAACAATGGCCAGATGTGACCCATGGAGGTCAGCGATGACCAGATGTGAGCCGTGGTGGCCAACGATGGCCAGATGTGACCATAGAGATCAACAATGGCCAGTCGTGACCCGTGATGGTCAACAATGACCAGACGTGACCCGTGGTGGCCAATGGTGACCAGATGCGAGCCGTGGTGGCCAACGGTGACCAGACGTGACCCGTGGTGGCCAATGATGGCCAGACGTGACCCGTGGTGGCCAACGGTGACCAGACGTGACCCGTGGTGGCCAATGATGGCCAGACGCGACCCGTGGTGGCCAACGGTGACCAGACGTGGCCCGTGGTGGCCAATGGTGACCAGATGCGAGCCGTGGTGGCCAACGGTGACCAGACGTGACCCGTGGTGGCCAATGATGGCCAGACGTGACCCGTGGTGGCCAATGGTGACCAGATGCGAGCCGTGGTGGCCAACAATGGCCAGATGTGACCCGTGGTGGCCAATGATGGCCAGACGTGACCCGTGGTGGCCAACGGTGACCAGACGTGACCCGTGGTGGCCAATGGTGACCAGATGCGAGCCGTGGTGGCCAACGGTGACCAGACGTGACCCGTGGTGGCCAGTGATGGCCAGACGTGACCCGTGGTGGCCAACGGTGACCAGACGTGAGCCGTGGTGGCCAACGATGGCCAGACGTGACCCGTGGTGGCCAACGGTGACCAGACGTGACCCGTGGTGGCCAATGATGGCCCAATGAACCCCAGCGTCCAGTTCCCACCCCCCGTCCCCCACCCACCTGTGCTGGACGACCTCGACCTCATCGAGCTCCTCGGGCAGCTCCATCCTCTGCAGCCACTGCTCCTTCTCGTCCAGCCAGACCTCGCAGGCGCGCACCTCGCCGAACATGCGGTAGACGGCCAGCGCGTCCTGCAGCCACTGCTGCCGCAGCACGGCCACCTCGGCCACCTCCCCGTACAGCTGCTCCACCTCCACCACGCGCACCTGCACGTCCACGCCGCGCCGGTGCTCGGGCGCCAGCTGCGCCAGCTGTTTGCGCAGCGCCAGCACGGCGGCGCGGTGCTTGTCCAGCTCCTCCAGCAGCGCGCGGTGCTGGCGCAGCAGCGCCTGCGTGGAGTGCTCGTCGTGGCCGAAGTCGTCGCTGGACGCCAGGCGGTAGGTGTCCTGCAGCCAGGCCACCAGGTCGTCCGTCTCGGCGCTGAACTGGAAGAAGCCGAGCGCCTCCTGCAGGCGCTGCTGGTGCAGCCCGGTGATCTCCTCCAGCTTCTTCCAGCGCTGCCGCACCTCGCGCGTCCTCTCCTGGATGGCGCCGGGGCTGAAGCGCTTGGTGGCCAGGAGCTGCTCGCCCCGCTTGGCCGCCTGGTGGAGCCGCGCCCGCCGGTTGCCCAGCTCGCCCAACATGCTCTTGTGCTCGGCGCTCAGCGCCAGGACGCTGCTGAGGTCGCGGCCGCAGGTCTTGGCCGCCAGGATCTGCTCCTTCTCGCGGATCCAGCCCTCGGCCTCCTCCATCTCCTGGAAGAAGCCCCAGAGCTGCCGCGAGTCCTCGAGCTCCCCGCGCCGCCGCCGCGCCAGCGCCCCCAGCTCCTCCAGGCACGTCCGGACGTGGCTCACGCGGTTGCGGATGATCTGGGGGTCGCAGGGCTGGTAACCTGTGCCAACGCAACCGAAGTCTCGGCGAGGGCCCCAGTGACCCGGCCGGGGCGCCCGGGCCCGCGCGCGTCCCCGCGTCACCTTCCAGCTCGGAGAAGCGGAGCGCGGCGGCGTTGAGGGCGCGCACGCGCTCGGTCTGCGCCGCGATGTCGGCCTCCAGCAGCCCGTGCTTCTGCAGGAGGTCCTCGGCCTCCAGGAGGTGCTTCCCCGGCTCCTTGGACACCAGCAGCGCCTGGGGGAGCCACGCAGCGGTTGGGACCGTCCCGCCGCGCCCCCCGCCCCGCCGCGGCCCCCGGCGCCACCTGCATCTCCTCCATCCAGTCGATCATGTAGACCATCTCCTGGAAGATCTTCTGCAGCGCCAGGTGCTGCTCCAGGCGCGCGCGGCGGGCGCGGAGCAGCTCGGTCAGGAGCCCCCACTGCCGCAGGACGTTGTCCCTCTGGGCGCCGATGCGCTTGGTGTCGTAGTAGCCCTCGGACTCCATCTCCACGGCCAACTCCACCACCACCTGGATGCGCTCGTGGTAGGAGGAGATGTCGGCCTCGATGGCCTCGTGCTTCTTCATGGCGGCCTCCACCGCCGGCAGGTCGTAGCCGAAGTTGTCCTGCGGCGCGAGAGGTGGCGGCACCGCCGCGGTCAAGCAAGGAGCCCAATGAGGCCACCAATGGGGCGCCACCACCCAAAGGTTGGGTTCGCAGGACATCCCACCACCCAAGAGTTGGGTTCCACGGGGGTCCCACCGCCCAACCCTTGGGTTCCTCAATCCCACTCCAGCCGAGGAGAAGACCCAGGAGGTGCCAACACCCAACCCTTGGGTCCCATGGGGGTCCCACCACCCAATCCTTGGGCCCCAAGGAGGTCCCACCACCCAACCCTTGGGTCCCATGGGGGTCCCACCACCCAACCCTTGGGTCCCAAGGAGGTCCCACCACACCCAACCCTCGGGTTCCTAGGGGGTCCCACCACCCAACCCTTGGGTCCCATGGGGGTCCCACCACCCAACCCTTGGGTCCCAAGGAGGTCCCACCACACCCAACCCTCGGGTTCCAAGGGGCTCCCACCACACCCAACCCTCGGGTTCCAAGGGGGTCCCACCACCCAACCCTTGGGTCCCATGGGGGTCCCGCCACCCAACCCTCGGGTTCCTAGGGGGTCCCACCACCCAACCCTTGGGTTCCTAGGGGGTCCCACCATCCAACCCTTGGGTTCCATGGGGGTCCCACCACCCAACCCTTGGGTTCCATGGGGGTCCCACCACGCCCCCCACCTGCGAGACCAGGCGCTGGTTCTCGTTCAGCCACGTCTCCCTCATGGCCACCTTGTGGTCGAAGCGCTGGGCCAGCAGCTCCAGCTTCTCCTGCCGGATCAGCTCGTTGCGCAGCGCCGCCTCCCGCTCGTGCTCCGCCTTCTCCAGGCGGGTCCAGGCCTGGCGGCGTGGACACCGGGTCAACCAGGGATGGACGCAGAACCCCAGGGATGGACGCAGAACCCCCCAAGGATGGACAGAGAACCCCAGGGATGGACGCGGAACCCCAGGGATGGATGCAGAACCCCCCAAGGATGGACAGAGAACCCCAGGGATGGACGCGGAACCCCAGGGATGGACGCAGAACCCCCCAAGGATGGACAGAGAACCCCAGGGATGGACGCAGAACCCCAGGGATGGATGCAGAACCCCCCAAGGATGGACAGAGAACCCCAGGGATGGACACGGAACCCCAGGGATGGACGGAGAACCCCAGGATGGATGGAGATCCTCATGGAGCAGAGGATGGAGACCCCCAAGGACAGATGCAGAACCAGCGGGGGGTCCCCAGCCCTTCTCGAGGTCCAGGACCCGCCGCCCGCCCCCAGCACCTTGTTGATGTCGGAGATGCTCTTTCCCTCGCTGGGGACGTAGAGCTTGCGGTTGTTGGCGCGCAGTTTGCTCTGGATGGTGAAGAGCAGCACCTCCAGGTTCCCCTTCTCCTGGAACCTGCAAGGGCACAGCGCGGCGGTGACGCCGCAGCCACCGCGGCCGCGTTGTCCCCTCCGGGCCGGGGCTCCTCACTTGACCGGCTTCTCCAGCGTGCAGAAGGCGGTGAAGGCCTGGAGCTGCTGCTGGACGCCGCTCAGCGAGTTGGCGAACTTCTGGGTGGCGATGACGGCGACCGTGTGGTGGATCCAGGCCAGCAGCTCGGCCGCCAGCGCCTCGTACCGCCCCGCGATGGCCTCCACCTCCATGGCCTGGTCCAGAACCTGCCGGCGCGGGGACGGGGTGCACAGCCCGCACAGCAAGGGTCGCGGCGTCCCGGGGGGCAGGGATGGAGAACCCCAACAGCGCAGAGGATGGAGAACCCCAAGGGTGGAGAAGCCCATGGATGGAGAACCCCATGGAGCAGAGGATGGGGAACCCCAAGGGTGGATGAAGAACCCCATGGAGTAGAGAACGGAGAACCCCAAGGATGGAGAACCCCATGGAGTAGAGGATGGGGAACCCTAAGGGTGGATGAAGAACCCCATGGAGTAGAGGATGGAGAACCCCAAGGGTGGATGAAGAACCCCATGGAGTAGAGAACGGAGAACCCCAAGGATGGAGAACCCCAAAAGGGTAAAGGATGGAGAACCCCATGGAACAGAGGATGGAGAACCCCAAGAATGGATGGAGAACCCCATGGAGCAGAAGGTGGAGAACCCCAAGGATGGAGAACCCCATGGAGCAAAGGGTGGAGAACCCCAAGGGTGGAGAACCCCAAAGAGCAAAGGATGGAGAACCCCAAGGAGCAGGGATGGGGCATCTCATGGGGCAGAGGGTGGAGAACCCCATGGGGCAGAGGATGGAGAACCCAAGGATAGATGGAGAACCCCAGGGATGGATGGAGAACCCCAAGGATGGACGGAGAACCCCAAGGCGCTCCAGAACGTGTTCCAGAACGTGTTCCAGAACCCACCTTCCCGATGCGCTTCCCCTCCACCGCCAGCGCCTTCATCTTGGAGAAGTAGTGGTAGAAGGACACCACGTAGGTGATGATGGACTTCTCGTCGGGGTCCTCCATGTTGACGTCTGGCGGGGGTGACACGTGGGTCCCCAAGGGCCCCCCAAGGTCCCCCCAGGTCCCCCTGACCACCGCGGTCCATCCCCAACCCCACCCCCAACCTCGGGGCCCCCAAAAACCCATTGGAGGTGGAGAACACGGCGGGAGCGGTGAACGGGGCGCTGGGGACACCTCGCCCCGCACGGACGGACGGACAAACGGACCCCGTGGTGTCCCCCCCTACCCTCGGGGTCCAGCAGCTTGCTGAGCCCCAGCTGCTGCTCGGCCGTGTTGAACGCCTGCTGGAGGTTGTAGGTCGCGTTGGACTTGGTCAGCTTGTGGAAGTCAATGAGATCCGGCCTAGAAGGGGACAACGGCGCGTCGGACCCCGCCGGGGACCCAGGCGTCCGGGGGGGACCCAGGCGTCCGGGGGGGACCCAGGCGTCCGGGTGGTCCCCAGCTTCCCGGCGGGCGCACCGGTGCCTGTGGATGAGGGCGTTGAAGGCCAAGCCGTCCCGCCAGCTGGTGGTGAAGTTCTGGATGTTCACCTCGGGGTAGCTGTGGGGACGAGGTGGCGGTCACGGGGTGGTGGGACTGTCACCTTGTCCATGGGGGATCCATCCCACCACCCGTGGGGTCCACCCCACCACCCAAGAGGTCCACCCCACCACCCAAAGGGTCCACCCCACCACCCATGGGGTCCATTCCACCATCCGTGGGGTCCATCCCACCACCCAAAGGGTCCATCCCACCATCAGGAGGATTCATCCCACCACCCAGAAGGTCCATCCCACCACCAGGAAGGTCCATCCCACCACCCATGGAGTCCATTCCACCACCAGAAGGTCCATCCCACCACCCATGGGGTCCACCCCACCACCCGTGGGGTCCATCCCACCATCCAGAAGGTCCATCCCACCATCCGTGGGGTCCACTCCACCACCCAGGAGGTCCACCCCGCCACCAGGGGGCGGTCACACCCACCCCGCTGTCTTCATCTGGCACCAGAGCAGCAGCGCGTCCTTGGCCGAGCGCGTCTCCCGGTTGTCCTCGGTCTTGATTTTGATCACCTGGATCTGGGGAGACGCCGGGGGTGCCCCATGACGCCGGGCGCCGGGGACACCGCTGTCCCCACGGCGGGGACGCCCCGGGCACCTGGAAGCGCAGGATGATGGTCCAGATGAGGCCCAGCGTGAGGCGGTGGTTCCCGTCCACGATGTCGTGGGAGCCCACGTTCTCCAGGTGCACGCGCTGCTCCTTCAGGAACTGCAGCGCCTTGTCCACGTTCTCCAGCGAGTGGATCCGCATGCGGCCCCGCGTGGGCTTGGGCTGGGGACAGCGCCACCGTCACCCACCCGGGGCCACCGCCCACCTCCGGCACCCCAATGATCCCAAACCCATTGGAGATGGGAGCTGGGTGGTGGTGACGGTGACATTGAGGTCCCAACTCATCCCAGCCTCAACAGAGATGGGACCTGGCTGGTGGGAATGGTGACATTGAGGTCCCAAGCTCAACAGAGATGGGACCTGGATGTGGTGACAATGACATTGAGGTCCCAACTCATCCCAGCCTCAACAGAGATGGGACCTGGGTGGTGGTGACAATGACACTGAGGTCCCAGTCTCAACAGAGATGGGACCTGGGTGATGGGGACAATGACACTGAGGTCCCAGTCTCAACAGAGATGGGACCTGGGTGGTGGTGACAATGACACTGAGGTCCCAGTCTCAACAGAGATGAGACCTGGATGGTGGGGACAATGACATTGAGATCCCAAGCTCAACAGAGATGGGACCTGGGTGGTGGTGACAATGACATTGAGATCCCAAGCTCAACAGAGATGGGACCTGGGTGGTGGGGACAATGACACTGAGGTCCGAAGCTCAACAGAGATTGGACCTGGGTGGTGGTGACGGTGACAGGGGGTCCCCAGTAATCCCAAACCCAACAGGGCTGGGTGGTGATGGTGACAGGGGGTCCCCGGTGACACTGGGCGGTGACAGGGGGTCCCTGGTGGCGCTGGGCGGTGCGGGGGTCCCCGGAGGCCCTGGGCGGTGCGGGGGTCCCCGGAGGCCCCGAGGGCAGCAGCGCTCACCAGCTGCTCCCCCGAGAGCAGCTCCAGCAGGCGCGTGAGCGCGAAGCCGTCGCGCAGGTCGCAGTACAGGTCGCCCACGCGCAGCGCCGCGCGCGCCAGGTGCGCGTTCACCCACTTGGTGAAGGTTTTCTTCTGCACCGCGTCCCGCTCGTCTGCGGGGACACGGGGACACGGGCGGCCGCTGGGGAGCGGGGACACAGGTACCCGGGGACACGGACACGGGCGTGGGGGAACGGGGGACACAGGTACCCGGGGACACAGGCGTGGGGGAACGGGGGACACAGGTACCCGGGGACACGGGCGTGGGGGAACGGGGGACACAGGTACCCGGGGACACGGGCGTGGGGGAACGGGGGACACAGGTACCCGGGGACACGGGCGTGGGGGAACGGGGGACACAGGTACCCGGGGACCCGGGCGGCCGCTGGGGAGCGGGGACACAGGTACCCAGGGGACACAGGCGTGGGGCAATGGGGGACACAGATACCCGGGGACATAGGTGGCTGGTGGGGAACGGGGGACACAGGTACCCGGGGACACGGGCGGCCGCTGGGGAGCGGGGGACACAGGTACCCAGGGGACACGGGCGTGGGGGTATTGGGGGGACCCAGGTATCCAGGGGACCCAGGGGTGGGGGAATTCGGGGACCCAGGCATCTGGGGGTAGGGGACCTGGGGGTGTGGGAATTGGGGGACCCAGGTAGCCAGGGGACCCAGGGGTGGGGGAATTGGGGGGACCCAGGCATCCAGGGGTGGGGGAATTGGGGGGATCCAGGTATCCAGGGGACCGGGGGTGGGGGAATTGGGGGGACCCAGGTATCTGGGGGACCCAGGGGTGTGGGAATTCAGGGACCCAGGCGTCCAGGGGTGGGGGACCCAGATGTGTGGGAACTGGGGGGACCCAGGTATCCAGGGGACCCAGGCATCTGGGGATGGGGGACTCGGGGGTGGGGGAATTGGGAGGACCCAGGTATCTGGGGGACCCAGGTGTCCGGGGGTGGGGGATCCAGGTGTGTGGGAACTGGGGGGACCCAGGTATCTGGGGGACCCAGGTGTGTGGAATTGGGAGGACCCAGGTATCTGGGGGACCCAGGTGTGTGGAATTGGGAGGACCCAGGTGTCTGGGGGACCCAGGTGTGTGGAATTGGGAGGACCCAGGTATCTGGGGGACCCAGGTGTGTGGAATTGGGAGGACCCAGGTATCTGGGGGACCCAGGTGTGTGGAATTGGGAGGACCCAGGTATCTGGGGGACCCAGGTGTGTGGAATTGGGAGGACCCAGGTGTCTGGGGGACCCAGGTGTGTGGAATTGGGAGGACCCAGGTGTCTGGGGGACCCAGGTGTGTGGAATTGGGAGGACCCAGGTGTCTGGGGGACCCAGGTGTGCGTGATTTGGGGGAAACGCAGCCATCCCGGTGTGAGGGACCCACACATCTAGGGGACCCAGGCGTCCGGGCAGGAGGGACCCAGGCGTCCGGGCGCGGGGGGCAGGACCCACCGGCCAGGGCCTTGATGCGGGAGCACTCGAAGATCTTGGCGGTGGCGGCGGGGTCGTCCCAGCCCCGGGGGGGCTCGGGGGGCTCCCAGGGGCCGTTGTTGTTGTTCGGCTGCTCCATGTTGTCCAGCTCGGCCGCCATGGGGCTGGGGGACACACACAGACCCCGGGGGGACCCGGCCCCCCAGCACCCCCTGAATTCCCACAGCACCCCCGCGCCCCCCCAGCACCCACAAAGTCCCCCCGGCGCCCCCACCTCAGCCCCCCCCCAGCAGCAGGATCGGGCCCCTCTCGCCGGTCACCTTGGGCGACCCCGACACCGCACCCAACCCCCCCTCCGGGACCCCCGCACCCCCCCGGGACCCCTCCCCCACCCACAGGAGCCCCCCCCCCCCGCGTCTCGTGTCCCCCCCCGGTACCGAGGGTGGGGGTGGCGGGGGTGCTGGGGGATGCGGGGATGGGGGGGTGGGGGGGACACCGCGGGGGGAGCTGACAGCGCGGGGGGGGTGACACGGGGGGGACACTCACCGGGGGGACGGACACACGGACACGGACACACGGACACGCTCCCGGGTCCGCCGGTCCCGCCCTGCGCACCGGAGCGCGCGCCGCCGCAGCCCGCGGCCCCGCCCCTCCCCCCCCAGCGCGACGGCGCAAACGGGAACGTGCCCCTCCCCCACCCTCACGTCCCCCCGTATCCCCCCCAGCCCCCCACATCCCCCAGGGGGACCCCGGAACGCGGAGGCTGGTGCCGTGTGCACGGGGGGGCAGGGAGAGGGGGACGTACGCACCGGGATGTATGGACTGGGGGGGCACAGGCTGGTGCCGCATGGACCGGGACCCCACAGACTGGGGGGGCACAGAGCGGAACGGTGCACGGACTGGGAACGTATAGACCGGGAATGTATAGATTGGGGACCTACACATTGGGGGTGCCCGGCCCGACACCCCCCGACCCCGGTCCCGAATCCCCGGAGCCAAGACCTGGGGGGCGGAGCCGAATCTCGGGGGGGTGGAGCCGAATCTCGAGGCGGGGAGGAGCCAAGTCCCGGGGGCGGAGCTGCGGTTTGAGGGCGGGGCCGAGCCCGGGGGGCGGAGCTGCGGATTGAGGGCGGAGCCAAGACCCGGGGGCGGAGCCAAGGCCCGGGGGTGAAGCCCAGTCCGGCAGCGGGCGGCGGCAGCTCCGGTGTCCCCCGGTGTCCCCCGGGTGTCCGTGTGTCCCGTGTCCCCATGTCCGTCAAGAACGTCGCCATCTTCGGGGCCACC
Organism: Patagioenas fasciata; assembly: GCF_037038585.1. Lineage (NCBI taxonomy): Eukaryota > Metazoa > Chordata > Aves > Columbiformes > Columbidae > Patagioenas > Patagioenas fasciata. Next base: position 118,974 of record NC_092552.1, on the reverse strand, counting down.
GGCCGCACGGGGCTGGTGACACTGGCGCAGGCGCTGGAGCAGGGTAGAGGGGACGTGGGGGGACATGGGGGGACATGGGGGCACGGGGGATGGAGGGGACACGGGAACGTGGGGAACATGAGGGGATGGGGAGGACAGGGGGGACACCCCGCGCCCCCAAACCTGCGGGGACCTGGGGACACGGGGGGTCAGGGGGTCCCTGGGGTCATGGAAGGGTTGGGGGCACTGGGGTTTGGGGGGGATGGGAACTGGGGGGCAAGTGGGAGCTGGGAGGCGCGGGGGGGCCATGACCAGAATGTATAGAACCCATGGGGACCATACAGCCCCTATAGGGATCGTATGGAGCCCATAGGTGAGGCAGCCCCAGCTCGTTGGGGCCGTATGGATCCTACGCGGGGCCGCCCCCCTGCCTGGGGCTGATAGAGCTTATCTGGGGCTGACAGGGGCCATATGGGGCCGATAGGGGCCATAGGGGGCTGATAACGCCCGTTTGGGGCAGGCAGAGCTCCCATGGGGTCATATAGAGTCTCTATAGGGCAGGTGGAGGCTGTATGAGCCATACAGAGCCCATATGGGGCAGGTAGAGCCCTATGGGGCCTACATGGGGTAAGTGGAGTCCCTATGGGCCCTATAGAGCCCATATGGGGCAGGTAGAGCCCTATGGAGCCGCAGAGACCCTACATGGGGTAAGTGGAGTTCCTATGGGCCCTATAGAGCCTCTGTGGGCCACACAGCCCCTATAGGGGGCAGGTACTGTCACCCCCACAAAATTGGGGACCCAGGCGTCCGGGCGCTGTTCCCCCCCCAGCAGAGGGGACCCAGGCGTCCGGGCGCTGCCCCCCCAGCAGAGGGGACCCAGGCGTCCGGGCACTGTTCCCCCCACAGCAGAGGGGACCCAGGCGTCCGGGCACTGTTCCCCCCACAGCAGAGGGGACCCAGGCGTCCGGGTGCTGCCCCCCCAGCAGAGGGGACCCAGGCGTCCGGGCGCTGTCCGCAGGGTACGCGGTGACGGTGCTGGTGCGGGATCGGGCCCGGCTGCCCCCCCTGACCCCTCCCCCCGCCCGCGTGCTGGTTGGGGACGTCCGGGACCCCGAGGTGGTGGCCGAGGCCGTGAGGGGACAGGACGCCGTGATCATCACGCTGGGGACACGGGACGACCTGGGTACGGGGTCCCAACCCGACCCCCCGGCCCCCCGGCCCCCCATCCGGGACCCCAGTTCCCTGGGACCCCCTTGACCCAGGGGTCCCCAAATCCTGTAACCCCATAATGTGGGGTGACCCCCGGGACCCCCCGACACCCCAACACCCCCTGGCTTTGCGGGACCCCCCACCCTGTGACCCCATAATGTGGGGTGACCCCCGAGACCCCCCCGACACCCCAACACCCCCTGGGTTTGTGGGACCCCCACCCTGTGACCCCATAATGTGGGGGGACCCCCTTGCCCTGTCACCCCCTTGACCTAAGGGACCCCCACACCAACACCCTGTAACTTTGGGGGACCCCCTTGTCCTGGGACCCCATGATCCCCCCATCACCCCCAAACTTGGGGGGCAGCCCCATAACCCCGTGCCCCCCAGGCCCCACGACCGTCATGTCCGAGGGCACCCAGAACATCGTGGCCGCCATGAAGACCCACGGCGTGCACAGGGTGGTGGTCTGTCTGTCCGGTGGGTGTCAGTCTGTCTGTCTGGTGGGTGCCGGTCTGTCTGTCTGGTGGGTGTCGGTCTGTCTGTCCGGTGGGTGTCCCCTGTCTGTCCGGTGGGTGTCGGTCTGTCTGTCCGGTGGGTGTCCCCAATATCCCCTGTCCCCAATTTCCCCCCAGTGTCCCCCATGTCCCCAGTGTCCCTGTCCGTGCAGCGTTCCTGCTCTGGGACCTGCAGCGCATCCCCCGTGTCCCCAATGTCCCCCCCATGTCCCCAATGTCCCCTGTCCCATGTCCCCAGTGTCCCCTCAGCGTTCCTGCTCTGGGACCTGCAGCGCGTCCCCCATGTCCCCAATGTCCCCTGTCCCATGTCCCCAATGTCCCCCCAGCGTTCCTGCTCTGGGACCTGCAGCGCATCCCCCATGTCCCATGTCCCCAATGTCCCCTGTCCCATGTCCCCAATGTCCCCCCAGCGTTCCTGCTCTGGGACCTGCAGCGCATCCCCCATGTCCCATGTCCCCAGTGTCCCCTGTCCCATGTCCCCAATGTCCCCCCAGCGTTCCTGCTCTGGGACCTGCAGCGCGTCCCCCCCCGGCTGCTCCCGGTCACCCAGGACCACCTGCGCATGCAGCGCCTCCTGCAGGACTCGGGGCTGCACTGTGTCTACGTCATGCCCCCCCACATCGCGGGTACGGCGGGGCCCCCAAACCCTGCACCCCCAGATCCCCCAGTGCCCCCAGTGCCCCCAGTATCTCCCAGTGCTCCCAGTATCTCCCAGTTTCCCCATTCCCCCAATCCCCCCCATTCCCCCTATCCCCCCCAGTATCTCCCAGTCCCCCCATTCCCCCCAATTTTCCCACTCCCCCATTCTCCCCAGTGCCCCCAGTATCTCCAGTCCCCCCGTTCCCCCCAATGCCCCCATCCCCCCCAGTCTCCCCATTCCCCCAATGCCCTCAGCCCCCCCAGTATCTCCCAGTCCCCCCAATCCCCCCAGTTTCCCCAGTATCTCCAAGTCCCCCCAGTCTCCCCATTTCCCCAGTGCCCCCAGTATCTCCCAGTCCCCCCAGTATCTCCCAGACCCAGCAGCCTCCCCAGCCCCCCAATCCCCCCAATCCCCCCACTCCCCCATTCTCCTCAGTCCCCCCAGTATCCCCCCAGTCCCCCCAGTGCCCCAGTCTCCCCAGTGCCCCAGTCTCCCCAGTGCCCCCCATCCCCCCGCCCCCCCCGTCTCCCCAGTCTCCCCAGTGCCCCCCATCCCCCCCCGCCCCCCCGTGTCCCCAGTGCCCCCCATCCCCTCGTCCCCCCACCCCGCGGTGTCCCCAGCGTCCCCAGCGCCGGTTCTCCCGCAGACGACCGCCCCCTGACGGGCTCGTACGCGGTGACTGTTGGGGGCTACCCCGGGGGGGGGTCGCGCGTCATCTCCAAGCACGACCTGGGGCACTTCCTGCTGCGCTGCCTCCGGGACACCCAGTTCGACGGCAAGAGCGTCTACCTGGCCGGGGAGTACCCCCGGGAGTAGGGGGACCCCCCCAGGCCCCCCAAATCCCCCCACCCGTTGTTTTCCCAACCTGGATCCAGCTTTTATTAGAGTGCTCCTCTAATTAACCCCTCCAGTTTAATTGGGGAGAGGGGGCGTCCTATGTGCCTGGGGCGACTCCTATGGGGTTGGGGGGGGCCTGGCGAACTGGGGGGTTTCTATAGGTTTGGGGGGGATCCTATGGGTGTGGGGGGTTCTATAGGGCTGGAGGGGTTCCTGTAGGTCTGGGGGGTCCCCATGGGTCTGAAGGGGCTCCCATGGGGCTGGTGGGGTTTCCTATGGAGTCGGGCTCGCCCCCCCCAATCACACACCCGTTTCCCGCGGGAACCGCTGCCGCCCTCGCCCTGTATGCAAACGAGACTCCGCGCCGCCACCAATCAGAGGGGAGCGTGGGCGGGGCCTCGCCCGGCCCGGCGGGGACCACGCCCACTGCGTGCCCGTATGCAAATAACCCTCCCCAGCCGCCCGGCCCATTGGCCTCGCTGCCACAGGCCCCGCCTCCAGGAGCCGTGAGGGGCGTGGCTTCGCCGGGCCAGCGCGGGGGACGTGACGCCGCCTCCTGATTGGCTGCGCGCCGCGTTCCAAACCCGCTGATTGGTCCCTGAATCGCCGGTATGTAAATGACGGGTCCCCGGCGGGTCCCCAGTTTCCGGGGGGGGCTGTCCCCAATTTGGGGGGGGGGGGAGCCACGTCCGTCCCCACTCCACGCTGGTCACCTGCCACTTTAAGACCCCCCAACACACCCCGGGGCGCAGCGCCCTCTGGCGGCGGGGAGGAGGCCGCCACCGCTCCTGGAGTGCCCCCCTCCGCCCTTTCACCCCGAGGCCACGCCCCCTCCCTCCAAGCCCCGCCCCCTCGCTGCCCCTCCCGCCCGCCCGCCGCCGCGCGCGCCGGCCGCGGGGCTGCCCTCGCGCCGTTCCGCCGCCCCCCGATTGGCCCGCGCCCTCGCGCCGCCGGGTGAGTGACCCCCCCCCCCCCCCCCCCCCCCCGCCGGCTCAGTCTCCCCCGCGGCGCCGGGGGGTACGGACGGGGATCGGGGCTCCGCTGCCCCGCGCTCCCGCCAGGGCGGGCCCGGGCCTGGCGCCGTGGGGCCTGGGCCTGGCGTGGGGCCTGGCGGGCGGCGGGAGGCGGGAGGGAGGGTCCCCGGCGGGCTCGGGCTGCTCCCCGCTTCCTGCGCCCCCGGGGCGGCCACGGGAGTTGTAGTTCCGGGTACGGGCTGGGGCCTGGGGGGGAGGGGGGAACTACAGCTCCCGGCGGCCCCCGCGCGGGGGGTCCTGGGCCTCGGGGGGAACGTGGGGGGTCCTGGGGCCTTGGGGGGAACTTGGGGGGTCCCGGGGGATTTTGGGGGGTCCTGGGGGAACTTGGGGGGTCCTGGAGCCTTGCGGGGGGAGCTTGGGGGTCCTGGAGCCTGGGGGGGGTCCCGGGGGACCTTAGAGGTTCCGGGGACCTTAGGGGGTCCCGGGGGAACCTGGGGGGTCCTGGGGCCTTGTGGACTTTGGGGGAGTGGGGAGAAGGAACTTGGGGGGGGTCCTGGGGATTTGGGGGGGGGGTTGGTACATTTGGGGCGTCTCACCCCTGGGGGGGGCTGTGTGTGTCCCCCCCTTTCTTTGTGGGGCAGTTTCTGTGTGATGGGGGGGCTGTGAAACCCCTCCTTTGGGGAGCAGGCAAATTGGGGGGGAGTCACTCCCTTATGCCCCCCCTGCCTGGCCTCATTCGTGGGGGGGGACACACACACTTGGCCGTTTGTCCCCTGCGGGTTGTGCTGAGTTCTTCCCCTCATTAATTTGCTCCCCAGCTCCTTCCCATTCATTGATGTTTTGTGATTCCCCCCCAGCGCTTGTGTCGCGAGCTGCGGTGTCCCCGCTCTGACAGGTACCCCCCAACCCCAAATTGGGGGGAAAACGGGGCTTTTGGGGTGCGGGACCGGGAGAGCGGCTGGGGGGGCCCAGTGGTTGTATTTTGGGATGGGGGGGGGGGGATTTTCCTGCTGGGAAGTGACTACAAATAATGATAAACACAGTGATTATTGTGGGGGACGCACAGATCCCAAAAGCGGGGTTTATTGGGCTGATTTGGGGTTAAATTGGGTTTTTTAGGGGGGGGAGCCTGCGCCGGTGTGGGAAATAATAACCCAAAATAAACCCCTCCCTGAGCAAAACCCCGAGGTCGGGCAGCAATTAAACACCATCACTGATTGAGAAATGACGCAAATGAGCTGGGGGGGGACACCCCCGATTTCCCCCGTTTTCCCCCAAAACGCTGCTGCGGAGCCCTCCCCGGCGCCTCTTTAATTAAACCCCCGGCGTCCTGACCTATTTGTGCGGCCTGTTCGTTAACGAGGCGCCGCTAATGAGGAGCGGCTGACGAGCTCCGTGCCCCCCCCAACGCGTTGTTGGTTTATTGACCCATTTGGGGGGGACCCCAACTTCCCCATTAATTAAACCGCTAAAAGCCCCCATTTCCTGTATGTTTGCCGCCACCATTCTGTGCTGGTTTTGGGGCGAAAAGCCGGTTTTCGGTTGTTTTGGGGCTCCGCGGCGTTCCCGCCCGGCCCTGCAGGTCGGCGCTTGCCCGGGGAGCAGCTCCCGCCGCCTTTATCTCCTCAATTTTGGCGTTTTTTGGGTTATTTTTTAACCATTTTTTAGCCATTTCTACCACTTAACCCCCCTCCCCAAAAAACCCACAAATTCACTGTTTTCTTCCACTTTTTTAAGCGCCCGGAAATGCCGTTTTCACCCTGTTTTACCGGCCATTCCGCTCAATGCAGAACCTGCAATAATCTCTATTTTTTTGCCCTTTTCCGCAGGATTTCTCCCCAAACTCGGCGCCATCCCCCACCCCCGGTAAGGAACGTCCCACCCGACCATAACTTGGTGCCAAATCGCTGGTTTTTGGGGAAAAAAGGCGGAACATTGTGGTGGGCGCCTCCCCCGGCAGGCAGGTAGGAGTTTGGCCCCGTTTATGGCCGTGTTGTGTTTGATTAGCGCTAATTAAGCGTCTCCAGCAGATAACGAGCGGATCGAGGTCCCCGTCGCTGTTTATCCCCCTGTTTTTCCCCTTTACCTTAACGACGTTTTTGTCGCCCGGTTATGGGGATTATTTGGCTTTCATTGCTCCCTAATTAAGCGCAAAGTTGCCAACATCTTCGTTAATTACTCCACTGATTCCTCCCCCGCCTCGGCCATCGGTTTTGGATTTCACGTGGACTTTTTTGGGGCAGTTTCACCCCAAAAAGAGCCCGGGAAGCGTCGCAGGGAGTTTTGGGGCCATTTCCATCAGATTTGGGGTCAAGCGGGTGCTCGGAGGGTCGTTGTTTTTAATTAGGAAGCAGCAGATTGGGACGATTTCTGGTGCAGGAAGAGTTAAATGCGTCGCTTAATTTACCCAAGGCTCCCGGTTAATAATTAACCCGCCCTCGTTAGTGCGGAAGGGCCGAGGCCGGTGCGGATCGGTGCGGATCGAGGCTCCGATTTGGGTTGAAAAAGCCCGATTTTGGGTCTTCTTGCGGGGAGAGAAACACCCGGAGGGGGTTTACACTGCGTTTTTGGGTTGAAAACCCCTGGAATTGGGTGTCCCAGGGGGTCCGACCCCCCCCACTGCTTCATCTTCATCTTCTTCATCATCATCATCATCTTCATCATCATCATCATCATCATCTTCATCTTCCTCCTCCGGCCAGTGAGGGTAACCAAGATTATCCCAGGAGGGATTAAAACGGGGCGGTTTGGGGTTTTTAATGAACACAAAGATTCCCCCTCGGGGTCCCCAGCCCCCCCGCTCGGGCCCCCTTTTGGGTCTAAATCCCCAAATCTGGTTATTTCTCCCCTCACTGCTGGATTTTAACCCAAATTGGGGTAATTCGGAGGAGGGGGTTGGGAATAAAGGGGAAAACTTGTGTTCTGTGCATAAATGGCGAACTTCGAGGAGCTGGGGAGGGAGCTCGATGTCCCCAAAATGTGGCTTTTTTACCCCAAAAAGCCATTGAACCTCCAAGACCCGCTCGTTAGGCCGCGTTTAATTAAGGCTCCCAGGTATTGATTTAACGCCCCGACAGATGTGACCTTAGCGGCTTAATGAGTAATTAGTAATTAGCGGGTATTAAGCGGGCGCCGGACGGGGTGGGGGGGGCGGTTAATGCCGAGCGCAGACGGGTGGACGCGTCTGTCTGTCCCCAAAATGGGGCTGGAAAAGGGGGGTCCCATGGACCTCAAGGGACCAGACGTGTGGGGCCAAGGGGGAGGTCAAGGTCAAGGGCACCTGAGGAACCTCAACGGAGCAGAATCCACGTGTTCATGAGGATCCTCAATGGATCCGAGTCCACGTGTTCATGGGGAACCTCAATGGATCCACATCCACGTGTTCATGAGGATCCTCAATGGATCCGAGTCCACGTGTTCATGGGGAACCTCAATGGATCCACGTCCACGTGTTCATGGGGAACCTCAATGGATCCGAGTCCACGTGTTCATGAGGATCCTCAATGGATCCACGTCCACGTGTTCATGGGGAACCTCCATGGATCCACGTCCACGTGTTCATGGGGAACCTCAATGGATCCGAGTCCACGTGTTCATGGGGATCCTCAATGGATCCACGTCCACGTGTTCATGGGGAACCTCAATGGATCCGAGTCCACGTGTTCATGAGGAACCTCAATGGATCCGAGTCCACGTGTTCATGGGGATCCTCAATGGATCCACGTCCACGTGTTCATGGGGAACCTCAATGGATCCGAGTCCACGTGTTCATGGGGAACCTCAATGGATCCGAGTCCACGTGTTCATGGGGATCCTCAATGGATCCACGTCCACGTGTTCATGGGGAACCTCAATGGATCCGAGTCCACGTGTTCATGAGGAACCTCAATGGATCCGAGTCCACGTGTTCATGAAGATCCTCAATGGATCCGAGTCCATGTGTTCATGGGGAACCTCAATGGATCCGAGTCCATGTGTTCATGAGGAACCTCAATGGATCCACGTCCACGTGTTCATGGGGATCCTCAATGGATCTGAGTCCACGTGTTCATGGGGATCCTCAATGGATCTGAGTCCACGTGTTCATGGGGAACCTCAATGGATCCGAGTCCATGTGTTCATGGGGAACCTCAATGGATCCGAGTCCACGTGTTCATGAGGAACCTCAATGGATCCGAGTCCACGTGTTCATGAGGATCCTCAATGGATCCATATCCACGTCTTCCAAGATGACCCGAGGATCCTCAATGGATCCACATTCACATGTTCCAAGATGACCTGAGGATCTTCAATGGATCCACGTCCACCTGTTCATGAGGATCCTCAATGGATCCATGTCCACCTGTTCATGAGGATCCTCAATGAGTCCGAGTCCCCGTGGCCCCCGACCACCCAGGGCTTTGTTACAATGGGGGTGGGGAGCTGGGAGGCTTCAGGGTCAAGTTCAACAGGGCTTTGAGTCACCTGATGTGCTCAAAATGGACCATTTATGGTCTTTTTCCCCCCAAACCAGCCTGTGGTTCTCCCAAAACCCCCCCGCGTCGCCGAGAGGTCCCCGAAATCCTCCCCTGACCCTCTGCTCCCCCCACAGGCCAGCGACGCAGTGACGGCGACGCGGTGACACCGCTCAGCACCATGTGACTCTGCTCAGCGCCGTGTGACTCCGCTCAGCGCCATGCGGCACCGGCGGCGGCGTCCCCGGCACCCCCGCCCCGCCCCGCGCCATGCGTGACCCCCCCGCCGCACCATGAGCTCCCAGCGCCCCGCGCGGCACGACGGCGACGCCACCGCGCCCTGGGGCCACAACGGCGACGCCGCCCAGCGCCCCGCGCCCCCCGTGCCCAAAATGGGGGTGCGCGCCCGCATCGCCGACTGGCCCCCGAAGCGGGACGCCGCCAAGGACCCCCCCGGCGCCACGCACCGCGACACCGCCTGTCCCCGCGCGGCCCCCCCGGCGCCGCTCGCCGGCGTGGCGGGGTTCAAGGCGCTTCACCGGCTGGCACGGCGCCGCTCCAAGGACGTGGAGTTCCAGGAGGGCTGGTGGCCGCGCTCGCCAGCGCGGGGGCTCTCGCCGCTCCGGCACCGCAGCAGCAGCGAGGTGACGCTGAGCGAGTGCGACCCCGAGGAGCCAGCGGAGCCGCGCGGCGCCAAACTGGGGGGGAACGCGGCGCTGTTCCGCGAGTACGGCAGCACCTCGTCCATCGACGCGCAGGGCATCTCGGAGCAGAGCTTCTTCGACATGCTCAACCAGTTCCGCACCGAGAAGCCGCGCGGCCGGCCCGCCACGCCGGAGCGCCCCGGCGACGCCGGGTCCGCGCCGCTCCCCGCCGCCAAACCCGAGAGCCGCAACGGCCCCCGCGACGACCCCAAGGAGAAAGCGCGGCGCAGGTGCCCCAAGGGCGACGCGGCCGGCGAGTCCATCTTCAAGAAGCTCCGCAGCAGCCGCGGCGACGGCGAAACGGGCAAAGAGACGGAGGAGCCACGGGCGCCGGAGCCGGGCTGGGTGTGCCGGCGCGGCTTTGCCCACTACGACGCGCAGAGCCTGCTGTTCGACCTGGACGCCGTGGCGCTGAACCGCGCGGCGCTGGCGCAGCGCCGCAACACCACCACCGGCGCCTCGGCCGCCTCCGCCGCCACCGGCCGCGCCGCTGGCTGGGGGCAGCCGGAGCCGGCGTTCGGCGCCGCCGAGGACCTGAACCGCAAGGAGAACCTGGAGCACGACGGCGGCGACGACACCAGCAACGAGCTGCTGCTCAGCTGCCCCCACTTCCGCAACGAGATCGGCGGCGCCGCCGAGCGCGACCTCAGCTTCGCCCGCAGCGCCGCGCCGGCCCCCGGGGGGTTCCCCGGCGCCGAGGGGGGGGCGCCGGAGCCCCCCCTGGCCGTGCACCCCACCAACGCCGGCGTCTCGGTGCTGGAGGTGCCCAAGGAGCTGCAGCGCGACCCCGAGCGCCTGCGGCACTTCAGCGTGGAGCACGTGGACCTGGGCGCGCGCTACTACCGCGACTACTTCCACGGCAAAGGTAGCGCGGCCACGCTCGGGGCCCCCGCGGCGCCGGGGGGCGCGGATGAGTCTTAGAGGCCCCCCTGGTAAAATGGGGGGGGTTGGGGGCACCCGACTCTGGACTTCTGGAAAGGGCACAGCGACACCTCTGGTGTCCCCCAAATGCCTCCACATGCCCCCAATGCCCCCCTGTCCCCCCCACACCCTCTGTGTGCCCCCCATGTCCCCTCTGTCCCCCCAACACCACCTCCGTGTCCCCTCTGTCCCCCAACACCTCCTACCTCCTCATGCCCCCATGTCCCCCCATTGTCCCCAATGTCCCCTGTGTCTCCCCAGAGCACTATGTCCCCCATTGTCCCCCATGTCCCCCCAGAGCACTATGTCCCCCATTGTCCCCAATGTCCCCCAGAGCACTTTGTCCCCCATTGTCCCCCGTGTCCCCAGAGCACTATGTCCCCCATTGTCCCCATTGTCCCCCATGTCCCCCCAGAGCACTATGTCCCCCATTGTCCCCAACGTCCCCCAGAGCACTTTGCCCCCCATGTCCCCCCATTGTCCCCCGTTGTCCCCTGTGTCCCCAGAGCACTCCAACTACTTCGGCATTGACGACAAGCTGGGCCCGGTTGCCGTCAGCGTGCGGCGCGAGCGGCTGGAGGACCACAAGGACCACGGCCCCCAGTACCAGTACCGGCTCATCGTCCGCACCAGCGAGGTACCGGGGACACCCCTGTCACCTCTTGTCACCCCACACACACCGCGCGGGGACACCCCTGTCACCCCTTGTCACCCCACACACACCGCGCGGGGACACCCCTGTCACCCCTTGTCGCCCCACACACACCGCGCGGGGACACCCCTGTCACCCCTTGTCCCCCCACACACACCGTGCGGGGACACCCCTGTCCCTGTCGCCCCACACACACCCCGCACAGGGACACACCTGTCCCCTTGTCACCCCACACTGCTCAGCGGGGGAGGACACCCCCTGTCACCCCCTGTCCCCTTGTCACCCCACACCGCTCCTGCCTGGGAGACCCTGGTGGGGGACACCCCCTGTCCCTTTGTCACCCCACACACACCGTGCAGGGACACCTCCTGTCCCCTTGTCACCCCCTTGTCTCCCTGTCACCCCACACCGCTCCCTGCTGGGAGGACACGGGGGGTCCTCCAGCGTCCCCCTGTGCCTCAGCTCGTCACCCTGCGCGGCTCCATCCTGGAGGACGCCACCCCCACGGCCACCAAGGCGGGGACGCCGCGGGGGCTCCCGCTGCGCGACGTCCTGGAGCACGTGGTGCCGGAGCTGAACCCCCAGTGCCTGCGCCTGGCGCCTGGCGGCCCCCGCGTGCCCGAGCAGTTGCTCAAGCTGGACGAGCAGGGGGTGAGTGACCCCGGGGGGACACCGTGAGGCGGGGGTTATTGTGACCCCAGGGGGACACCGGGGACCCCAGCGAGATGGGGGTTAGTGAGGCTGGGCAAGACCTGGAGGGCCGAGCCCAACCGCGAACGCGACGCCCCCGCGGCCCCCACGGCGCGGCCCCCTGACCGCGTCCGCGAGGCCCCGGTGCCGCCCCCACCTGTAGCGCACGCGGTCGGTGCAGGGCTGGTGCGCGCGCACGATGATGAACACGTGCTGGAAGTGCGAGCGCACGCTCTGCGGCGTGAAGGGCAGCGCGCCCGGCTCCTGGAAGACGATGGTGACGATGTCGTTGCCGATGTGGCGCTTGCGCAGCAGCTGGGGGGGACAAGGGGGGGCGGTGAGGGCCAGGAGCACAGGGAGGGGGGGAAGAGGGCGGATTTGGGGGGGTCTACCTGCTGGCGGTTGTTGGGGGTGTAGGGCAGCATGGTGGAGATGTGGAACATGATCTCGTAGTCCTGGTACGTGGTGTAGAGCGAGTGCGTGCCCGTGGAGTCGGCTGGAAAAGGGGGGGCTTGAGGGGAGAGCTGCAGGGGACAGCCCAAGGGGACAGGGGACACCCCAAAGGACAAGGGACACCCCAAAGGACAAGGGAGACCCCAAGGGGACAAGGGCGAGCCCCAGAAGGACAAGGGCCAGCTCCAACAGGACAAGGGACACTCCCAAGGGGACAAGGGAAACCCCAAGTGACACGGGATGCCCCCAAAGGACAAGGGAGACCCCAAGGGGACAAGGGCCAGCCCCAAGAGGACAAGGGCCAGTGGTCTGGAGAAGGGCGTGCAGAGGGCAGGGGCCAGTGTGTCTGTGTATGTACACGTGTGTGTGTGTGTGTGTGTGTGTGTGTACGTATGTGTGTGTGTGTGTGTGTGTACGTATGTGTGCGTGTGTGTGTACATCTGTGTGTCTGTGTACCCGTACCTCTCTGTCGGTGTGCATACGTGTGTGCGTACATGTGTGTGTCTGTGTACCCATACTTCTCTGTCGGTGTGCGTACGTGTGTGTGTGTGTGTGTGTACGTACATGTGTGTGTGTGTGTGTACGTACATGTGTGTGTGTGTGTGTACGTACATGTGTGTGTCTGTCTGTGTACCCATACCTGTCTGTGTCGGTGTGCGTATGTTTGTGTGTGTGTGTGTGTGTGCGCGTGTGTGTCCGTGTACCCGTGCCCATACCTCTCTGTCGGTGTGCATACATGTGTGTGTGTGTGTGTGCATACGTGTGTGTGCGTGCGTGTGTGTGTCCGTGTACCCACGTGTGTGTCCGTGTACCCATGCCCATACCTCTCTGTGTCCGTGTGCGTACGTGTGTGTGTGTGTGCGTACATGTGTGTGTGTGTGCGTACATGTGTGTGTGTGTGCGTGTGTGTGTCCGTGTACCCACGTGTGTGTCCGTGTACCCATGCCCACACCTCTGTGTCGGTGTGCGTGCATGTGTGTGTGTGCATACGTGTGTGTGTACCCACGTGTGTGTCCGTGTACCCACGCCCACACCTCTGTGTTGGTGTGTGTGTGTGTGTGCGTGTGTGTGTGTGTGCATACGTGTGTGTGTGTGTGTACCCACGTGTGTGTCCGTGTACCCACGCCCACACCTCTGTGTTGGTGTGTGTGTGTGTGTGCGTGTGTGTGTGTGTGCATACGTGTGTGTGTGTGTGTACCCACGTGTGTGTCCGTGTACCCACGCCCACACCTCTGTGTCGGGGTGTGTGTGTGTGTGTGTGTGTGTGTGCATACATGTGTGTGTGTGTGTGTACCCACGTGTGTGTCCATGTACCCACGCCCACACCTCTGTGTCGGTTGCGCCGGCAGCTGTGCCGGCGGCACAAGGTGGGGGTGCTGTACTGCCGCGCCGGGCAGGGCTCGGAGGAGGAGATGTACAACAACGAGCTGGCCGCGCCGCCCTTCGAGGAGTTCCTGGCGCTGCTGGGCGAGAAGGTGCCGCTCCGGGCCTTCCCCAAGTACGCAGCGCAGCTGGACACCAAGAGTGAGTCACGGCGCGGGGGGACCCGGGCCTCTTGGGGGTGTCTCATGTCCTTGCGGGTGTCCCGTGTCCCTTGGGAGTGTCCCCATGTCCCTTGGGGCTGTCCCTTGTCCTTTGGGGTGTCCCTTGTCCCCTTGGGCCTGTCCCTTGTCCTTTGGGGTGTGCCTTGTCCTCTTGCGGGTGTCCCTAGTCCTTTGGGCTGTCCCTTGTCCTCCTGGGTGTGTCCCTTGTCCCCTTGGGGTCTCCCTTGTCCCCTTGGGCTGTCCTTTGTCCTTTGGGGTGTCCCTTGTCCTCTTGGGGCGTCCCTTGTCCTTTGGGGTGTCCCTTGTCCCCTTAGGGTGTCCCCTGTCCCCTTGGGCTGTCCCCTGCAGCTCTCCCCTCAAGCCCCCCCTTTTCCAGCCGACTCCACGGGCACCCACTCGCTCTACACCACGTACCAGGACTACGAGATCATGTTCCACGTCTCCACCATGCTGCCCTACACCCCCAACAACCGCCAGCAGGTAGACCCCCCCAAATCCGCCCTCTTCCCCCCCTCCCTGTGCTCCTGGCCCTCACCGCCCCCCCTTGTCCCCCCCAGCTGCTGCGCAAGCGCCACATCGGCAACGACATCGTCACCATCGTCTTCCAGGAGCCGGGCGCGCTGCCCTTCACGCCGCAGAGCGTGCGCTCGCACTTCCAGCACGTGTTCATCATCGTGCGCGCGCACCAGCCCTGCACCGACCGCGTGCGCTACAGGTGGGGGCGGCACCGGGGCCTCGCGGACGCGGTCAGGGGGCCGCGGGGGCGTCGCGTTCGCGGTTGGGCTCGGCCCTCCAGGTCTTGCCCAGCCTCAATAATCCCACGTCTCTCTGGTTTTATCACCCCATCTTGTCCCTTTGTCCACTCCAAGAGTGGTTGTCACCACCCCTGTGGGACCAGAAGTCATGGAGAGGTGGCACTGGGGGACACCATTCAGTGCTGGGACATGGTCTGTTGGGGACTTGGTAGCATGTGGTTGGAGTCCATGATCCTCAGGACCTTTCCCAGCCTCAATAATCCCACATCTCTGGTTTTATTGCCCCATCTTGTCTCTTTGTCCACTCCAAGTGCGTTGTCACCACCCCTGGGGCTCCAGAAGTCATGGAGAGGAGGTGGCACCTGGGGACACCGTTCGGTGCTGGGACACTGTGGCAGCGTCCAGTTGGAGTCAATGATGCTCAAGCTCTTTCCCAGCCTCAATAATCCCCCGTCTGTCTGATTTTGTCACCCCATCTTGTCCCTTTGTCCGCTCCAAGTGCGTTGTCACCACCCCGGGGGGTCCAGAAGTCATGGAGAGGTTCCACTTGGGGACACGGGCGCTAGGACACGGTCTGCGGGGACGTGCGGTTGGACTCAGTGATCCTCAGGACCTTTTCCTCCTGTCCCCTGCAGCGTGGCCGTCACCAGGTCCAAGGACGTCCCCCCCTTCGGCCCCGCCATCCCCGCCGGCGTCACCTTCCGCAAGTGCGCGGCGTTCCGCGCCTTCCTGCTGGCCAAGGCCATCAACGGCGAGCACGCGGCGCACAAGTCGGCCAAGTTCCGCACCATGGCCACGCGCACGCGCCAGGAGTACCTGCGCGAGCTGGCCCAGAGCTGCGGCTCCGGCGCCGGCCTGGACTCGGGCGCCAAGTTCAACCTCATGTCCTTGGCCTCCAAGCGGCGCGAGAAGACGCGGGCGCGCGCGGGCGCCGAGCGGGACAGCACCGGAGCCGTCGCCTGGCGCGTGGCCGCCCGCGACTTCGCCCGCGGCGCCGACGTCCCCTGCGTGCTGGGGGTGTCCAACGAGTTCGTGGTGCTGGTGGACGTGCTGGCCAAGGAGGTGGCGTTCAACTGCTTCTGCGGGGACGTGCTGGGCTGGGCGGCCGACGGCGCCGAGCTGCGCATCTTCCACGGGCGCGGAGACCACGTGGCGCTGCGGGCGCCCGAGCACGACGTCAGAGACATCGTGGCGCGGCTCAAGGTGGGGACGGGGACGCTGTGGGGATGGGGACGTCAGGGACATCGTGGGGCAGCTCAAGGTGGGGATGGGGATGTTGTGGGGATGGGGACGTCAGGGACATCGTGGCGCAGCTCAAGGTGGGGATGGGGACATGGGACGGGGTGGGATGGTGAACAGGGACACAAGGGACATTGTGGGGATGGGGACGTTAGGGACATCGTGGGGTGGCTCAAGGTGGGGATGGGGATGTCGGGGCCATTGTGGGATGGGGACAGGGACGTCAGGGACATTGTGGGCCAGCTCAGGGTGGGGATGGGGACATGGAGTGGTGGGGGACAGGGACATGGAGGGGATGGGGATGTCGGGGACATCGTGGGATGAGGACAGAGACATCAGGGACATCGTGGGCTGGCTCAGGGTGGGGATGGGGACACGGAGGAGTGGTGACTGGGACATGGTGGGGATGGGGACATTGGGGACATGGAGGGGATGGGGATGTCTGGGACATCATGGGACGGGGACAGGGACGTCAGGGACATTGTGGGCTGGCTCAGGGTGGGGACGGGGACACGGGGGTGGGGACGGGACCTCAGGGTGCTCGGTCCGCAGGTGACGACGCCGGGCGTGGCGGCGCTGGAGCTGCCGCTGCGGCGCAATGGGCTGGGCCAGCTGGGCTTCCACGTGCGCAGCGCGGGCACTGTGGCCGAGGTGGAGCCGTACGGCTTCGCCTGGCAGAGCGGGCTCCGGCCCGGCTCGCGCCTGCTCGACGTCTGCAAGGTGGCCCTGGTGACCATGACGCACGAGCAGATGATCGACCTGCTGAGGACGTCCGTCACCGTCACCGTGCTGCTGCTGCCCCCCCACGACGACGGGACCCCCCGCAGGTGGGGACACGGGGGCGATGGGGACGTGGGGACATGGGCCCTGGCAAGGGACAGGCTGGGGACACTGGAACCCAGAAAGGGGCAGACTGGGGACACCAGCAAGGGACAGGCTGGGAACACCAGGAAACGAGGACATGGGAACACTGGGACCCAGCAAGGGACAGCCTGGGGACACCTGGGAATGAGGACATGGGGACACTGGGACCCAGCAAGGGATGCATTTGGGACCCAGCAAGGGACAGACTGGGGACACCAGGGAATGAGGACACAGGGGCACTGGAACCCAGCAAGGGACAGACTGGGGACACCAGGGAATGAGGACACAGGGGCACTGGAACCCAGCAAGGGACAGACTGGGGACACTGGGGAATGAGGACATGGGGACACTGAGACCCAGCAAGGGACAGACTGGGGACACCAGGGGGGTTTGGGGCCACAGGGACCTTGTCCTGGTGAGGGACATTCAGTGCCACCACCTTGGTGTCACCGGTGCCACCACCTGCAGGAGCTGGTCGGAGACGGTGACTCGGGGCCGCGCGGAACCGCAGGGGGACACGGAGCCGGTGACACGCGGCCACACGGAGCTGGTGACACGGGGCCATGCAGAGCTGCAGGGGGACACGGAGCCGGTGACTCGGGGCCACACGGATTCGGTGACACGGAGCCACGCGGACTCAGTGTCACGGGGCCACACGGACTCAGTGTCACGGGGCCACACGGATTCGGTGACACGGGGCCACACGGATTCGGTGACACGGGGCCACGCGGACTCAGTGTCACGGGGCCACACGGATTCGGTGACATGGGGCCACACGGACTCAGTGTCACGGGGCCACGCAGACTCAGTGTCACGGGGCCACACGGACTCGGTGACACGGGGCTGTGCAGAGCCGCCGGGGGACACAGAGCCGACGTCCCCGGGCCAGCGGGGACCGACCCGAAGCAGCGGGTGGCACTGGGGGGGGAAACGGGGCGGGAAGGCGCCCCTCCCCCACGGCAGGAGGTATGGGGACACGGGGGAACATGGCGGGGACAAGGGTGGGGACAGGGACATGGGTGGGATGAAAAGGATGGGGACAGCGACAGGGCCAGGCCAGAGCCGGTGACAACCCAGTGGAGCCATGGCCAGGCCCGGTCCCCAATGTCCCTTTGTCCCCAATGTCCCTTTGTCCCCAATGTCCCTTTGTCCCCAGGCCTGTGAGCTTCCCCGACACACCCCAGCCCTCCTGCTCCCCCCGCCCCCCCTCGGGCAGCTTCTCGTCACCGTCACCGGCCGCCTGTGCCCGCTACAGGTGGGTGACCGCGCGGGGACACGGGACGGGCGCGACAGCCGCGGGTTGGGGCCGACGTCCCCCTGTCCCCAATGCAGGTGGCAGCCAGAGCCGCAGGACGGGGACAGCTCGTCCGGGGGCGTCAGCAGCCACGAGGGGACGATGGAGCGGCACAAGGCGGGTACGGTGACATCGGGGGACGCCCCAGTGTGTCCCCAGACACGGGGAAATGGGGACCCCCCCGGGGGACATAGTGGGACACGGGGACACCCCCTGGGAACATGGGGACACCCCCTGGGGATGTGGTGAGACACAGGGATATGGGGACACCCTGGGGACACGGAGACCCCCCTGGGGGACATGGTGAGACACGGGGACACCCTGGGGACATAGTGAGACACAGGGACCCCTCTGAGGGACACGGTGAGACATGGGGACACGGGGAGCCCCTGGGGACACAGGGAACCCCCCGGGGGACATGGTGAGACACAGGGACATGGGGACACCCTGGAGACACAGACACGGGGACCCCCCCGGGGGACACAGTGAGACACGGGGACACGGGGAGCCCCCTGGGGTACACGGTGAGACACGGGGACACGGGGGATGTTTGGGGCCGGGGGTGGCCTCGCGGTGCCACCGCGGTGACGCCGAGGTGACGTTGCAGAGCCGCTGTGGCACGTGCCAGCGCAGGGGTGGCCACCGGGGACCCCGCGGGACTCGCCCGGGCGACAGCACAAGGTGAGGGGCGCGGGGGGGCTGTTGGTGACACCGGGGTGACACGGGGGGGGTGACACGCCCGGGGTGACCATGGTGTCCCCAACGTGTCCCCAGGGTGACGTTCCCCCCTCGAGCGGCTCCAGCAGCGCCACCCTCTCCAGCAACGGCTCCAGCAGCGATGACCCCCCCGAGCCCCCCCCGGAGCCCCCCCCGGACCCCAAAACCGTTCCTGTCCCCAATGCCCCCCCCCGCCCCCCTGTCCCCAAACCCCCCAGGTGAGTGCAACCCCCCCACATTTTTGGGATCCCGCCCACA
Source organism: Patagioenas fasciata (assembly GCF_037038585.1). Lineage (NCBI taxonomy): Eukaryota > Metazoa > Chordata > Aves > Columbiformes > Columbidae > Patagioenas > Patagioenas fasciata. The sequence continues at coordinate 100,272 of NC_092552.1, read as the reverse complement.
TTTTTGGGGTTCCCCCCCAATATTTTTGGGGTTCCCAGCACTGACCCGTGTTTGTGTCCCCCCCCCAGTTCAACCACGCGGTTCGACCCCCCCCGGGCTCCCCCCGGCCCCCAAATCGCCGCTTCTGGCCCCAAACCGGTGCCAAGCAGGAGCAGCGCGGGCGGGGGGCGCCCCCTGCAGGCCCTGGAGGGCAGGAAGTAAGTGGGGGGACACCCCAAAAATGGGGGGGGTGGAGGCCCCAACACCCCAAATCCCACCCTGCACCCCATCCCTGTGACTCGGGCGGGCTGGGGTGACCCTGATTCCCCCTCCCCGCTGTCCCTGTGATGGGGGGGCTGGGGTGACCCTGCCCCCCCGCTGTCCCCGTGACCCGGGGGGGCCGTGGTGACCGTGCCCCCCCAGGCCGGCCGTGCCCGTCCCCAAGAACGTGTTTGGGCAACCGCGGCTGCGGGCGTCGCTGCGCGACCTGCGCCCCCCCCGCAGGAGCCCCAAAAACATCGAGGCCGAGCTGAGGAGGCTCATCGACATGGACCCCCCCGGGGACACGGGGACCCCCCCGGGGGACACGGTGAGACACGGGACATGGGGACACCCCTGGGGACGTGGGGACACCCCTGGGGGACACGGAGAGACACGGGACATGGGGACACCCCTGGGGACATGGGGACACCCCTGAGGGACACGGTGAGACACGGGGACATGGGGACACCCCGGGGGATGTGGGGACACCCCTGAGGGGCACGGTGAGACATGGGGACATGGGGATACCCCTGGGGACGTGGGGACAGCCCTGGGGGACACGGTGAGACACGAGGACACCCCTGGGGACGTGGGGACACCCCCAGGGGACATGGTGAGACATGGGGACCCCTTGGGGACACAGGGGCACCCCCGGGGGACACAAGGGGACAGCCCTGGGGACACAGAGAGGCATGGGGATACCCCTGGGGACATGGGGACGCCCCTGGGGACATGGCGAGAGACACGGGGACACCCATGGGGGGGGCAGGGACACCCTTGGAGCCACAGGGACACGGGGACAACCCTGGGGACACAGGGACACCCCTGGGGACACAGGGACTGGGGCCACCCCCGTGTCCCGGTGCCCATTGTCCCCGTGCTGTCCCCGTGCTGTCCCAGCGGGGGCTGCAGCGCACGCTGTCGGACGAGAGCCTGTGCGGGGGGGGCCGCCGTGACCCCGGGGCCACCAGCGCGTCCCCCCCGCCCGGGGACGGCGCCGCCTTCCCGTGCAGCACCCTCCCCCACAGCACCCTCCCCCACCGCCGGCCCCCCGACAGGAAGGGTGAGTCCGGGGTTGGGGCCCTCACCCCGTGTCCCCCCCCGTGTCACCCCCGTTGTCCCCCCCCGTGTCACCCCCGTGTCCCCCCCCGTGTCACCCCCATGTCCCCCTCTGTGTCAGCCCCCATGCCCCCACCCGTGTCAACACTGTCAGCCCCCCGTCATACCCCCCTGTGTCCCCCCGCCGTGTCCCCCCGTGTCCTCCTGTGTCCCCCCGTGTCACCTGTGTCCCCCCGTGTCACCCCACCTGTGCCCCCCATCACCCCGCGTCCCTCCCTGTCACCCTGTCCTGTGTCCCCCAGGTGCCCCCGTGTCACCCTGTCCCACATGTCACCCTGTCCCCCGTGTCCCCGTGTCACCCTGTCCCATGTCTCCCGTGTCACCGTGTTCCTGTGTCACCCTGTCCTGTGTCCCCCATGTCCCCATGTCACCCTCTCCCATGTCCCTATGTCCCCCTGTCACCCTGTCCCGTGTCCCCCAGGTGCCCCCATGTCCCCCGTGTCCCCATGTCACCCATGTCACCCTGTTCCGCATGTCACCGTGTCCCCTGTGTCCCCATGTCCCCCTGTCCCACGTCACCGTGTCCCGTGTCCCCAGGTGCCCCGCTGCTGCTGCCGCTGCCGGACACGGCGTCGGGCCTGGAGTGGTCCAGCCTGGTCAGCGCCGCCAAGGCCTACGAAGGTGCCCCCCCTTTTCCGCCCCTTTCACCCTTTTCTGGGTATTTCACCCTTTTTCAGGTGGTTTGCCGATGTTGGGGTCCTGAGCCGTGTTGGGGTCCTGAGCCGTGTTGGGGTCCTGAGCCGTGTTGGGGTTCTTGGCCCGTTTGGGGTTCCTGACCCGTGTTGGGGTTCCTGACCCATTTTGGGTTCCTTACCCATTTTGGGGTTCCTGACCCGTGTTGGGGTTCCTGACCCATTTTGGGTTCCTGACCCATTTTGGGTTCCTGACCCATTTTGGGGTTCCTGAGCCGTGCTGGGGTGCTGAGCCGTGCTGGGGTGCTGAGCCGCGTTTCCCGCGCAGTGCAACGCGCCGTGTCCCTGTTCTCGCTGAGCGACCCCCCCGCGCCCCCCCCGGACAGGACCACGCCCCCGAGGGGCGGAACCCCCGGCAGGTGAGGGGGACGTGGGGGACACTCTGGGGACACTTTGGGGACACTTAAAAAGGCATTTGGGGGCAATCTGGGGACATTTGGGGGCACTTTGGGGGCACTCTGGGGACATTTTGGGGGCACTCTGGGGACACTTCGAGGACACTTTGGGAACACTTTGAGGACACTTTGGGGACACTTTAAAGACATTTGGGGGCAGTCTGGGGACATTTTGGGGGCACTCTTGGGACACTTTGGGGACACTTTAAAGACACTTTGGGGACACTTTGGAGACACTCTGGGGACATTTTGGGAACACTTTGAGGACATTTTGGGGACACTTTGACCCCCCATACCTTGTACCTCCTCCATGGGGGGGTCACCCTGGGAACACCAGGGTCTTGTCACCTCCTTTACTACAGGGTTGACCATTGGGAGGGTGACACTCTGGGGACACTTTGGTGACACTTGTCCCACCATCCCGCAGCCAGGACCTCCTCAGTATGGGGGTGACCCTGGGGACACCGGGGCCCTGTCCCCTTGTCCCCGCCTTGAGTCCAGGGCTGGTTGTTGGGGGGGGGTGACACTGTGGGGATGCTCTGGGGACACTGTGGGGACACTGGTGACACTGTGGGGACATCGGGCTGCCGTTTGTCCCCACAGCCCGTGTGCCCCCCTGGACCTGCCCGGGAAGGTGTCCCAGCTGGAGGCCATGCTGAGGCAGCTGCACAGCGACCTGCAGAAGGTACCGGTGTCCCCTCCCTTCCCCTGTCCCCTCCTGTCCCCTCCCTTCCCCTGTCCCCTCCCCTATCCCCTCCTGTCCCCTCCCCTCCCCTGTCCCTTCCCCTGTCCCTTCCCCTGTCCCCTCGTCCCCTCCCCTGTCCCCTCCTGGCCCCTGGGGGTGGTGTCTCCAGTGTCCCCATTGACACCCCAGGACAAGATGGGCAGTGGTGGCCAATCTGTGTCACCTCCCCGTTCCCTGGGGTGTCCCCTGTGTCCCAGTTGTCCCCTTTGCCTCCTGTGTCCCCATTGTCCCCTCTGTCCCCAGGAGAAGCGGGACAAGGTGGTGCTCCAGGCCCATCTGTGTCACCTCCCTGTCCCCACTGTCCCCTGTGTCCCCAGGAGAAGCGGGACAGGGTGGTGCTCCAGGCCCATCTGTGTCACCTCCCTGTCCCCACTGTCCCCTCTGTCCCCAGGAGAAGCGGGACAAGGTGGTGCTCCAGGCCCATCTGTGTCACCTCCCTGTCCCCACTGTCCCCTCTGTCCCCAGGAGAAGCGGGACAAGGTGGTGCTCCAGGCCCATCTGTGTCACCTCCCTGTCCCCATTGTCCCCTCTGTCCCCAGGAGAAGCGGGACAAGGTGGTGCTCCAGGCCCATCTGTGTCACCTCCCTGTCCCCACTGTCCCCTCTGTCCCCAGGAGAAGCGGGACAAGGTGGTGCTCCAGGCCCATCTGTGTCACCTCCCTGTCCCCACTGTCCCCTCTGTCCCCAGGAGAAGCGGGACAAGGTGGTGCTCCAGGCCCATCTGTGTCACCTCCCTGTCCCCACTGTCCCCTCTGTCCCCAGGAGAAGCGGGACAAGGTGGTGCTCCAGGCCCATCTGTGTCACCTCCCTGTCCCCATTGTCCCCTCTGTCCCCAGGAGAAGCGGGACAAGGTGGTGCTCCAGGCCGAGGTCGCCAACCTGCGGCACAACAACCGGCGCCTGCAGGAGGAGTCGAGCTCGGCCGCGCGGCAGCTCCGGCGCTTCGCCCGCATCTTCGGCACCGGGGACAAGGACGAGCTCTGAGGGACCCTGGGGACACCGGGACCCCCCCTGGGGACACCGGGACCCCCCCAGGATCACCGACCCCCCTGGGGCCAATGACGCGGCAGCTCCGGCGCTTCGCCCGCATCTTCGGCACCGGGGACAAGGACGAGCTCTGAGGGACCCTGGGGACACCGGGACACCCACCATGGGGACCCCAGGCCACCCCCATGGGGACACTGGGACACCCCTCTGGGGACACCAAGACCCCTGGGGACACCGAGGCACCCCCATGGGGACACCAAGCCCCCTGGGGACAGGGACACCCCCCATAGGGACACTGAGACACCCCTGGGGACACAGACACCCCCATGGGGACAGGGACACCCCCCGTGGGGACAGCAGGCCACCCCTGGGGACAGGGACATCCCCATGGGGACACTGGAACACCGCCATGGGGACACCCCCTGGGGACAGCGACACCCCCATGGGGACACTGGGACACCCCTGGGGACACTGGGACACCCCCTGGGGACAGGGACACCCCCATGGGGACACTGAGATGCCTGGGGACACCATCTGTGGGGCTGGAATGTCCGTGTGGGATCAGGAGGAGCCTTAGGGTGTCTACAGGGGACAGTATCTATAGGGGTGCCTATAGGGGACAGCATCTATAGGGGTGCCTATAGGGGACAGTGTCCATAGGGGTGTCTGTAGGGGCCAGAAGCCTCGATGTGGGACCAAAGGTGTCCATAGGGGTCTCTGTAGGGCCCTGGGGGTGTTCATAGGGGACCCAGAGGCCCCATAGGGGCCCACAAGAACCCATATGGGCCCACAAGAACCCATATGGGACACAGAGCAGCTTCTATAGGGGACCCAGAGGCCCCATAGGGGCCCACAAGAATCCATATGGGACACAGAGCAGCTTCTATAGGGGACCCAGAGGCCCCTTAGGGGCCCACAAGAATCCATATGGGACACAGAGCAGCTTCTATAGGGGACCCAGAGGCCCCGTATGGGTCCGTCGCTATAGGCACCGAGGATCCACAGGGGCCCCGGGGCAGCCCCGTGGGGCTCAGAGCAGCTGTAGGTGCCCCCGCCTGGGGTCAGAGGGCGCCTATAGGTTCCGCCATGCGCGGGGGGTGGGGCTGCACAGGCCGGGGGGGCCGCCCCGCGCCGCTGGGTGCAGACCGGGTGGTGACCGATCCCCAGCAGCGGCACCGCACCCCCGGCAGGAACCAAAAAGCACTTTTTTTACCCCAAAACACCTCCGAGACCTAAATTATTTTTAGACAAAACCCCCCCACCCCCCCACCCAAAAAACCCTGTCCCCCCCTCCCCCACTCCCCCCATATTTGTACAAATGGCCCCTTTGCCCCTTTTTTTACCCCCCCCGTGTAAATAACCCCCAGCTTTTGTACCGCCCCCTATTTAATGTCCCCCCCAATTGAGGGGTTTGTTAATTAGGAATAAAATGCTGCCCCCCCCCCCCCCAACCTGCTGTGGTTTATTGGGGGGAGGGGAATGGGGGGGACCCTGAATTGAGGGGAGCTCCATTAATTTGGGGGGGGGGGGGGTTCCTTTAATTTGGGGGGGACCTGAATTTTCAGGGGGTGCCCCTGAATTTTGGGATGGGGGTCTCTTAATTTGGGGGGGGTCTGAATTTTGGGGGAATCTCTTAATTTGGGAGGGGCCTCTTAATTTGGAGGGAGCCTCTTAATTTGGAGGGGGTCTCGATTTGGGGGAGGAGCCTCAATTTTGGGGAGGGCCCCTCGATTGGGGGGGTCTCTCAATTCTAGGGGTGTACCCTTAATTGGGGAGGGGTCCCTTAATTGGGGGGGGGACTCTCCTCCATTCTGGGGGGGGGAGGTCCCTAATTTGGGGGGGGTCCCTCCTCAATGTTATGGATCCTTCCATTTTGGGGTATGGGGGGGGTCCCTAGTTTGGGGGGGGGGGGTCACAGAGACGAGCCGGGGGGGGAACCGTTTAATGCACAGACACGTCACACACGGACACAGCACGATGGGGGGCCCGACACCCCCTTCCTCCCCCCCCTTCCTTTGCCCCCCCTTTTTTGCCCCCCCCTTTAGTTGCCCCCCCCATTATTTTTGCCCCCCCCCCCCGCATTTCTTTGCACCAGGAACGAAGAACCCACCACTCGGAGCAGCTGGGGGGGGCGGCAGATCAATGCAAATCAATGGCAACGAACCAATTAATTAAAGTAATTAAAACAGATAAAAATAATTGAAAAGAATAAATATGAACGGAAATAATAAATTAAAATAAATAATTTAAAAATAACAAAAATAAACGGAATTAAAAATAAATCCAAATAACTAAGAATAAATCAAAGTGCATCAAAAGCAATTAAAGCCCCCCCCGTTAACCCCCCACCCCCCGTTTTCTGTCATGCAGCCCCCCCCGCCCCCCCGGCTCCTCTATGGCTTTTGGCGGATGTGGGGGTGGGGGGGGGTCCAGCCCCCCCGCCCCCCCTAAGTGAGGGTGACGAACGCGGCCGCTTTGTCCTTGAGCTGCCGCACGCACAGGTGGCAACTCCAGCTGCCTGGGGGGGGGACAGGGGTCAGGGGGCACCCCAAACCTGACCCCCCCAAACCTGAACCCCCAAACCTCCCCCCAAAACACTGACCCCCCCCCCAAACCCCTTAACCACCCCCAAAACCTGAGTCCCCCAACCTACCCCCAAACCACACCCAAAAACCTGACCCCCCCCCCCCAACCCCTCCAGTCCCCCAAACCCCTGACCCCACCAAACCCCTTAACCCCCCCAAAACCTGAGTCCCCCAAAACCACCAGCCCCCCCCAAATCTGACCCCCCCCCAGACCCCCCCAAACCCCTGACCCGCCCAAACCCATTAACCCCCCCCAAACTGCCCCCCAAAACTCCTTAAAGCTCCCAACCCCACCCAAACCGCCCCCCAAATCCCTGACCCCCCAAACCCCACCCCGAAGCCCCTGCCCCCCCGCACCTTCGGGGGGCTCGGCCATGGGGGGGCTCAGGCAGAACATGTGGAACCCGCGGTCGCAGTCGTCACAGAACAGGAGCTGGTCCTGGGGGGCAGGGGTCGGGGGGTCAGGGGTGTTTTGGGGGGAGGTGGGGGGGGTCAGTGGTGTTTGGGGGGGGTCAGGGTTGTTGGGGGGGGGGGGGTGGTCAGGGGTGTTTGGTGGGGTCAGGGGAGCCGGGGGGGGGCAGAGGGGCCGGAGGGGTGTCAGGGGTTGCTTTGGGAGTCGGGGGGGAGTCACGGGTGGTTTGGGGGGTCAGGGGTGTTGAGGGGGGTCAAGGTTGTTTAGGGGGGGTCAGGGGTATTTGGGGGGGGTCGGGGGGTCAGGAGTGTTTGGGGGGGGTCGGGGGGGGCTGGGGGGGAGTGTCAGGGGTGTTTGGGGGGTCGGGGGTGTTTGGGGGGGCCAGAAATGTTTGGGGGGATCAGAGGGGGTTGGTGGTTGGTCAGGGGTGTTTGGGGGAGGGGGTCAGGGGGGTCGGGGGGCGGGGGGGGGCGGTCGGGGTGTTTGGGGGGGGGTCAGGGGTGTTTTGGGGGGTCGGGGGTGTTAGGAATGTTTGGAGGGGTCGGGGGGCCGGGGGGGGGGGCGGGGTCAGGGTGCTTTGGGGGGTCGGGGGTGTTTCGGGGGGGCTCTCACGTCGTTCTCGGCCGTTCCGCAGAGGCTGCAGGACTTGCACTCCAGGCACTGCCAGCGGTACGAGCGCACAGCAGCTGCCATGTGCAGCGTGAACTGCAGGCACGACGGGTGACCTGGGGACACGGGGGACACGGGGGGCCATGGGGACACCCCTGAGAGCGCACAGCAGCTGCCATGTGCAGCGTGAACTGCAGGCACGACGGGTGACCTGGGGACACGGGGGACACGGGGGGCCATGGGGACACCCCTGAGAGCGCACAGCAGCTGCCATGTGCAGCGTGAACTGCAGGCACGACGGGTGACCTGGGGACACGGGGGACACGGGGGGCCATGGGGACACCCCTGAGAGCGCACAGCAGCTGCCATGTGCAGCGTGAACTGCAGGCACGACGGGTGACCTGGGGACACGGGGGGACACAGCGGGGGACACAAGGTGGGGGGAGTGAGGGGATGGGGGGGTGTGGTTGGGCTGGAACGGAGTGGGGGGCTGTGCACGGGGTCTGTGAGCGCACAAGGGCGGGGCGGGTGTGGCAGGGAGGGGCAGGGCGGGGCAGCGTGGGCGTGTCCGAGTGGATGTGTCCGGGTGGGTGTGTCCAGGCCCGTGCCCGGGTGGGTGTGTCCGGGTGGGCGTGCCCGGGGGCGTGTCCCGGGGGGCGTGTCCCGGGGGGCGTGTCCCGCGTTACCGGCGCGGCCGCAGTCGGCGCAGCTGATCAGCTCCTCCCCGCACGGCGCCTTCCGGGCCCCCCCTAGACAGAAATCACAGGGGGGGGGTGGGGGGGCTGCAAAGAGAGAGCCCGTGAGCGGGGGAGGGGCGGGGGGGAGGAGCGGGGGGGGGGGAGGGGCCGTTACCCGCCGTCCTGCGCTGGTTTTCGGGGACCCAGTTCAACTCTTTGTAAAACTCTGCGGAGGGGGGGGGTGGGGAGATTAAAAAGGGGGTGAAGCCCCTACCCCCCCGCCCTCCCCCCTCCGCCCCTCCCCCCATCGCTCGTGCTGCAGCTTTGGGGTTGTCATGGAAACGGAGGGGGGGGATGGAATGAGTCGTCTCCCCCAAAGCTCTCCCCCCATGCCCCCCCCTTCCCCAAACGTGGGGCTGGGCCCCCCCCCAGGACAGGGAACCCCCCCCCGAGGGGACAGAGACACCCCCCTCCCCACCCAGCATGGGACCCCCTGTGAACCCCCCCCGAACAGAACGGGGACCCCCCAGGATGGGAGAGGGACTCCCCCCCCCCCCCCCCGACGGGGATGGGACCCTCAGGACAGGACAATGACCCCCCAGGAGGGAACAGGGACCCCCCCCAGGACCCCCAGGACGGGGATGGGACCCCATGGGACCCCCCGAACAGCACAGGGACCCCCCCGAATGGGACAGGACCCCCGTCCCCCCCCCCGTTGCTCGGGGCGCCCCCTGCCGGGCTCACGCCGGTGGTGGTTCCTGCGGGGGGGCCCCAGCCGCTCCCCCCCGTGCTCGTCCCCCTCCTCCTCCGCCAGGTGCGTGTGTGTGTAATGGTAACTCAGCCCCGGGCGGTTCTTGTAGCGCTTCCCGCAGACTGGGGGGGGCACAGAACACACGGAGGGGGGGTCAGCACCGCCCCCCCCGCCCCGGGTCCCCCCCCCCGGGTCCCACTCACTGTCACACACGTAGGGTTTGTCCCTGTCCTCCAGCGCCGCCTCCTGGCGCCTGCGCACGGCGCCCAGCCCGCAGGTCTGGGGCACAGGGCAAGGGCAAGGTCAAGGTCAAGGGGTCACCCGCCCCAACCCCCCACGTCCCCGGGGTCCCCACCTTGCCCTTGGCCTTGTTCTTGCGCCGGGGGGCGTCGTCTTCCAGCTCGTCCCCCCCCTCGGGGTCGTGGGGGAATTCGGGCAGCGGCGGCTTCTGCGGGGGGGTGGGGGGGTCAGGACAGACGGACGGGGGACAAATGGACAGGGGGACAGGGGGACAAACAGACAGGCGGACAATGAGGCAGTAGGATGGTGGGACAGGGGGACAAATGGACATGGAGACAAATGGACAGACAGACAACTGGATGGACGGACACACAGACGGGTGGGCAGACAGACGGGTGGAGAGCAGAGATGTCCGGAGGGAGAGGGGGATGGACAGATGGATGGATGGGGAGATGGACAGAAGGATGGAGAGCAGGGGTGGCCAGACCAAAGGGACGGACGTACGGCCGGCCGGCCGGATGGATGGATGGACAGATGGATGTACGGACATGTACGGACAGACGGATGGATGGACAGACGGCCGGATGGATGTACGGACAGACGGATGGATGGATGCCTGGACGGATGGATGTACGGACAGACGGACAGATGTACGGACAGACGGATGGATGTACGGACAGACAGACCGATGTACAGACAGACGGATGGATGGATGGATGTACGGACAGACGGACGGATGTACGGACAGACGAATGTACGGACAGACAGATGGATGGATGGATTGACAGACGGATGGATGTACGGACAGACGGACCGATGTACGGACAGACGGATGGATGGATGGATGTACGGACAGACGGACGGATGTACGGACAGACGGATGGATGTACGGACAGACAGACCGATGTACGGACAGACGGATGGATGGATGGATGTACGGACAGACGGACGGATGTACGGACAGACGGATGGATGGATGGATTGACAGACGGATGGATGTACGGACAGACAGACCGATGTACGGACAGACGGATGGATGGATGTACGGACGGACGGACGGACACACCGCGCAGTCGGGGGGCTCCTCGTCCCGCGGCTCCGCTCTGCGCTCCGGGGGCTCCGTGCTCAGCAGTGACTCCAGAACCGGCCCCTCGGGCAGCGCCCCCTCCCGGGGCAGCGGCGCCTCGCAGCCTGGGGGGGGTGGGGGTCAGGGTGGGGGGGACACCCCCAAAACAGCCCCAGACCCCCCCCCTGCTCACAGGGCAGCGCCCCCTCCCGGAGCACGGGGGCCTCGCAGCCAGGAGGGCGGGGGGATTGGGGATCAGGGTCAGGGTGGGGGTCGGGGTGGGGGTCAGGGGGTTCAGGGTGGGGGTCGTGGGGGGTTGGGGCGGGGGGGGGTCAGGGTGGGGGTTAGGGGGGGTGTCGGGGGGGTCAGGGGTTCAGGGTGGGGGTCGCGGGGGTTAGGGCGGGGAGAGGGGTCAGGGTGGGGGTCAGGGTGGGGGGGGTTTAGGGTGGGTGTCAGGGGGTTCAGGGTCGGGGTCAGGGTGGGGGTCAGGGGGTCAGGGTGGGGTTCCCCCCCCGCTCACAGGGCCGCAGCCGCGGGTCCTCCAGGATGTTCAGCCGCCGTTTCTTGCGCCAGCACCGCGCCGGGTACGTGTAGAGCTGCCCCGGGGACAGGCCTGGGGGGGGCACCTTGACCTTGACCTCTGCCTGCACCCCCCCACCCTGACCACACCCCCCTCCCCCCCCAGAGCCGAACCCCCAATCCCAGCTCTGACCCCCCCCACACCCTGACACTGACCTTGACCCCAGCCCGACCTCCCCACACCCAGACACTGACCATAACCCCCCCCCAGCCCCTACCACTGACCTTGACCCCAGCCCAACTCCCCCACCGGGACCCCAGAGTCCCCACCAGATGCAGCCCCTGCTCTAGGGGGTGTGGGTGGGTCGGGGGGTGCAGGGGGGTTGTGGGTGGGTTTGGGGGTACAGGGGGGTTATGGGGGTGCGGGGGGGTTCACCCCCAGCCCCCGGTGCCGTTTCTCTATCCAGATGCAGCAGTTGCCCTGGGTGGGTGCGGAGGGGCTGTGTGCGGGTGTTGGGGTGCGGGTGGGTGTTGGGGGGTCATGGCCGGGTTTGGGGGTTGGGGGGCGTTATGGGGGTGCGGGGGGGGTTTATGGGGGCCTCACCCGGCCCCCGGTGCGTCTTCTCCATCCAGATGTAGCAGTTGCCCTGCGCCACCCCGGTCTGCGCGTCCAGGAAGGGCAGGCGCAGGCTGCGCTCGGCGCAGAGCCGCGCGTTGTAGCTGCGGCAGTGCTCCAGCGCCTCGCGGTAGAACTCCTCACCCAGGCTGGGGGGGCGGCGGGTCAGGGTGGGACCCCAAAAATGGTACCACGCCACGCCCCCAAAATAAAAAAAAACACCCCAAAAATGCGCCACAAAAACCCCGCTCAGCACCCCGGCCCGTACCCAACACCACGGACCCAGCGCAGCGACGAGGGTCAGGGTGGGACCTCCAAAAACGGTACCAAGACCCCCCCCCCCAAAATGCGCCACAAAGCCCCCGGCATCCCGGCTCAGCACCCCGGTCCGTACCCAACACCGCGGACCCAGCGCAGGGACGAGGGTCAGGGTGGGACCCCAGAAACGGTACCAACCCTCCCCAAAAATGCGCCACAAACTCCCCCAGCATCCCGGCTTAGCACCCCCAGCCCGCACCCCTGCACCTGACGGGTCAGGGTGGGACCTCCAAAAACGGTACCAAGACCCCCCCCCCCAAAAATGCGCCACAAAGCCCCCGGCATCCCGGCTCAGCACCCCGGTCCGTACCCAACACCGCGGACCCAGCGCAGGGACGAGGGTCAGGGTGGGACCCCAGAAACGGTACCAACCCTCCCCAAAAAGCACCCCAAAAATGCGCCACAAACTCCCCCAGCATCCCGGCTCAGCACCCCCAGCCCGCACCCCTGCACCTGACGGGTCAGGGTGGGACCCCCCAAAAACGGTACCAACCCCCCCCAAAAACACCCCAAAAATGCGCCACAAACCCCGCGGCTCAGCAGCCCCGGCCCGCACCCAACACCGTGGACCCAGCGCAGGGACAAGGGGGTTCAGGGTGGGATCCCCAAAAACGGTACCAACACCCCCCCCAAAAAATGCGCCACAAACCCCCCGGCATCCTGGCTCAGCATCCCCAGCCCGCAACCCTGCACCTGACAGGGGTTAGGGTGGGACCCCCCCCCAAAAAAACGGTACCAACAGCCCCCCAAAAACGCGCCACAAACCCCTAGGCATTCGGGCTCAGCACCCCCGGCCTGCACCCCTGCAACTGACGGGGGGTCAGGGTGGGACCCCAAAAACCATCAAGACTCCCCAAAATCCTCCCCCAAATCCTTCCCGAACCATCACCCAAAGCCCACCAAAAGTCCCCAAAATCACCCCCAAAACCATCAAAACTCCCCCAAGCCCCCCGGGCACCACGTTCCCACTTCTGGGCCCCCCCCACCCCAAGCATCGGTGTCCCCCCCACACCCCCCCGTGTCCCCAACACCAGGGTTGTCCCCAAATCCGTACTGCGTGGGGAGTGACCCCCAAAGTGCCCCCCCAGGGTGGGGGGCGGGTCCCCAAAGCTCCCCCGGGATTTGGGGGACAAAAGTGCAGGAGCCGCCGGTGCCAGCGGGGGGCGCCGTGTCCCGGACGCCTGGGTCCCCTTCCCGGGGCGGGGGGGGGATGTCGGTGGGACGGAGCAGGGGGGCGGGGTCCGGCCCGGACGCCTGGGTCCCTCCCATCGGCGGCCGGACAGTGGGGTCGGGGGCGGACACCGGGACCGGGACCCCCCCGCCGGTACCGGGGGCTCCGTAGGTCCATCCCCGGTAGGTCCCTCTGCGCCGGTACCGAGACCCGCGCCCCCCCGGTGATGCCGGGGGCTCCATCCCCGGCGCTACCGGAGATTCCGTCCCCACCGGTACCGGGCGCTCCGTAGGTCCATCCCCGGTAGGACCCTCCGTGCCGGTACCGAAGGCTCCATCCCCGCTAATACCGGTGGCTTCATACCGGTGGGTCCCTCCCCGCCGGTACCGGGGGCTCCATCCCCGGTGGGTCCCTCCCTGGCAGTACCGGGAGCTCCATCCTCGCCGGTACCGGAGCCTCCATACCCGGTAGGTCCATCCCCGCCGGGTCCCTCCCCGCTGGTACCGGGGACTCCATCCCCGCTAATATCGGAGGCTCCATCCCCGCCGGTATCGGAGGCTCCATCCACGGTGGGTCCCTCCCTGGCAGTAACGGGAGCTCCAGCCCCTCTAATACCGGGGGTTCCATCCCCGTCGGTACCGGGGATTCCGTCACCGCCAATACCGGAGGTTCCACCCCCGCCGGTACCGGAGGTTCCATCCCCGCGGATACCGAGAGCTCCATCGCCGCCGGTACCGGGGATTCCATCACCGCCAATACCGGAGGTTCCATCCCCGCCGGTACCAGAGGTTCTATCCTCGTGGATACCGAGAGCTCCATCCCCGCCGGTACCGGGGATTCCATCACCACCGATACCGGAGGTTCCATCCCCGCCGGTACCGGGAGTTCTATCCCCGCGGATACCGAGAGCTCCATCCCCGCCGGTACCGGAGGCTCCCTCCCCGGTGGCTCCGTCCCCGCCGGCCCCGGGGGCTCCATCCCCGGTGGCTCCGTCCCCGCCGGCCCCGGGGGCTCCATCCCCGGCGGCTCGGTCCCCGCCGTCCCCGGGGGCGCGGGGGCCACTCACCATTTGAGGGGTTTGTGCAGCGCCGTGGCCATTTTGCGCCGCCGGGGCCGCTCCGCCGCTCGGGCACGGGGAGGGGGCGGCGGGGATCAGCCCCGGTTTCCTCCGCTCCCCCCTCCCCAATTCCCCCCCACCCCGATCCGGATCGTTCCCGGGACCCCCCACCCAGTGCGGAGGGTCCCGGTCCCCCTGACCCCCCCCTCCCCGCCCTGCCCCGCCCCGGTGCCCCCCGGTCCCCGCCGGTACCGGGGCGGGGGGGGGAACACACACGACTACATGTCCCGGCATGCCACACCCCGCCCCGCCCGCGCTCATTGGCCAGTGGCGCTGTCAATCACAGAGAAGTGGGCGGGGCCTTGGCTGCACCCCCGTTGCCACGGCGCGGGGCGGGGGAGCAGAAACCGGGACCCCCCCCCGGTCCACCCGTGATCCCCCCGGGGGGACACGCGCGGGAGGGGACGGGACCGGGACCCCCCAAGTTGTGCCATCGCACCCCCCCGGTGCCCCCCCCGCACCGGTGTCTGTGCCACTGCCCCGTGCCCGGTCCCCCCCCGGTGCCGGTTCCTGGTGCCCCCGCCGGTTGTGCCCCCGGTGCCGGTTTCCCCGCCCCGTGCCGGTGCCGCTCGCTGCCCCGTGTCCCCCCCGGTGTGTCCCCCCCGGTGTGTGTCCGTGTCTCCCCCGGTGCCGGTTCCCCCCGTGCCGGTTCCCCCGCGTGCCGGTGTCCCCGTCCCCCCCGCACTCACGCTCTCCCGTGAAGCACCGTGGCCATTCCCGCCCCCCCCGCGCCGCGCCCGGCGCCTCCTGCGCCCACCGGGACCGGGGGGGTGAGGGGGGGCGGCCCCATCCGGCCCCCCCCCGGAAATGGAGACCCGGGGCCGCGAACCCCCGACCAGCCCCGAGACCCCCTCAGACCCCAGAGACCCCCAGGCCCCTATAGGGCCCCCCCAGACCCCTATAGAGCCCCCAATCCCTGCGGATGCCCCAAGACCCCCCGACCCCTATAGACCCCCCCCATAGACCGCCCCCACTGTCCCCCCCCGCGGGGGCATTTGGGGAAACTGAGGGAGGGCGAGAGGGGGGGTACGGGGGGGTCCATAGGGGTCTGGGGGGTCCCTAGGGGCCGGGGGGGGCGGGTCCGGACCCTCCCGAAGCCGCGGCCCCTTTAAGAGGCTCCCGCGGTTGCCATGGCAACGGCCGCGGCTCCCGGCAGCGGCGCGAGGTGGGGGCGGGGCCAAGGGGGCCGCGCCCGCCCCGCGGAGCAGAAACCGGGGGAATTCGCCCCAAAAAACCACCCCCCCCCCACCAGGGGTTCAGCAGCGCCCGGCACCGAACTGGGGGCGATCGCCTTTATTGGGTGGGGGTCCCTATAATGGGGGGCCCCTCCACTTCAGGGCATCCCTATGATTTAGGGGGGGTCCCTATAATTTGGGGGGGTCCCTCTGATTTGCGGGGGTCTCTATAATTTCGGGGGCTCCCGCTGGTTTGGGGGTTTTCTATAATTTCGGGGGGGTGTCTCTATAGTTTCGGGGGGCTCCTCTCGGTTTTGGAGGTCTCTGTAATTTCGGGGGTTCTCTATACTTACAGGGGGGTCCCTATGGTCTTGGGGGGTCTCTACGGTTACAGGGGGGTCTCTATGGTCTCGGGGTCGCTCTATGGTCTCGGGGGGTCTCTATGGTCTCGGGGGGTCTCTACGGTCCCAGGGGGGTCTCTGTGGTCTCGGGGGGGGGTCTCTGTGGTTTGGGGGTCCCAGTACCGCGCGTAGACGCCCTCGAAGAGGCGCCGGCAGCGCACGCGCCCCCGCAGGCGCGCGCAGGCCAGGAAGGCCCCCGCCAGCTTGCGGTGCAGCGCGTAGCTCTGCGCGGGGGGGGGCGCCAGGCGGCCCCGCAGCAGCCGCGGCAGCAGCGCCCCCACCCGCCCCGACACCCCCTGCGCCCCGAAGTCGAACGGCTGCGCCCCCGAAAACGCCTCCCCCAGCGCCAGCACCGCCTCGGCGTGGGCGGCCTCCAGGTCCTGGGGGGGGACCCAAACAGACCCCCTGAGAACCCCCAAAACCCCCTGCGCCCCAAAACCCCTGCACCCCAAACCCCCTGAACCCCAAAACCTCCCCTGCACCCCAAAACCCCCTGCACCCCAAACCCCCCTGCACCCCAAACCCCCTGAACCCCAAAACCTCCCCCTGCACCCCAAACCCCCCTGCACCCCAAACCCCCTGAACCCCAAAACCTCCCCCTGCACCCCAAAACCCCCTTCACCCCCCTGCACCCCAAAGCCCCCTGCACCCCAAAACCTCCCCCTGCACCCCAAACCCCCCTGCACCCCAACTACCCCCAGCACCCCAAAACCCCAGCACCCCAAAACCCCTGCACCCCAAACCCCCTGAACCCCAAAACCTCCCCCTGCACCCCAAACCCCCTGAACCCCAAAACCTCCCCCTGCACCCCAAAACCCCTGCACCCCAAACCCCCTGAACCCCAAAACCTCCCCCTGCACCCCAAAACCCCCTGCACCCCAACTACCCCCTGCACCCCAAACCCCCCTGCACCCCAAAACCTCCCCCTGCACCCCAACTACCCCCTGCACCCCAACTACCCCCTGCACCCCAAAACCCCCAGCACCCCAAAACCCCCTGCTCCCCAAAACCTCCCCTGCACCCCAAAACCCCCCGCACCCCAAAACCTCCCCCTGCACCCCAAAACCCCCTGCACCCCAAAACCTCCCCCTGCACCCCAAACCCCCCTGCACCCCAACTACCCCCTGCACCCCAAAACCACCGGCACCCCAAAACCTCCCCCTGCACCCCAAAACCCCTGCACCCCAAAACCTCTCCCTGCACCCCAAACCCCCCTGCACCCCAAAACCCCCCTGCACTCCGACCCCCCCCACACCTCAAAATCCTCATCCCCCCCCTCAATTCACTGCACCCCCAAACCCCCCCCAATTCAGCCCATAAGCCCCTGCACCCCCAAATTCACCCTAAAACCCCCCCTGCAGCCCCAGACCCCCCTGCACCCCAAACACCCCCTGAACCCCAAATCCTCTAAGTTCACCCCAAACCCCCCTGCACCCCCAAACTCCCTGCACCCCCAAAACCCCCCTGCACCCCAACCCCCCACACCCCAAAACCCCCAAGTTCACCCCAACCCCCCTCTCCACCCTAAACCCCCCTGCACCCCAAACCCCCCAAGTTCACCCCAAACCCCCTGCACCCCAACCTTGGTCTCGAAGCCCGTGAGGAAGCCGAGGTCCCGGGATTTCTGCAGCACTTTGCTGCGGTCCCCGTCGGCGGCCCCGCGGATCACCTGGTAATTAACGACCGCTAATTAACGAGCGCTAATTAACGAGCGATAGCAATCAGCAGCCATCGATAGTTACCTCGATGTAATGGTCCGTAAACTCCCTATCGAACGAGCGGCTCGCCCCGAAATCCAGCAGCGTCACCTGGGGGGGCAGGAGCCCCGGCTCCACTTGGGGTGCTTTTGGGGGGGTGGTTTCTGGGGGGGGTGGCTTGGCGGGGGGGGGGGCGGCTTTTGGGGGGGGTCAGGGTGGGTTTCTTGGAGGGGTGGTTTTTGGGGGGTGGGGTTGTTTTTTGGGGTGGTGGGGGTGGTTTTTGGGGTGGGGGTGGTGGTTTTGGCGGGTGGTCTTTGGGGGCGGTGTGGGTGGGTTTCTGGGGGGGTGGGGGTGGTTTTGGGGGGGTGGTTTTTGGGGTGTGGGTTTTTGGCAGGGTGCGGTTGTATTTTGGGGTGGGGTTGTTTTCTGAGGGGGGTTGTTTTTGGGGGTGGGGTGGATTTCAGGGGGGGTGTTTTGTGGGGGCGTTGTTTTCGGGCGGTGGGGTTGTTTTTGGGGGTGTGGTGGGTTTCGGGTGGGGTGTTTTCTGGGGGGGTTGTTTTTGGGGGATGGGGTGGGTTTCGGGGGGGCTGTTTTTGGGGTGGAGTGGGTTTCGGGGGGGGGTGTTTCCTAGGGGGGTTGTTTTTGGGGATGGGGTGGATTTCGGGGGGCTGTTTTTGGGGTGGGGGGTTGCGCGGGGCCCCTCACCCGGTGCCGCTCGCGGTCGTACAGGAAGTTGCCCCAGTTGGGGTCGCTCTGCATGAAGCGGAACTGGAAGAGCTCGCGCAGGCACAGGCGCAGGAGCTGGGTGCAGAGCTGGGGGGCGAGAACGGGGGTGCCCCCCCCGCCCGGTTTGGGGCGCGGGGAGAGTTTGGGTGCAGGAGGTTTGGGGTGCAGGGGGGGTTGGGTGCGGGGGGGGTTGGGGTGCAGGGATGTTTGAGGTGCAGGGGGGTCTGGGTGCAGGGGGTTTTGGGGTGCAGGGGGAGTTTGGGTGCAGGGGGGGTTGGGGTGTAGGAGGTTTGAGGTGCAGGAGGTTTGGCGTGCAGGAGGTTTGGCGTGCAGGGGGAGTTTGGGTGCAGGAGGTTTGGGGTGCAGGAGGTTTGGGGTGCAGGGGGAGTTTGGGTGCAGGGGTGGTTGGGGTGTAGAGGGGCTGGGTGAAGGGGGGGGTTGGGGTGCAGGGGGGGGTTGGGGTGCAGAAGGTTTGAGGTGCAGGGGGGTTTGGGGTGCAGGGATGTTTGGGGTGCAGGGATGTTTGGGGTGCAGGGGGGGTTTGGGGTGCAGGGGGGGTTTGGGGTGCAGGGGGCTTGGGGCGCAGGGGGGTTGGGGCGCAGGGGGGTTGGGGCGCAGGAGGTTTTGGGGTGCTCACCTCGTCCCGCAGCTCCTGGGGGAGGTCCCGGCACCGGTCCAGGGGGACCCCGCGCCCCCACTCCGTGCCCAGGACCCGCGAGGCCGTGAGCTCCGGCACCACCCCCGGCACCGTGAAGAACGGGTCGTCCCGCAGCAGCTCCCTGCAACGGGGGGGTCACGGGGGTCCCCGAGCCCCCCGCACCCCAAAACCCCCTGCACCCCAAAACACCCCACCGCACCCCAAAACCACCCCCTGCACCCCAAAACCCCCCACACCCCAAACCCCTGTGCACCCCAAAACACTCCCCACACCCCAAACCCCCCCGCACCCCAAAACCCCCCCGCACCCCAAAACCCCCTGCACCCCAAAACACCCCACCGCACCCCAAAACCACCCCCTGCACCCCAAAACCCCCCCACACCCCAAACCCCTGTGCACCCCAAAACACTCCCCACACCCCAAACCCCCCCGCACCCCAAAACCCCCCCGCACCCCAAAACAGCCCCCCGCACCCCAACCCCCCTGCACCCCGAACCCCCCGCACCCCAAAATCCCCCCTGCACCCCAAAACTGCCTGCAACCCAAAACCCCCCCGACACCCCAACCCCCGCCCCTGCACCCCAAAACCCCCCCACACCCCAAACCCCCCCGCACCCCAAAACCGCCCCCTGCACCCTGAACACCTCCCATACCCCAACCCCCCCTGCACCCCAACCCCCTCACCCACCCAAAGATCCGCGTGCACCCCAAGCCCCCCCACACCCCAACCCCCCCACCCGAAGCGCCGCGTGCACTCGGCCTCCCGCCTGTAGTCGCATTCCTGCTCCAGCTCCTGCTGCAGAGCCTCCAGCGATTTATCGGCGAAAAGCCCTGTGGGGGGGCGAGAAGAATTGAGGGGACCCCCCGAGCAGATTTTGGGGTCCCCCCTTTACCCTGGGGGGGTCAAACTCACCCCGGGGCAGCTTGGTGCTCATTCTGAGCAGGGAAAGCAGGTTCTCGACGTCGCTGCGGATGCTCTGGGCGACCCCCGGGTACTGCAAGGGGGGTGTAAACGGGGGCGTGTGCTCTCCCCGCACCCCAAAGCCCCGGTTTGGGGGTTCACCTGGATCTTGATGGCCACACGGGTGCCGTCGTGCAGCACCCCCCGGTGAACCTGCCCGATGGATGCGGCCGCGAAGGGCTGCTCCTCGAACAGCGCCATCCTGCTCCTCCAGTCGGGCCCCAGCTCCTCCCGCAGCACCTGCTGGGGGGCGCGGGACGGGGGGGGTCAGCGGGGACCCCCCCGGGACGTGGGGAGCCCCCCGAACCCCCAAAGCGGCTCACGCGGCTCTGCCAGCCCGGCATGAAGTCGGCGCCTTGGCGCACGCGCTCCAGGATCCGCTGCAGCTGCGGGGGCAGCAGGGGCGCGTCTGCGGGGAAAGGGGGCTCAGGACCACCCCGACCCCCCCGGGACCCCCATATCCCACCCTGACCCCCACCATGACCCCCCAGGACCCCCAGATCCCACCCCAGAGCCCCAGGACCCCCCAATCTCACCCTGACCCCCCAGGACCCCCAGATCCCACCCTGATCCCCCAGGACTCCCTGGGACCCCCCAATCCCACTCTGACCCCCACCCGGGCACCCCAGGACCCTCAGATCCCACCCCAGAGCCCCAGGACCCCCAAATCCCAGCCAGACCCACAGCCCAGGACCCTCAAACTCTCCCCAGCCACTGGGTGCCCCTGCAAGGGGCCTGGTGTCCCCTGCGGGTCCCCACTGTCCTGGGGAGGTCTCTGTTGTCCCCTGGGGGTCCCTGTTGTCCCCGAGGGGGTCCCTGGTGTCCCAGGGGGGTCCCCGCTGTCCCCTGGGGGTCCCTGTTGTCCCTTGGGGATCCCCACTGTCCCCGCTGTCCCAGGGGGTCCTCGCTGTCCCCTGGGGGTCCCTGGTGTCCCCGAGGGGGTCCCTGGTGTCCCGGGGGGGTCCCCGCTGTCCCCTGGGGGTCCCTGTTGTCCCTTGGGGATCCCCGCTGTCCCCTGGGGGTCCCTGGTGTCCCTGAGGGGGTCCCTGGTGTCCAGGGGGGTCCCTACTGTCCCGAGGGGGTCCCCACTGTCCTGGGGGGGTCCCTGCTGTCCCCGGGGGTCCGCACTGTCCCCAGGGGTCCCGGGGGTCCCCGCTGTCCCCACCTTGCATGCTGATCATCTGCCCCAGTTTGAGTGCTGCCCCGCGCACCCGGCACAGCGTGGCCACCAGCCGCTCCGCGTTGGCTTCCGACAGCAGGGGGGGGGCGTTTCCAGCGGGGGGGGCACCTGCGGGGGAGGGAAGGACACGTGTCAGGTGACCCCACCGACCCAAAATGGGGGCTCCCCCCCTCCCCCCAATAATCACAAACTTACCCCCCAGCTTGGCCCGCGCCGCCTGCGCCAGGGTCCCTGCGCCGAGCCCCACGGCCAGGCCTGGGGGACACGAATCGGGACCCCCCCCAATGACCCCCCCACACCGAGCCCCACGGCCAGGCCTGGGGGACACGAATCGGGACCCCCCCCAATGACCCCCCCACACCGAGCCCCACGGCCAGGCCTGGGGGACACGAACCGGGACCCCCCCCAATGACCCCCCCACACCGAGCCCCACAGCCAGGCCTGGGGGACACGAATCGGGACCCCCCCCAATGACCCCCCCACACCGAGCCCCATGGCCAGGCCTGGGGGACACGAACCGGGACCCCCCACAATGATCCCCCAATGACCCCCCCACACCGAGCCCCACGGCCAGGCCTGGGGGACACGAACCGGGACCCCCCCCAATGACCCCCTCAAACCGAGCCCCACGGCCAGGCCTGGGGGGGAACCAGACAGGACCCCCCATAAATGATCCCCCAATGACCCCCCCACACCGAGCCCCACGGCCAGGCCTGGGGGGAACCGGACAGGACCGCCCCCAATGACACCCCCAGCCCTGGGTGGCCCCAAAGCTCAACCTCCGCCCTCCCCGGTTTGACACTTGTGTGCCCCCCAGGACAGACCCGGGGCCTCCCGCCCCCCCCAATGCCCCCCCGTATTCCCAAGGACACCCCCGGGGCCACCCCGCACCCCCCAGGGTTGACACGTGTGCCCCTCCAGCCCCACGACGGACCGGGGGGGCCGGTCCCGGTGCCCTCCCCCGTCCCCGGTACCTCCGAAGCTGAGCAGCCGGCCCAGCCGGGTCACGGGCACTCGCCGCTCCCGGGCCCGGTCGCTGAGCTGGGGGGGGACGCGGAGGTTGGGGGGGGGGGGGGGGCGGGAACGGGGGGGTCCCGGTTCCCCCCCCCACTCACGCACCTTCTGCCGGGGGGGCTCCGGGCGGCCCCGCGCGTCCCGCGCCCGTTGGGCCTCCTGAGCCGTGAGGCCGCGCGGGGCCCCGGGAGGGGGTGCCTTGGGGGGGCCGGCCATGAGGCAGCGGGAGCACCGGCGGCCGGAGCTCGGAAGGACGCGCGGCGGCCGGGTCAGGCGGCTCCCGCCAACCCGCCGCTTCCGGGGCCGTGGCTCCGCCCCCCGGGGCAACGACTCCGCCCCGCCGAGGTTTCGGCTCCGCCCCCGCGGCTGCGAGTCCGCCCCCTGGGGCTTCAGCTCCGCCCCCGGGGCCGAGACTCCGCCCATTAACTCCAACAGTCAATGGGAG
This sequence comes from Patagioenas fasciata, assembly GCF_037038585.1. Lineage (NCBI taxonomy): Eukaryota > Metazoa > Chordata > Aves > Columbiformes > Columbidae > Patagioenas > Patagioenas fasciata. The sequence goes on along the minus strand of NC_092552.1, from coordinate 77,758 downwards.
AGAAGCAGCGGCGGAGGCTCCACCCACGCCGCAGCGCATGCGCAGAAGCGATTCCCATGTCCCCTGTCGTGGAGATGCCCCCGGTCCCCCCAAACACCCCCGGCACCCCCAAACACCCCCTGACCCCCCAAACACCCCCCCAGGAGCCCCCCACCCTCCCTGAGTGGGGGGGACAGCCCCCAAACCCTCCTGATTCCCCCCAGAACAGCCGCAAACAAATAGGAGGGGACCCCAATTCTATTGGGGGAAGGCGGGTCCTGGGGTGCACGACCCCCCCAACCCCTCCCTTTCCCTCCGCGGGGGGGGGAACACGCAGCCCCGAATTCCCCCCAAATCCCCCAATTTCTCCCCAAAACACCACACTCAAATTGGAGCACTACCGGTTTTATTTGGGGGGGTCTCGGGGGGGCTTGTCCTGGGGGTGCAGCCCCCCCAACCCCTCTATTCTCCCTCCCAATCGCCCTCCTGGAGCGGGGCACACACCCCCCAATTTCCCCCCAAAACCCCCCAATTCCCCCCCAAAACACCACATCTGGACGGGAGTGCCGCTGGTTTTATTCGGGGGGGGGCCGGGGGGGGGCTGCTCTCGGGGTGCAGCCCCCCCAACCCCTCCATTCTCCCTCCCAATCGCCCTCCTGGGGGGGTGCACACAGCCCCCATTTCCCGCCCAAAACCCCCGAATTCCCCCCCAAAACACGACACTCGAACGGGAGCGCCACCGTTTTACTCGGGGGGGGTCCCGGGGGAGCCGTCCCGGGGGCGCAGCAGCACCGCGCGCCCCCCCAGCCCCTGCGCCAGCCCCCCCGCGGGCAGCACGTAGCGGTGGCCGTCGCGGCGGCGCCGGGGGCTGAGCTCGCTGAGCTGCGCGTTGCTGCCGTGCAGCCCCCCCAGCGCCCACAGCTGCACCCGCGGGCTCTTCCCCTGCTGCGCCAGCACCAGCACCCGCTCCACGGCCCCCCCGGGACCCCCCCACCGCAAGCCCGGCCCCCCCGGAGCCAGCTCACCCCCCCCGCACGGCGGCGGGTGGAACAGGTTGGGGATCTCGGGGTCCGGGCGGTACGCGGGGCTGAGCGTCGCGGTGCGGACCCCCAGTAAAACACCTGGGGGGGGGAATCGTCCCCCAAAATTAGGGGGGACCCCTCAAAATTAGAAGAGGCCCCCCCCAATTCTGACCCCCCCTCAATATTATTTGACCGCCCAAACGCCAGCAACAGTTTGGGGGGCTCAGGTGCAGACACAGTGTTGTGGATCCCAAATAAAATACCTGCGGGGTAAAAAATCACCCCCAAATATTTTGCCCCCTTCCCCCGGGATAAAATCCGTCCCCGTTTTACCTGTCAGCACCGCCCAGTGCGCCTTGTGCCCGCGGCGCTGGCACGGCTCGTGGTTGCTGTCCTCGTCGTAGCTGCCGCCGCGTTAAGGGGGGACACAAAACATAGGAACCCCCCCAAAATAACCCCCCCCCACTTCCCCAAAATAAACCCCCCTGCCCCCCCAAGAAAAAGATACGGCACGAGGAGGGGGAGCCCCGAGATGAGGTGCTGGAGGACGCGGGGGAGGTTGGGCCCCTCCAGCCCCCCCTCCAGCAGCTCGGGGTGACACGGGAACACGTCCCTTGCCAGTGCTGCCATGTCGGCTGCTGCGGGGACAGGAGGGGACGTGGGACTCCCCCACAAGGAACCAAGCGGGGGGGGAATGGGGGTGACCCCCCCGTACCGGAGAACATCTCGCCGCGGTGCGTGAAGCCGCGGTCCCGCGCCGCCCGCACCAGGAGCCCCGGCTGCACGGCGTGGGAGGGGAACAGCAGCGACGCGGCCATGGAGAGGGCGACCAGCCCGCACCTGGGGGCAACGGGACAGGGCTGGGGGGCGGGAATGGGGACACGGGAACGGGGACAGGGTTGGGGGGCACAGGGTTGTGGGGACACGGGAATGGGGGACACGGGAATGGGGGACACGGGAATGGGGGAGCAGGTTTTGGAGGAGACAGTAATTGGGGGGACACACAGGTTTTGGGGGGACCTTGCGGGGAAACACAGATTGGGGGGGACACAGGTTGGGGGGGACTGGTTTTGGGGGGACACGGGGGGAACACAAAGGGGGGGACAGAGGTTTTGGGGACACACACCCAGGTTGGGGGGTGCACACCCTCCCCACTGACCCCCCAAACCGCCCCCACTCACTGGGGTCCATCCTGGATCAGCGGCGGCGCCGGGCGGTGGAACAGGAGCCACTTCAGGGCGGGCGTGAGGCTGGGGGGGGGGGCACGGGGCCGGTTGGGGGGGACGCGGGCCCGCAGGCCCCGGTTTGCCAGGCCCGGGCCCCCCCGCTCCGCTCCGCCCCGCCCTCCGGTCCCGCCGCACCTGTCCCGCCGCCGCCGCAGCAGCTCCCGGACGCCGCCGTCCCCGCCCAGCGCCGCCCCCGCCCGTTCCAGCGCGTCCCGGAGCACCCGGCCCGGCGGCGGCGGCGGCGGCGGAAGCGGCGGCGGCGGCGGGGGCGGCACGGCCGCCATGCCCGGGTCAAAGGTCACCCGCGGCGGAAGTGCAGGCTCGGCGCTCTCTCCCGCTCCCGCCGCCGGTTTAGGCTATCCCCGCGCTGATTGGTTGCTTGCCGGCACACTCTTCGTTTTGATTGGAGCAGGCGGCGGAAGGCGGGCGGAAGGGCGATTGCTGCGCGGTGATTGGCTGGTTGGGAGTGGTGCACGCGGCTGAGGTGGTGGCGGGAGGTGAAGCGACCGCGCTGGGCTGGGGGGGTTTTGGGGGGTCCGAGGGGGTCCTGGGGGGGGCTGGGAGTCCCGGGGGGGGGGTGGGGAAGGGTTCGGGGGCCTGCGGGGTCCGGGAGGGCGGTTCCGGGGGGTGCGAGCGGTTCGGGGGGGACTGGGTGTTCCCGACAGGGTCTGGGAGGCCCAGGAGGGTCTGGGGGTTCCTGGGGGGCCTGAGGGGCCGGGGGGAGTCTGAGGGGCCCAGGGAGTCTGAGGAGGGGTCCGGTACGTTCTTCGGGGTACTGGGGTGTTCTGGGGAGCCCAGGGGGATCTGGGGGGTTCTGAGGGGGAATTGGGGGGTCTGGGGGGCATTGGGGGGCCCCCGGGGGCTCTGGGCCCCTGTGCAGAGCCCCCCGTGTGCCCCCTGCAGTGGGGTCCCCAGGATGGCGGTTCCGGACGCGCGGCCCAACCACACGATTTACATCAACAACCTCAACGAGAAGATCAAGAAGGACGGTGGGTGGGGCACGGGGAGTTTCGGGGGGATATGTGGGGTTTTGGGGACTACATGTGGGATTTGGGGACTATATGTGGGTTTTGGGGACTCTATGTGGGATTTGGGGGCAATACGTGAGTTTTGGGGTATATAAATTCAATTTTGGAGCAATACATGGATTTTGGGATCTATACATTGGATTTGGAGATGATACATGGATTCTGGGTACAATATGTGGATTTGGGGGTATATACATTCGATTTTGGGACAATACATGGATTTTGGGTATAATATGTGGATTTTGGGATGATATGTGGGATTTTGGGGGTATATACATTCAATTTTGGGACGATAATGTGGGATTTTGGGATGATACGTGGATTTTGGGGATGATATATGGATTTCGGGACAATATGTGGGATTTTTGGGGCATATACATCCAATTTTGGGTACAACATGTGGATTTTGGGGTATATACATCCACTTTTGGGTACAATACGTGGATTTTGGGGTATATACATCCAATTTTGGGTACAATACGTGGATTTTGGGGTATGTACACCCAATTTTGGGTACAATACCTGGATTTTGGGGTATATACAACAGATTTTGGGTACAACACCTAGATTTTGGGGTATATACACCCGATTTTGGGTACAACATGTGGATTTTGGGGTATATACTCCCAATTTTGGGTACAACATGTGGATTTTGGGGTATATACGTCCACTTTTGGTGCAGATTTACCTGGGGATCAGCAGCTTTGGGGGCGGACGCTCCCGCTTTTCAGCCCCAGGGCCCACACCCCCCAACCCCCCCACCCCCTCTCACCCCCATCTCACCCCCTCCCCCAGAATTAAAGAAGTCCCTTTACGCCATCTTCTCGCAATTCGGTCAAATCCTGGACATCCTGGTGTCGCGGGGGCTGCGCATGCGGGGCCAGGCGTTCGTCATCTTCAAGGAGCTGAGCAGCGCCACCAGCGCCCTGCGCTCCATGCAGGGCTTCCCCTTCTACGACAAACCCATGGTGAGCACCCGCCCCCCCCCGCGCCCCAAACCGGGCCCTCTCACCCCAAAACCGCCCCCAGCGCATCCAGTACGCCAAGACGGACTCGGACATCGTGGCCAAGATGAAGGGGACCTTTGTGGAGAGGGACAGGAAGAGGGACAAGAAGAAGCCCAAGGGGCAGGAGGCGGCCAAGAAGGGCAGCGGGGGGGCGGCTGCGGTGAGTTTGGGGGAATATGGGGAGTTCTGGGGGGTTTTGGGTCGAATAGATGGGCTTTGGAGGGGAAAACAGGGGATTTCGGGGGGAGGATATGGGAAGTTGGGGGGGAGATGTGTGGCATTTTGGGGGGGAATGGCTGGGATTTGGGGCGGAATATGTAGAATTTTTATTTGGGGTGGAACAGCTGTGATTTGGGGTGGAACAGCTGTGATTTGGAGTGGAATAGCTGTAATTTTGAGTGAACAGACATGATTTGGGGTGAATGGCTGTGATATGGGGTGGACCAGCTGTGATTTGGGGTGAATGGCTGTGATTTGGGGTGAACAGCCATGATTTGGGGTGGACCGGCTGTGATTTGGGGTGAGTAGCTGTGATTTTGGGCTGAAAAGCCGTGGTTTTGGTGTTGCAGGGCATGGCCGCGCTGCCCCAGGCGCCGCGGCTGCTGCAGCACGTGGGGGGGCAGCCCCCGTACCTGCCCCCCCCAGGGATGCTGCCCCCCCCGGGGATGCCCCCCGGAATGCCCCCCCAGCAGGTGCTGCCACCAGCGCAGACGGTGAGTGACCAAACCCTCCCAAAACGGGCAAAATCGGGGCGAAAAACACCAATATTGAGCCTCGGGGGGGGGCGGGTTTTAGTGGGTTGCGGGGGTTGGATTTCAGGACTGACTCCCCCTTTTTGCCCCCCCAGCTCTCAGAAAACCCCCCCAACCACATCCTGTTCCTGACCAACCTGCCTGAGGAGACCAACGAGCTGATGCTCTCGATGCTCTTCAACCAGTGAGTGTTTGCTTGGGGGGGGTCCGGGGGGTTCAGGTTTCGGGGGGGTCCCCCTGACGTGCCCCCCCACCCCCGCGCAGGTTCCCGGGGTTCAAGGAGGTGCGGTTGGTGCCCGGGCGCCACGACATCGCGTTCGTGGAGTTTGACGGGGAGGTGCAGGCGGGGGCGGCGCGGGACGCGCTGCAGGGCTTCAAGATCACCCAGAGCAACGCCATGAAGATCTCCTTCGCCAAGAAGTGACCCCCCCCCCGGGGAAAAACCCCACATTGGGGTCCCCCACGGCCCCCCCAGCCCAAAAATCCGCCTTGTTTCGCCGCTAGATGCGCCCCCAAAAGGTCCTTGTTGCTGCCCTAACCCCGCCCCCCCCAACCTGAGAAATTCTCCTTGTTGGCCCCTCCCGAAAATTTCTTGTTGCCCCCCCCACAACGGGAAAAAACCCAAACTGGGGTCATTCAGGGCCAAATAACACAAACATTCCCTTGTTTTGGCACTGGGTTCCCCCAAAAGGTCCTTGTTGCTGCCCCAGGCTCCCCCAGCCCTAAAAATCCTCCCCTCCAAAAACCCTTTGTTGCCCCCTGGAGTCCCCCCCCCCCAAAAAAGAACCCCCAAATTTGGGGTAATTCAGAGCCCCCCCAACCCCAAAACATCCCCTTGTGTCCACCCTAGACCCCCCAAAAATGCCCTCACTTGCCCCCAGGCCCCCCAAAGAAACCCTCCCAGACCACCCCCCGAAAGAAACCCCAACTGCAACCCCCCCCAAGGTAAGTGGCCCCGGGGGGGCCAACCCTTCCCCCCCCGCATTGTACCCAGGGTCTCTCTGCAGACATTGCACCTGGAGCATTTCCCCCGCCCCCAAATAAACCGTCCTGTGTCCCACCGATGGGGTGTTCAATGAGGGGGACACAAATGTGGGTGCCGGGGGGGGTGGGTTTGGTGTCTGAGGGTTTGGGGGGGGTCAATGAGGTGGGGGAGGGCGCTGCGCCCCTTGTCAGGGCCCACCTCCCCCCCCCTCCAAATTCTGTGCCTTAATTTTGGCCCCCCCCCCACCCTCCTGCACTGCGATTTTACCCCCCTCAATATAGACCTATAGACCCCCTATAGCTGCCCCCCCCCCGGGCGGGGGCAAAAGGGGCGGGTGTCTGGCGCCGGGGGCGGAGCCTCGGCGTGCGGGAGCACAATAAGGGGAGGGGCTTAGGTAGGGGGCGGAGTCAGGAGTACAATGAGACGTGGGGGCGGAGTCAGAGGCGTGGCCTTGGTAAGGGGCGGGGCTTGTACAGGGGCGGAGCCTCGGCGGGCGGTGGCGGGAAGAGCTGCTCCGGACTCAGCGCCGTTGATTGGCTGCGGGGCAGCGGGTGGGCGGGGCCGTCCCCATCCCCATCTCCCCCAGAGGGGACCCAGGCGTCCGGGTGACGTCACCGGCGGCTGGTGTGGGGGGCTGGAGGGGGATGAGGCCCCGCTGGGGACATCTCTGTGTGTGTGTCAGCCCCCCGAGCTGTCCCCGTGTCCCCCCTGTGTCCCCTCAGTATCCTCTGTCCCCCCGCAATGTCCCCTCCAGTGTCCCATTTACCCCCCAGTGTCCCCCAAATGGTGTCCTGTCCCCCAGTGTCCCTCTCAGTGCCCCCATGTCCCCCCCACTCTGCCCCAAGTTCAGCCCCAGTCTCCCCTATGTCCCCCCCAACACTGTCCCTGTGTCCCCCCCGTTTCCCCCCACGTGGCTTGACCGTGACTTTGGGGCGGGGTCCCCCCCTGTCCCCACCCCGGGGCGTGTCCCCTCAATGTCCCCCCCCGTGCTCCGGCTCGGTCGCACCCGGGACTCGAACCCGCGATGGGCCCCGCGCTGCTCTTGGCCGCTGCCGCCGCCGCGTCGCTGGCGCTGCCGGTGACCGTGGCCGTGACCCCGGGGGGGGGCCCGGAGGGGTCCCCGCGGCTCCGGCTCCGCTTCACCCCCCCCCCGCTGCCGCTTCCGCTGCTCCGGGGGGGGACGATGTCCCCAAGTGTGTCCCCAGGGAAATGTCACCGCCTTGGAGAGCGGCCCTGACCCCCCCGGCGACAGCGGCTTCAGGCTCGGTCAGTGCGGGGGGGGAACACGGGGGGGCGGGGGAAGCTGGGAAATTGGGGGGGGTTTCGATAGAATGGGGGGGGCGGTAATGGGGGGGGGTGGGCTGTAAAGTGGGAGAGGGGCTCGTAAGTTGGGGGGATGGTAAATTGGGGGGGGGGCTGGTAAACGGGGAGCTGGTAAAATGGGGGGTCCCTAAAGTGTGTGTGTGGGGGCCTGAAGTGGGGGAGGGGCTGATAAAGGGTGTCCCGGGATGAGGGTGGGGGTTGGGCTGCACCTGCTCCCCCCCCCCCCCCCCAAATCCCCATGGGGGTCTTGGGGGGTCCCACAGCCCCCTCCCCCCCCGCTGCTCCCACCCATGGGAGGGTCACGGGAGGAGGGGGACACCCTAAAGCACCCCCCTCCCCCCTTTCGCTGCTCGGGGGGGGGAGGGGATGGGTGCTGGGGGGAGGGGCCCCACCCACGCAGCTCCATGAGCTCATCGGGGAAAACGCCGGGAATTCGGCAAAATAAACAGTTGGGGCCCCAAGAAAAAGTTGGAAGCCGGACGCCTGGGTCCTCTCCCGGACGCCTGGGTCCCTCCCCGCACTCCTGGGTCCCTCCCCAAACGCCTGGGTCCCTCCCCAAACGCCTGGGTCCCTCCCCACACCCCTGGGTCCCTCCCCGTACTCCTGGGTCCCTTTTGCTCAAATCTTTGCCTTCTGGATGGTGGGCACCCCACCTCTGTTGCCCCCCCAACATCATCACCCGGGTTGTTTGCGTTGCTGTTTTTGGGGGGGTCCCCAATTTTGGGGTGCCCCCCCTCCCCGTCTATGTTGCAGTCGTGTGCCCCCTGCTGTGCCAGAACGGGGGCGTCTGCGCCCACCCCAGCAGCTGCCTGTGCCCCCCCCAGTTCACCGGCCGCTTTTGCCACCTCCCCGCCAACCACACCCGGGGGGGGCCACCCCAAACCGCGGGGGGGCCCCCCACCGGCCCCCAGGAGCTCACCCAATCCATCTACACCCTACCCTTGGCCAATCACCGCGAGGATGAGGATGGTGAGGACGCCCCCTCCCCCACCCTGGTGATGGGTTTTTTTTTGGGGGGGTGGGTGTTGCAGCACCTACGGGACCCCCCATCCATTGATCCCCCCACCCACCCACGGGACCCTCCATCCATGGATCCCCCCCACCCACGGGACCCCCCACCCATGGGACCCCCCATCCATGGACCCCCTCACCCACGGGACCCCGCATCCATGGACCCTCTCCCCCACCCACGGGACCCCCCCCATCCGTGGACCCCCCCACCCACGGGACCCCCCACCCACGTACCCCCCCATCCATGGACCCTCTCCCCTACCCACGGGACGCCCCCCATCCATGGACCCCCCCACCCACGCACCCCCCCTCGCACCCCTCAGGTGCCCAGTCCCTCGTGACCGTCCTCGTGCGCCACCCCCCGGCTGCCCCTGTCGCCATTCACGGTGTGGAGCGGGTGCGGGGGGGGGAGGGGCGGGGGGCGACCCCCCCTCCCCCACCGCATGGGCCCCCCCGCGTGCTCGCGCTCAGCGGCCCCTCCCCCCGCCGGCCGGAAGAGGAGGATGAGGAGGGGTTCGGGTATTGCTTCCGGGTCGTGAGGGGGGGCCAGGTGAGTGGGGAGGGGGCGATGGTGGAGGGACAGAGCGGGAGGGAGGAGGGGACACGGGTGACAGGGGACGTGGGTGATGGGGGGACAGGAGGGGACTTGGGAGGTTCTGGATTGGGGGTGTCTGTGGGGGTTTCTGTGGGGTGTCTATGGGTGTCCGTGGGGTGTCTGTGGGTGTCTATGGGTGTCTGTTGTTGTCCGTGGGGTGTCTGTAGGGTGTCTGTGGGTGTCTGTTGTTGTCCGTGGGGTGTCCGTGGGGTGTCTATTGGTGTCTATGTGGTGTCTGTGGGTGTCCGTGGGGTGTCTATGGGTGTCCGTGGGGTGTCTGTTGGTGTCTATGTGGTGTCTGTGGGGTGTCTGTTGGTGTCTGTGGGTGTCCGTGGGGTGTCTATGGGTGTCCGTGGGGTGTCTGTGGGTGTCTATGGGTGTCTGTTGGTGTCTGTGGGGTGTCCGTGGGGTGTCTATTGGTGTCTGTGGGGTGTCTGTGGGGTGTCTGTGGGGTGTCTGTGGGGTGTCTGTGGGGTGTCTGTTGGTGTCTGTGGGGTGTCTATGGGTGTCCGTGGGGTGTCTATGGGTGTCTATGTGGTGTGCGTGGGGTGTCTATGGGTGTCCGTGGGGTGTCTGTGGAATGTCTGTGGGTGTCTGTGGGTGTCTATGTGGTGTCTGTGGGTGTCTGTGTGGTGTCTGTGGGTGTCTATGTGGTGTCTGTGGGGTGTCTGTGGGTGGCTATGGGTGTCCGTGGGGTGTTTGTGGGTGTCTGTGGGTGTCTGTGGGTGTCCGTGGGGTGTTTGTGGATGTCTGTGAGTGTCAATGGGGAGCAGGGGGGCCGTGTCCCCCCGCCCCCCAACCCGCCCCTCCCCCAGTGCTCCGCCCCCCTCCCCGGGCTCCGCACGCGCCGCGTCTGCTGCCGGGGGGGCGGAGGGGCGGCCTGGGGGGTCCGCGAGTGCCAGCGCTGCCCTGGGGACAACGGGGACACCGAGGACAACGGTGAGGATGGGGGGACATGGGGACATGGGGGGACATGGGGACACGGAGCGGATGGGGGGACAACGGGGACACAGGAGGACGTGGAGGACATGGAGGGGATGGTGGGACATGGCGGGGTGGAGGGACAATGGGGACAAGGGTGAGGACATGGGGTGCACAGGGGGGACACGGGGACATGGGGGGGACATGGGGGCACAATGGGGAGGTGGGGGAACATGGAGGGGATGGGGGGAAACAGGAGGGATGGGGGGACATGGGGACGGGGGGACAACGGTGATGACACAGAGACAGGGGAACACGTGACGAGGGGACATGGGGGGTGTTGGGGACGCTGCGGGGCGATGGGGACACTGGGGATATTGGGGACAGCAAGGGGGTGTTGGGGCCACCAGGGGTGTCTCATGTGTGTCGCCCCCCAGCCGTGTCCCCAGGTGTCTCCCCGTGTCCCCCCGGATTCCAGCGGCTGAACGGGACGTGCCAAGGTGGGTGAGGGAGGGGCGGGGGCATTGGAATTTGGGGTTTTGGGGTTATTTGGGGTGTTTTGGGGGGTGTTTATTGTGCCCCCCGGATATCACTGGGGGCCAGGAGGGGGCGCTGTGCGGGGGGACAGGGGGGATTTGGGGAGGTTGGTTTTTTGGTGGGGGGGTGAAAGGTTTTTTGGAGGGGGGATGTTTGGGTGTTTTGGGGGGTCCTGACCCCCAGTTTGTTGTCCCCTCAGACATCGACGAGTGCCAGCAGGGGGCGCTGTGCCGCCGGGGGCTCTGCACCAACACCCGGGGGGGGTTCACGTGTCGCTGCCCCCCCGGCTTCCTGCTCGACTCGGCCCGGGCGGCCTGCATCTGTGAGTCCAACTGGGAGGGACTGGGATGGACTGGAATGAACTGGGATGGATTGGGATGGATTGGGTTTGGGGACTGGGGGGACTTGGATGGACTGGAATGGGGATGGGAGGGATTGGGGGGACTGGGATGGACTAGGATGGGGATGGGAGGGACTGGGGGGACTGGGAGGGACTGGGAGGGACTGGGATGGGGATTGAGGGGACTGGGATAGACTGGGGTTCACTGGAATGGACTGGAATGGACTGGGATGGGGACTAGGGGGACTGGGATGGACTGGAATGGACTGGGATGGGGATGGGAGGGATTGGGGGGACTGGGATGGACTGGGGTTCACTGGGACGGACTGGGGGTGCTGGGGTGGGGGTGGGGGTGCTGACCCCGCCCCTCCCCCAGCCCAGCAGGTGCTGTCCGAGGCGCGGGGGCCGTGCTTCCGGGTGCTGGGGGAGGGGCGGCGCTGCGCGCTCCCCACGCTGCGCAACATCACGCGCCAGATCTGCTGCTGCAGCCGCGTGGGCAAGGCCTGGGGGGGGCTCTGCGAGCGCTGCCCCCCCTTCGGCTCCGGTGCGCCTGGACGCCTGGGTCCTCCCGAACGCCTGGGTCCCCCCCGAACGCCTGGGTCGCCCCCAAACACCTGGGTCCCCCCCGAACGCCTGGGTCCCCCCCCAAACGCCTGGGTCCCCCCCCAAACGCCTGGGTCCCCCCTGAACGCCTGGGTCCCCCCCAAACACCTTGGTCCCCCCCGAACACCTGGGTCCCCTCCCGAACGCCTGGGTCCCCTCCCGAACGCCTGGGTCCCCCCCAAACACCTTGGTCCCCCCCGAACACCTGGGTCCCCTCCCGAACGCCTGGGTCCCCTCCCGAACGCCTGGGTCCCCCCCGAATGCCTGGGCCCCCTCTGAACGCCTGGGTCCCCCCTGAACGCCTGGGTCCCCCCCAAACACCTGGGTCCCCTCCCGAACGCCTGGGTCCCTCCCGAACACCTGGGTCTTCCCTGAATTCCTGTGTCCCTTCCCACCCCCTTTGCTGCCCCATGGGGACTATTGGGGGGGGCCCAGATCCTTGGGATACCCCCCCCTCAATTCGACACCTCTCCCCAACCCCCCCCCGCCCCAGACACTTCCTGACCCTCCCGGATCCCTGGGTTCCTCCTGGACGCCTGGGTCCACTCCCAGTCCCTTTGCCACCCCATAGGGACTGCTGGGTGGCCCCAAATTTTTTGGGGCGCCCCCCCAATGAGCTGATTCCCTCCCAGCTGAGTTTCGCGAGATCTGCCCGGCCGGCCCCGGGTACCACTACTCGGCCTCCGACCTCCGCATCGACACCCGCTACCTGGGCCCCGATGTCCCCGATGTCCCCGGCGTCACCCGCGTCACCTCAGGACGTCCCCGCAATGTCACCCGTGAGCACCCAACCTCCCCCCCAGCACCCCAAACAACCTGGGTCACCCCGGGGTCACCGTCCCCTCCCCCTGCAGTGCCCCCGGGGGGGGTGACCCCCGTGTCCCCCCCCGTCCCCACGAGGCCACCGCTGGTGCCGCCGCCCCCCGAGGTCGTCGTGGTTCCGCGGGGGGGGCTGCAGCGCCCCCCCCCCACCCAGGCGGGTGAGCGGGGAAGGGGCGGGCACGCGGCTGCACGCGCGTGTGCACCACTGGGGCTGCTTGCTCACGCTTGCTGCACAAGCGATTGCACGCGTGTGCGTTTGCACGGTTGTGCGCGGTCATTTCACGTGTGCTCAAGCAGTTGTGTGTGCACACGCGTGTGTTTGCACGGTTGTACGCGGTTGTTTCGTGTGTGCTCAAGCAGTTGTGTGTGCACACGCGTGTGTTTGCACGGTTGTACGCGGTTGTTTCGTGTGTGCTCAAGCAGTCGTGTGCACACACGCGTGTGTTTGCACGGTTGTGCGCGGTCGTTTCGTGTGTGCTCAAGCAGTTGTGCGCACACACGCGTGTGTTTGCACGGTTGTGCGCGGTCGTTTCACGCGTGCACACGTGGTTGCACGCATAGTTGCATGTCTGTTGCACACGTGTGCATGCTTTCATGCATGCTCAAGCAGCTGCGTGCATGCACACTTGCACGCGCGTGCACTGTTGCACACACAGTTGCATGCATTGCACCATTGCATGTTCTGTTGTACACGCATGCAGCATTGCACATGCATTTGCACGCGTGTGCTTCCTGTTGCACGCCCGCCCTTGTTCGTGTGCACAACCGTGTGCTCCCGTGTCACACGCGTGTGCTCACCCCTGTGCTCCCCCAGCCCCCCGGCCCGCGTGCCCCCCCGGGGTCTGTGGCCCCGGTCGCTGTGTCCCCCGGGCGGGGGGCAGCGGCTACAGCTGCGTCTGCAACCCGGGCTATTGGCTGAGCACCCACGGCACCCACTGCACCGGTACGGGGGGCACCATGGTGGGGGGGTCACCCACTGCACCGGGATGGGGGGGCAAGGGAAGGGGGGGACACCCACTGCACCGGTATGGGGGGCACCATGGTGGGGGGGGTCACCCACTGCACCGGGATGGGGGGGCAAGGGAAGGGGGGGACACCCACTGCACCGGTATGGGGGCGGCGAGGGCGGGGCACCGTGGCGGGGCGGCACCGTGAGGGGGGACACCCACTGTATGTTGGGACACCCACTGGAGTGGGGGGAGGCAAAGAGGGCACCCACGGGGGGAAGGGTGTTGGGTGGGAAGGCACCCATGGGGTGGGAAGGGGGGGGGGGTCATACCCATGGGGGGACTTGGGGGGCCCCCGCTCCACCAGTGAGGGGGGGAACCATGGTGGGGGACCCACTGTACAGGTCTGGGGGCACCCATGAGTGGGGGGGCACCCGCTGTGGAGGGAGGAGCCCCCCGCCCCCCCTGACCCCCCCTCCCCCCCCCAGACGTGGACGAATGTGCCCAGAGCCCCGCCCCCTGCGCACCCGGGCGCTGCCACAACCTGCCTGGGACCTTCCGGTGCCACTGTCCCCAGGGCTACGACCCCGGGGACACCGGCACCCGCTGCCAAGGTCAGTGTCACCCCCCCGGGTCACCCCCTGGTGGCCCCAACCCCCCCAATGTCACCCCCGTGTCCCCCAGATGTGGACGAATGTGTCACTGGGTCCTCCTGTGGTCCTCACGGCCGCTGCGTCAACACCGAGGGCTCGTTCGAGTGTCACTGTCACCATGGGTACCGGGCAGGGGACAGCGGGGGACCCTGCGAGGGTGAGGGACATGGGGACATCAGGGAAGTCTTCATGTGATTGTCACTGTGGTGCTGGGCGGGTCACTTGGAGACATTGGTGTCACTGTGCGATTGTTACCCCGTGCTTGGCGGTAGACACTGGGGCTAACTTTGGGATGTTGCGGACACAGTTGTTGTCACCACATGGTTGTGACCGCCTGTCCCTGTTCCCGGGTGACGTTGGTGACATCGCGATGTCCCCGTTCCCTGGGTGACGTCGGTGACATCACGACGTCCCCGTGTCCCCGCAGACGTCAACGAGTGCCTGGAGGGCGAGTTCTGCTTCCCGCACGGCGAATGCGTCAACACCCCCGGGTCCTACGGCTGCGTCTGTGCCCCAGGCTACGGCAGCCCCGCCCTGGGGGGGGCCTGCGAAGGTGGGACACGCCCCACCCAACCCCGCCCTGCAGAGCCCCGCCCAACCCCGCCCTGCACAGCCCCGCCCAACCCCGCCCTGCACAGCCACGCCCAGCCACGCCCCTCACAGCCCCACCCAACCCTGCCCTGCACAGCCCCGCCCAACCCCGCCCTGCACAGCCCCGCCCAACCCCGCCCTGCACAGCCACGCCCAGCCACGCCCCTCACAGCCCCACCCAACCCTGCCCTGCACAGCCCCACCCCAGGGTCAGGCTGCGAAGATGGGACACGCCCGGACACGCCCCGCCCCTCACAGCCCTGCCAAGCACAGCCTCACCCCAGCCAGCCCCACCCAGCCCCGCCCTGGCGGGAGCCTGTGAGGGTGGGACATGCCCCATGCAGCCCCGCCCAGCTCCGCCCCGCCCTGCACAGCCCCGCCCCGCACAGCCCCGCCCAGACCTGCACAGCCCCACCCCGCCCGGCCATGTTCCCATTTCCATCCCAGCTCCCTGTCCCCACATCCCCCTCCACGTCCCCATGCCATTCCCCATGCCCCCTCATATGTCCCCAATGTCCCCGTGGCCCCATCTCTGTCCCCCTGTCCCCATGTCCCCACCCCAGTCCCTGCGTCCCCCTTGTCCCCGTGTCCCCCCACATGTCCTCGTGTCCCCCAGACATCGACGAGTGTCAGCGCGGGGACGTCTGCGCCGGTGGCACCTGCGTCAACACCGACGGCTCCTTTGAGTGTCGCTGTCCCCCCGGGTTCCGCACCGATGTCACCCAGGCCCAGTGTCACGGTCAGGGCTGTCACTTCCCCCGGGAAGGGAAATGGGTGTCCCCAAGGCCGGGGGTAACACCGGGGTGGTTTGTCCCCTCTCTGTCCCCACAGACTTGGATGAGTGCCAGGAGTACGGTGACACCCTGTGCGGTGACCAGCGCTGTGACAACATCCCCGGCTCCTATCGCTGTGTCACCCGCTGTCACCCCGGCTACCGGGAAGGGGACAGTGGGGACTGTGTGGGTGAGGGACCTGGGGACATGGGGGGACATGGGCCCTTGGAGGTGTGGGGATGTGGGGACATTGGGATGTGGGGTCATGAGGGAAGTGGGGATATGAGAGGGACTTAGGAACATGGGGACACACGGGGACTGTGATGGGGACATGGAGATATGGGGACCCGATGGGGACGTGGGGACACGGGGCTGCCCCTGGCCCGCGTCCGGGTTGTCCCCGGTGTCCCCAAGCTGCTGTGTCCTTCGTCTCCTCTCTGTCCCCACAGACGTGGACGAGTGCCAGGAGTACGGTGACACCCTGTGCGGTGACCAACGCTGTGACAATGTCCCCGGCTCCTATCGCTGTGTCACCCCCTGTGACCCTGGCTACCGGGAAGGGGACAGCGGGGACTGTGTGGGTGAGGGACCTGGGGACACTGGGGACATGGGGACGTGGGGGGACACGGGGACATCAAGGACCTTGGGGCCATCAAGGGTCTCGGGGGGCGGGGAGACATTGGTCTCCATGTCCCTGTGTCCCCAGACGAGGACGAGTGCTCCAATGCCACGCTCTGCGGTCCCCACGCCACTTGTCACAACGTCCCCGGCTCCTTCCGCTGTCACTGTCACCCTGGGTACCGGCCTGGGCCACACGACCACTCCTGCCAAGGTGTGGGGGCGTGGGGCCATGGGGGGCCATGGGGACACCTGGGGGTCCATGGGGGGCCGGGCCATGGGGACACCTGGCGGTCCATGGGGGGCCATGGGGATACCTGGGGGTCTGTGGGGATACCTGGCGGTCCATGGGGGGCCATGGGGATACCTGGGGGACCATGGGAAGCCATGAGGATACATGGGGGGCCATGGGGGTCTATGGGGATACCTGGGGGTCCATGGGGATACCTGGGGGTCCATGGGGGGCCATGAGGACACCTGTGGGTCCATGGAGGGCCATGGGGGTCCATGGGGATACCTGGGGGGCCATGGGGGGCCATGGGGGTGACTGCTGTCCGTGTCCCCAGACGAGGACGAGTGTCTGTCCGTCCCGCCGCCCTGCGGCCCCGAGCGCTGCCAGAACCTGCCGGGCTCCTTCCGCTGCCTCTGCCGCGACGGCCGCCAGCACTACGACCCAGACACGGCCCGCTGCGCCCCCCCCGCACCCCAAAACCCCTCCCGGGAACCCCAGCTGCCCCCCCAGGAACCCCAACTTCCCCCTTGGGACCCCCAACCCCTCCCCCAGGAACCCCAACTGCCCCCCAGGGAACCCCAAACACCTCCCCGGGAACCCCACCTTCCCCCCTGGCAGCCCCAGAATCCACCCCCGGGACCCCAAATTCCACCCCCGGGACCCCAACCCCCCGCCAGGGAACCCCAGCCCGCCCCCCAGGAACCCCAGCTTCCCCCCTGGGAGCCCCAGAATCCGCCCCCGGGACCCCGGCGTCCGGGCCGGGAAGCGGGCGCGTGCTACAGCGCCTCCTGCAGGCTGCTGGCGGCCAACGTGACCCGGGCCCAGTGCTGCTGCACCCTGGGGGGCGCCTGGGGCCCCCGCTGCCCCCCCGCCACCGGCTGCCCCCGCCCCGGAACGGGTGAGAGCCCCCAAATACCCCCCAGACCCACCCCGGGACCCCCCCCAAAACACCCCCCGAACCCACCCCGGGACCCCCCAGCCCCCCAATGTCCACCCCAATCTTGGGGGTTCATTCCCGGGGGGGCAGGTCTGACCCCCCCCGTGTCCCCCCCAGGTGATCACGTGACTTTGTGTCCCCACGGCCCCGGGCGGGTCCCCATGGGCCCCCAGGGGGCCCCCCAAGGTCAGTGACCCCCCCAGGGTTAATTTGGGGGGGATTCTGGGTGTGGGGGGATTTCAGGGGATTTTTGGGGGAAATTTTGGGAGGATTTTGGGGGGGATTTTTGGGGGAATTTTTTGAAATTTTGGGGGGGATTTCAGGTGATTTTTAGCGGATTTTGGGGGCTTTTTGGGGGATTTTCGGGGGATTTTTGGGTGGATTTTCAGTGGGATTTTTGGGGGGTTTTGGGGGGATTTGGGGTGATTTTGGGGGTGCTTTGGGACTATTGGGCCTCCCCGCAGACGTGGACGAGTGCGCGCTGTTCTCGCCCCCCCTGTGCCGGGGGGGCCTGTGTCTCGACTCCTCCCCCGGGTTCCGCTGCTTCTGCCCCACCGGGTTTTACTATGAACCCGAGCAGCTGGAGTGTGTGGGTGAGTGCCGACCCCTGACCTCTGACCCCTGACCCCTGGCCTCTGACCCCTGCTGACCTCTGACCCCCAACCTCTGCCCTTTGCCCGCAGACATCGACGAGTGCTCTGGAGAGGCCGCCCCGTGCCCCGGGGGTGGCGAATGCATCAACACTTTGGGCTCGTTCCGCTGCGCCTGTGCCCCGCCCCTGGTGCTGGACCCCGCCCAGCGCCGCTGCGTCCCCAACGACACCCACCTGGGTCAGCACCCCCGAAAGGGACCCCCCCATTTCGAGACACCCCCATACCCCCCACCTCCCACCCCATGGGTGCCCTCCCCCGGTTTGATGTGGGGGTTGGGCGGGGGCTGGGGGTGTCTGAGGGGGTCGTGACAATGCCCCCCGTCGTGTCCCCCTCAGGTGACACCCAGAGGTGTGGGGGGGTGGTTCCGAGGGAGGGGGGTGGGGTGTCCAGGGGGGTCCCTGACGCTGCCCCCCCCCAGGTGACACCCGTGCCGTTGTGGGGTGTCCAGGGGGGGTCCCTGACGCTGCCCCCCACCAGGTGACACCCGTGCCGTTGTGGGGTGTCCAGGGGGGGTCCCTGACGCTGCCCCCCCCCAGGTGACACCCGTGCCGTTGTGGGGTGTCCAGGGGGGGTCCCTGACGCTGCCCCCCCCCAGGTGACACCCGTGCCGTTTTGGGGTGTCCGGGGGGCTCTCTGACGCTGTCCCCCCCCAGGTGAGACCCGGGCCGTGTGCTGGCAGGAGGTGGGGGCCGACCTGGTGTGCGGGAGCCCCCGGCTGGCGGGGCCGGTGACGTACGGCGAGTGCTGCTGCCTGTTCGGCCAGGCCTGGGGCATGGAGTGCGCGCTCTGCCCCTCCCCCCACACAGGTGAACCCCCCCCACCCCCCCCGAACCCCAAAATCCCCCGAGTCCCCTAAACCCCCCCCAGCTGCACCCCAAAACACGGGGAATCGCCCTCCCCGCAGCGCCCCCTGCAGGGGACTTGGAAAACGCTCCACAAAAAGGGCCCCACCCTGCACCCCAAATCTGCCCCCCCTCAACCTCCAGAACCTGCACCCAAATCTGCCCCCCCACCCAAAATGTGACCCCCCCCCCCAACCCCCAGAACCTGCACCCAAATCTGCCCCCTCCACCCAAAATGTGACCCCCCCAACCCCCCAGAACCTGCACCCAAATCTGCCCCCCCACCCAAAATGTGCCCCCCCCCCAACCCCCAGAACCTGCACCCAAATCTGCCCCCCCCACCCAAAATGTGCCCCCCCCAACCCCCAGAACCTGCACCCAAATCTGCCCCCCCGCCAACCCCCAGAACCTGCACCCAAATCTGCCCCCCCCACGCAAAATGTGACCCCCCCAGAACCTGCACCCAAATCTGTGCCCCCCCCCCCCAAATGTGGGGGGGTCACCCCAAAAACCCCCTGTTTTTCCTCCCTCCCAGATGACTTTGAGCTTCTGTGCAACACTCTGCGCCCCCCCCACCCCCCCCGTGTGCCTCCCCAGTTCCCCCCCCCTGACATTTATTTTGGGGGGGCCCAAGATTTTTTTGGAGGGGGTCACAATTTTTTGGGGGGGGGCCGTGATTTTTTGGGCCCCCCCACGCCCTTGGATTACGAGCCGTATTTTCTGGGGGGGGTGGGTTATGTGCCTGCGCCCCCCCGCTATGAGGGGAGGTCGGATTTTGGGGATCCCTCCCTCGCCCATCGGCCACGGGGACCCCGGTTCGAGCCTCCACCCCGGCACCAACCCCATGGGGGGGGCCCTGAGGAGGACGAGGAGGATGAAGGTGAGTGACACCCCCCCATCATGACACCGCCAGCACCCAAACCCCCTCCCCATATTTTGGGGGGGGGGTCAGAACCACGTGGGGTGCTCAGGGGCCGGGTTTGGGTGACGGGGGGGGTCAGCGGGATTTGGGAGGGCTGGGTTGGTTTGGGGGGGTTTTGGGCCGGTTGGGTGGGGGGGTCCAGGGGGGTGCCAGGGCGTGCCCCCTCACCCTGACCCCCCCTCCTGTTTCCGGGGGGCCAGAGCCCTGCGGGGTGCTCAGCGGGTGTCACCACGGCCGCTGCGTCCGCGTCCCCGACGGCTTCACCTGCGTCTGCGACCCGGGGTTCAGCCTGGACCCCGCCGACCTGGAGTGCCGTGGTGAGCCCCGGCCGTGACCCCCCCGAGCCCTCCCGTGACCCCCTCGCTGACAGCCACCCCCCGTTTCTCCCCCAGACGCTGACGAGTGCTCCCACGTCCCCCCCCCCTGCCTGCCCGGCCGCTGCCTCAACACCCCCGGCTCCTTCCGCTGCCTCTGCCCCACTGGATATGCGCCCCCCCCACCCCCCGCCCCCCCCCGCTGCCTCCCCAGGGCCTGATGACCCCCCCCAAGAACCTGGGGGAATCCCCCGAAAAATGGGGGGTGGCACCATATTTATTGTGTGTGTATATATATAAATATATAGGATTTGGGGGGGGGGGGGGAGGGCACCCTGACCCCTCCTTCAGCATGGAGGTGGGGCGCCTTGACCCTCCTCTCGACATGGGGGGGGCCACCCGTGAGTCTCCTTGCTGTGTTCCTCTGGAAGGGAGGGGGGCATTTTTGGGACCCCTCCCCCATTTTTACAGAATAAAGGTTTTATAGAAAATGTCTGGGGGGTGGTGTTTGGGGAATCCCCCCAGGACTGGGGACCCCCCATTGCATTGGGTCCTCCCAGGACTGAGACCCCCCCGCACCCCTCACAACCTGCACAAATCCACCCCCCCAAAAATAACGGGATCAACACAGTGAAGCCATTTCCCCCCCTTTGTTGTCCCCCGCTTTTATTGTCCCCCCCCACGGTGTCCCCCAGTGTCACCCCCTGCTGACCTCCTGTCCCCCCGAGCTGGTTTCTCCCCATCCCTCGTCCCCTCCAACAAGCCGGCGCCTTCTTCAGCGTCACCAGCAGGTGACACGGTGACACCGGTGACACCGGTGACACCATGGAGCTCCACCAGGCGCTGGAAGGTCTGGGCCAAGAGCAGGACCCCTGTCAGGCCCAGGAGCAGGTAGGCTGGGGGAGGGGATGGTTGAGAGGTCAACTTGACCCAACCCAACTCAACCCAACCCAACCCAACTCGACCCAACTCAACAATAACCAACCCAACACCAACCCGACCCGACCCGACTCGACAATAACCAACCCGACTCATTAAACTCAGCTCAAAACCAATTTGGGGAGTTCCACCCCCCCTCCCCGCAAACCCCACTCACCGGCAACGCCCACTTGGTAGAGCTGCCGGAAGGGCTGTCCTGGTGTCTCGGCCGGCACGAGGTCCCCCAGGCCGATGGTGCAAAGGGAGATGACGCAGAAGTAAACGGCGTCCAAGTAGCTCCAGGTGCCTTCAAGAACGTGGAACACGGCGGCGGGGAGAAGCACCAGGACCCCCATGGTGACACCCACCAAGAGGACAAAGTGGGTGCGGGCAGCGCCGTGCCGGGTGAACCCCCAGTGGACCTGGAGGTACCGCCGGGGCCGATCGGCCAAGGGACCCATCAGGCGGCGGGCGGTGGCCGTCAAGGTCAACATGGTGACAGGGACGCCCACCACGGCGTAGGCGGCGCAGAAGGCTCTGCCGGCAGCTGAGAGGGGCGTCACCGAGCCGTAGCCTGGGTTTTGGGGAGGGGGGTTTAGTGAGGTGATGCTCACCCCAGGTGTCCGAATCTCAAGAGGGTCTCAGATCTCAGATGGGTTCTGGGGCTCATGGGGGTCCCAGATCTTATGGGGGTCCCTGATCTCCTGGGGGTCTCGGGGGGTCCCGGGGTCCCTGATCTCCCAGGGGTCCCCGTGTTCGTCCTTACCCACGGTGGTGAGGAGAGTGGTGACGAAGAGGAGGGCACCGGCCGGATCCCAGCGGGAGCCGTTGGGGGTTCGGGGGGTCCCCTCCAGCGCCCACAACCCCAGCGCCCCCAGGACCAGCAGCCCCGCGTAGGCCACGGCCACCAGCATCGCGCCACGGAGCATCCCCAGCACTGTCACCGCCACCGGCACCGTCCCTCACCGGGACCTCGGGTCCCTCGTCCTGCTCCCGGTCCTTCCCTGCAGCCCCCGGTCCTGACCCCAACCCCTCACCAGTCCCGCTCTGGTATCTGTCCCAGTCCTGGTGTCTGTCCTGGTCCCGGTGTCTGTCCCAGTCCGGTGTCTGTCACGGTCCCCTGTCCTGGTCCCCGCCCCTCACCGCAGCCTCCAGTCCCTGTCCCGGTGCCACTCCTGGTCCTCACCACCAACCCGGTCCCTGTCCCGATACTAATCCTGGTACTAATCCTGGTCCTGGTATCAATTGCGGAGCTGGTCCTGGTCCCCACACCTCACCGCAGCCTCTGGGCTCAGTCCCTGTTCCTGTCCCTGTCCCGATCCCCGTCCCAGTACCAATCCCGGACCCAATCCAGGTCCCGATCCCCGTCCCCGATCGATCCCGGTCCCGCACCCATCCCCGTAGCGTCTGGCCTCATCGGGACCCGCCCTGGGAGGCGGCACCGGGGGGGACACAGGGCGGGAACTGCGGGGACCAGTAACGGGGGGGACCAGTAACGGGTTAACTTGGGTGCCCACTGCAGGGGTCCAACTGGGGTGACTGGAACTGGGGTGTAACTGGAGTTCCGAGGTGACGGCAACTGGGGTGACTGGTGGGAGGACCCAGGCCCGGGCTGGGGACAGGAGCCCCCCAGGTCACGCCCCTGGTGACGGATAGATGGACGGACGGTTGGCATGTGTGTCCCCCCCGCCGGGTCATGGGGCCGTCATGCGCTGCCATGCGCCCTGTGGTTTCCTCCCAGTGACGTCAGGGGACGGGGGGGTGACACCCACGGGGAGGGGACACCCGGGGGGGGACAGGGATAGGATCAATGGGGCTGTTTTGGGGTGAAGCACCCCAGAAGAGGCCGAACCCCCTGCACATGAGCAACCCACACACTGACCCACAGCACCAATACTGCCTCAGAGCCCCTCCAAATGCAGCCCCATAGTGACAACAAACTGCCCCATAGGCCCCGCAGCACTGATCCACAGCACCCTATAGCTCCTACACTCTGCCCCATAGATCCACAGCACTGCTCCACAGCACGCCATAGCTCCTGCACTCTGCCCCATAGATCCACAGCACTGCTCCACAGCACGCCATAGCTCCTGCACTCTGCCCCATAGATCCACAGCACTGCCCCACAGCACGCCATAGCTCCTGCACTCTGCCCCATAGATCCACAGCACTGCCCCACAGCACGCCATAGCTCCTGCACTCTGCCCCATAGATCCCAAATGCTGCCGCAGAGCACCCCACACCTCTTTCCAGCTGACCATGCTTCTGTGGCCCTGAACACGTCCCCTCCTCCTCTGACCACGCCCCTTCACCCCTGGCCACGCCCCCTCCACCCGCCTCAGTGGTGCCTCATTTCACCTGTTATTTCCCAGCAGGCATGCGCTGGTTTCCAGACCGCCGTCTCCTCTGCGTGTGTGCGCGCCAGTGCCACCGTCTCCTCTGCGTGTGTGCGCGCCAGTGCCGCCGTCTCCTCTGCGTGTGTGTGCGCCCGTGCCGCCGTCTCCTCTGCGTGTGTGTGCGCCCGTGCCGCCGTCTCCTCTGCGTGTGTGCGCCCGTGCCGCCGTCTCCTCTGCGTGTGTGCGCCCGTGCCGCCGTCTCCTCTGCGTGTGTGTGTGCGCCAGTGCCGCCGTCTCCTCTGCGTGTGTGCGCGCCAGTGCCGCCGTCTCCTCTGCGTGTGTGCGCGCCCGTGCCGCCGTCTCCTCTGCGTGTGTGTGCGCCAGTGCCACCGTCTCCTCTGCGCGTGTGCGCGCCAGTGCCGCCGTCTCCTCTGCGTGTGTGTGTGCCCCAGTGCCGCCGTCTCCTCTGCGTGTGTGTGCGCCAGTGCCGCCGTCTCCTCTGCGTGTGTGTGCGCCAGTGCCGCCGTCTCCTCTGCGTGTGTGTGCGCCCGTGCCGCCGTCTCCTCTGCGTGTGTGTGCGCCCGTGCCGCCGTCTCCTCTGCGTGTGTGCGCCCGTGCCGCCGTCTCCTCTGCGTGTGTGCGCCCGTGCCGCCGTCTCCTCTGCGTGTGTGTGTGCGCCAGTGCCGCCGTCTCCTCTGCGTGTGTGCGCGCCAGTGCCACCGTCTCCTCTGCGTGTGTGTGCGCCCGTGCCGCCGTCTCCTCTGCGTGTGTGCGCGCCAGCGCCGCCGTCTCCTCTGCGTGTGTGCGCGCCAGCGCCGCCGTCTCCTCTGCGTGTGTGTGCGCCAGTGCCGCCGTCTCCTCTGCGTGTGTGTGCGCCCGTGCCGCCGTCTCCTCTGCGTGGGTGTGTGCGCCCGTGCCGCCGTCTCCTCTGCGTGTGTGTGTGCCCCAGTGCCGCCGTCTCCTCTGCGCGTGTGTGTGCGCCAGTGCCGCCGTCTCCTCTGCGTGTGTGTGCGCCAGTGCCGCCGTCTCCTCTGCGTGTGTGTGCGCCCGTGCCGCCGTCTC
Organism: Patagioenas fasciata; assembly: GCF_037038585.1. NCBI lineage: Eukaryota > Metazoa > Chordata > Aves > Columbiformes > Columbidae > Patagioenas > Patagioenas fasciata. The sequence goes on along the minus strand of NC_092552.1, from coordinate 53,809 downwards.
CTCTGCGTGGGTGTGTGCGCCAGTGCCGCCGTCTCCTCTGCGTGTGTGTGTGCGCCAGTGCCGCCGTCTCCTCTGCGTGTGTGCGCGCCAGTGCCGCCGTCTCCTCTGCGTGTGTGTGCGCCAGTGCCGCCGTCTCCTCTGCGTGTGTGTGCGCCAGTGCCACCGTCTCCTCTGCGTGTGTGTGCGCCAGTGCCGCCGTCTCCTCTGCGTGTGTGTGCGCCAGTGCCACCGTCTCCTCTGCGTGTGTGTGCGCCAGTGCCGCCGTCTCATAAGGGGCCGTGACGTTTGACTCCTTTGTTTTCTGGGGTTGCAGTGGAGGCTCCTCGCCGCACCACTGCCCCCCTGCAGGTTCTTTTGATCAATGCCTCTCTGATTGGGAGTTGTTCCCATCGTTGGGTGTTGTTGGTGTTGTCGACATGATGTCGTCTGTAACGTTCTGTGGCGCGTTTGTCTGCGCACGTGCGCATTCGGCGCGGAGCTGCTCTGCCCGGCGGTGTGGAGTCAGGGGTGGGTGGACTGAGCTCTAGGAGTCCACGGTTAATCTGTTGATGTCTTAAAATGTGTAGCCAGAAGTCATCTGGGATGCAGTAGCTGGGGGCAGGGGAGTCGTAAGTCCTTTTAGTGGTGCTTTGCAGTCGTTACAGAGACCATTGTTGACTAGTGTTTTCTGTGGTGTGCTGTTATTTCATAGACAAAGCCTGTTTTAATGAAATCTTTTTGTATTTTTTTTTTGCAGGTGACCACATTGTCAACACGACTCACTTATAAAAAGGCGTTTTGTTCGGCCATGTAGCACTCATAATTATGGCCTCTACTCGACGGTAACAGAAGCAGCTACAGACTCCGATCGTCACCCATCCCGTAAGGCGCGCTTTACACGTTCCCGCAGAAATAGGCTTCCGTCGCCGAAAACGCCACGTTAGAGGCCGTCGGGACGCTCCCACGGACCGTAAACCGAATCTACGGCCGCGCAGAGCCGAGTCCGGCGCGAGGTCGGCGCAAAGGATCCGCCGAGAAGCGAGAAGACCGGAGAGTCGGCTATCGCTATCGGACCGAATCACAGCGTAGAGGGGTGGGTGAATAGTTTGTAAGGGTATAAATACCCAGGGATTTCCACGCTCGGCCGGGACCTCAGCAGAAGCGGCAGCTCCGGTCAGCCTTCCCGCAGTACCGCTGTATTCGGTTAGTTATTTACATGGATTTTGCCTGGGAGTTTGCCCCAATAGACCCAGGACCTAGACCACGACCCAAGCATCCTCATGCCTCTGGAAGGGAGGTAGAGATGTTGAGGTATAGAGCGATGCAATTCAGAAATTCAGGCTGAGCGATATAAGGAATCAGGTGTGCACATACTATATTTATATATGGCCAAAGGACTGTATCTTAGGCGTTTCGCCTATCCCCTGTGCGTCCGGGAAACCAACCGTAGATCCAGCGCGGGGCTAAGTTCGGATCCAGCCACACCCGGGCTCCCGTCCACAGAGGAGTTTAGAAAGCGAGGGGGTCCAGTCCGATCCAAACCTCACGACTCGACAGAAAGACTTCCCTGTAGCCTTTGGCGTCTCCTGTCCACGTAGAAATCGCTCCGAATCAAGTTTCAGCTGAATTTGCTTGGCCTATTCTGTCCACTTAGTAAGCAATACCGTCCCTCACCATTGCATTCCGCCGCAGCGCAAGCCATCTAGCGCCGCTCTCGGTCAGCTGCGCCCCGGTCGATCACCCGAAACCGAGCGACGTCGGGGGGATCACGGGCGTCGTCGGCATTTGGCGATGGAGACGCGGGGCGAGTTTGAGTTCCGGAATCTCAGAGGAACGAGCTCGCGGTAACTGCCACGATCGGGAAGCCGAGCGAGAATAGGTCACCGTGGTCAAGAACTGTATGAAGGATGACAAAGGAAATAAGTGCAAAGCGTGAAGTACCCGTCTCAAGCCAATCGTCAGCAGAGGAAGAAGCGGTCGGCGGGGTAGACGACGCGCAGAGCGTTTGGATAGCGCGAAACTGTAGTTATTTGTCCTCGGAGGTTCAAATTTTTTTCCTTTTCAGGTAAATTCCAAAGTTAAAGAAGAAAAAACTCCAGCCGGGGGATCCATCCCCCCCGACCGGGTTTTTTTTTCCCAGGTCCCGGCCGCTCCACAAGGCGACGTTCGTCACCAAGGTTCGGACGCGGGCGGCCCTCGGGCCGGGGTTTTGCAGGGACCAGGAGTGTAGGAGGGAACCCAGGAGTGCCCCAAAGGACCGAGGAGTTCAGGGGGCACCCAGGAGTGCCCCAAGGGACCCAAGCATTCAGGAGGGACCCAAGAGTGCCCCAAAGGATTCAGGAGTTCAAGAGGGGACCCAGGAGTTCAGGAGGGGACCCAAGTGGTTGGGAGGGACCCAAGAGTGCCCCGAGAGTGCCCCAAAGGATCCAGGAGTTCAGGGGGGGACCCAGAAGGACCCCAAATGACCCAAGTGTTCGGGAGGGACCCAAGAATTTGGGAGGGACCCAGGAGGGCCCCAAAGGACCTAGGAGTTCAGGGTGCACCCAGGAGTGCACCAGAGGACTGAAGAGTTCAGGAGAGGACCCAGGAGTTCAGGACGGACCCAAGAGTGCGCCAAAGGATGGAGGAGTTCAGGGGGGGACCCAGGAGTTCGGGGGCAACCCAGGAGTGTGCCAAAGGATGGAGGAGTTCAAGGGGGGACCCAGGAGTGGCCCAAAGGACCCAGGAGTTTAGGAGGAGACCCAGGAGTGCCCCAAAGGATCCAGGAGTTTAGGAGGGGACCCAGGGGGGCCCAAAAGGACCCAGGAGTTCAGGAGGGACCCAAGAGTTCAGAAAAGACCCAGGAGTGGAGGAGGAGGGGACCCACCCAGGAGTTCAGGGAGGGACCCAGGAGTGCCCGAAAGGATCCAGAGTTCAAGAGGGACCCAGGAGTGCCCGAAAGGATCCAGAGTTCAAGAGGGACCCAGGAGTGCCCCAAAGTTTAGGAAGTTTAGGAAGGGACCCAGGAGTTTAGGAGGGGACCCAGGAGTACCCCAAAGGACCCAGGAGTTTAGGAGGAGACCCAGGAGTGCCCCAAAGGATCCAGGAGTTTAGGAGGGGACCCAGGGGGGCCCAAAAGGACCCAGGAGTTCAGGAGGGACCCAAGAGTTCAGAAAAGACCCAGGAGTGGAGGAGGAGGGGACCCACCCAGGAGTTCAGGGAGGGACCCAGGAGTGCCCGAAAGGATCCAGAGTTCAAGAGGGACCCAGGAGTGCCCCAAAGGACCCAAGAGTTCGGGAGGGGACCCAGGAGTTCAGGAGTGGACCCACCCAGGAGTTCAGGGTGGGACCCAAGAGCTTAGAAGGGGACCCAAGAGTTCAGGAGGGGAGCCAGGAGTTCCCTAAAGGACCCAAGAGTTCAGGGGGGAACCCAGGAGTTCCCCAAAGGATCCAGAGTTCAGGAGGGACTCAGGAGGTCAGAGGGGATCCAAGAGTTCAGGGCGGGATCCAGGAGTTCACGATTGAACTAAGAGTACAAGAGGGGACCCACCCAGAAGTTCAGGGCGGGACTCACACAGGAGTTCAGGAGGGGACCCAGGAGTGCCCGAAAGGATCCATAGTTCAAGAGGGACCCAGGCGTTCAGGTGCAGACCCACCCAGGAGTTCAGGGCGGGACCCAAGAGTTGAGGAGGGGAGCCAGGAGTGCAGGGGGGACCCAGGAGTTCAGGATTGAATTAAGAGTACAAGAGGGGACCCACCCAGAAGTTCAGGAGGGGACCCAGGAATTCAGAAGGGACTCAGGAATTCAGAACGGGACTCACTCATGAGTTCAGGAGGGGACCCACCAGATCAGGGGGGGACCCAGGAGTGCCCCGAGGGACCCAAGAGTTCAGGGGGGAACCCAGGAGTTCTGAGGGGACCCAGGAGTGCCCCAAAGGACCCAGGAGTTCAGGGCAGGACCTGAGAGCTTAGAAGGGGACCCCAGAGTTCAGGGCGGAACCCAGGAGTTCAGGGGGGACACAGGAATGCCCCAAAGGATCCAGAGTTCGGGAGGGACCCAGGAGTTCAGGGCTGGACCCGGGAGTACAGGATTGAACTAAGAGTACAAGAGGGGACCCACCCAGGAGTTCAGGGCAGGACTCACACAGGAGTTCAGGAGGGGACCCAGGAGTGCCGCAAAGGACCCAGGAGTTCTGAGGGGACCCAGGAGTGCCCCAAAGGACAAGAGTTCAGGAGGGGACCCAAGAGTTCAGAGGGGGGACCCAGGAGGGCCCCAAAGGACCCAGGAGTGCCCCAAGGGACCCAGGGGTTCAGGAGGGACCCAAAAGTGCCCCAAAGGACCCAAGAGTTCAGGAGGGACCCAGGAGTTCAGGAGGGGACTCAGGAGGGTCCCATAGGACCCAGGAGTTTAGGGGGGGACCCAGGAGTTCAGGAGGGGACTCAGGAGGGCCCCAAATGACCCAAGAGTTTGGGAGGGACCTAAGAGTGCCCCAAAGGACCCAGGAGTTCAGGAGCGGACCCACCCAGGAGTTCAGGGCAGGACACGAGAGCTTGGAAGGGGACCCAAATGTTCAGGAGGGGACCCAGGAGTGCCCCAAAGGATCCAGAGTTCAGGAGGGACCCAGGAGTGTCCCAAAGGACCCAAGAGTGCCCCAAAGGACCCAGGAGTTCAGGGCAGGATCCGAGAGCTTTGAAGGGGACCCAAAAGTTCAGGAGGGGACCCAGGAGTGCCCCAAAGGAACCAGGAGTTCGGGGGGGACCTAGGAGTTCAGGAGGGACCCAGGAGTGCCCCAAATGACCCAAGAGTTTGGGAGGGACCTAAGAGTGCCCCAAAGGACGCAGGAGTTCAGGAGCGGACCCACCCAGGAGTTCAGGGCAGGACACGAGAGCTTGGAAGGGGACCCAAGAGTTCAGGAGGGGACCCAGGAGTGCCCCAAAGGATCCAGAGTTCAGGAGGGACCCAGGAGTGCCCCAAAGGACCCAAGAGTGCCCCAAAGGACCCAGGAGTTCAGGGCTGGACCCGGGAGTACAGGATTGAACTAAGAGTACAAGAGGGGACCCACCCAGGAGTTCAGGGCAGGACTCACACAGGAGTTCAGGAAGGGACCCAGGAGGGCCCCAAGAGTGCCCCAAAGGACCCAAGAGTTCTGAGGGGACCCAGGAGTGCCCCAAGGGACCCAAGAGTTCAGGAGGGACCCAGGAGTGTCCCAAAGGACCCAAGAGTTTGGGAGGGACCTAAGAGTGCCCCAAAGGACCCAGGAGTTCAGGAGTGGACCCACCCAGGAGTTCAGGGCAGGACCCGAGGCTTTGAAGGGGACCCAAGAGTTCAGGAGGGGAGCCAGGAGTGCCCCAAAGGACTCAAGAGTTGAGGGGGGGACCCAAGAGTTCAGAGGGGACCCAGGAGTGCCCCAAAGGACCCAAGAGTTCTGAGGGGAGCCAGGAGTGCCCCAAAGGACTCAAGAGTTGAGGGGGGGGCCCAAGAGTTCAGAGGGGACCCAGGAGTGCCCCAAAGGACCCAAGAGTTCTGAGGGGACCTAGGAGTGCCCCAAGGGACCCAGGAGTTCAGGGGGGAACCCAGGAGTGCCCCAAAGGACCCAAGAGTTCTGAGGGGACCCAGGAGTGCCCCAAGGGACCCAAGAGTTCAGGAGGGGACCGAAGAGTTCAGGAGGGGACCCAGGAGTGCCCCAAGGGACCCAAGAGTTCTGAGGGGACCCAGGAGTGCCCCAAGGGACCCAAGAGTTCAGGGGGGGACCCAAGAGTGCCCCAAGGGACCCAAGAGTTCTGAGGAGACCCAAGAGTGCCCCAAGGGACCCAAGAGTTCAGGGGGGGACCCAGGAGTGCCCCAAGGGACCCAAGAGTTTAGGAGGGGACGCAAGCGTTCGGGAGGGACCCAAGAGTGCCCCAAAGGACCCAAGAGTTTGGGAGGCACCCAAGAGTTCCGGGGGATCCAAGAGTTCGGGGGGGGACGCAAGAGTTCCCCAAAGGACCCAAGAGTTCCCCAAAGGACCCAAGAGTTCAGGGGGGCACCCAGGAGTGCCCCAAAGGACCCAGGAGTGCCCCAAAGGACCCAGAGTTCAGGAGGGACCCAGGAGTTCAGGAGGGGACCCAAGAGCTTAGAAGGGGACCCAAAAGTTCAGGAGGGGACCCAGGAGTGCCCCAAAGGAACCAGGAGTTCAGGGGGGGACCTAGGAGTTCAGGAGAGATCCAGGAGTGCCCCAAATGACCCAGGAGTTCAGGGGGGAACCCAGGAGTGCCCCAAAGGACCCAAGAGTTCAGGGGGGGACCCAGGAGTTCAGGAGGGGACTCAGGAGGGTCCCATAGGACCCAGGAGTTTAGGGGGGGACCCAGGAGTTCAGGAGGGGACTCAGGAGGGCCCCAAATGACCCAAGAGTTTGGGAGGGACCTAAGAGTGCCCCAAAGGACCCAGGAGTTCAGGGCAGGACACGAGAGCTTGGAAGGGGACCCAAGAGTTCAGGAGGGGACCCAGGAGTGCCCCAAAGGAACCAGGAGTTTAGGAGGGGACCCAGGAGTACCCCAAAGGACCCAGGAGTTTAGGAGGAGACCCAGGAGTGCCCCAAAGGATCCAGGAGTTTAGGAGGGGACCCAGGGGGGCCCAAAAGGACCCAGGAGTTCAGAAAAGACCCAGGAGTGGAGGAGGAGGGGACCCACCCAGGAGTTCAGGGAGGGACCCGGGAGTGCCCGAAAGGATCCAGAGTTCAAGAGGGACCCAGGAGTGCCCCAAAGGACCCAAGAGTTCGGGAGGGGACCCAATAGTTCAGGAGTGGACCCACCCAGGAGTTCAGGGCGGGACCCAAGAGCTTAGAAGGGGACCCAAGAGTTCAGGAGGGGAGCCAGGAGTTCCCTAAAGGACCCAAGAGTTCAGGAGGGGACCCAGGAGTGCCGCAAAGGACCCAGGAGTTCTGAGGGGACCTAGGAGTGCCCCAAAGGACAAGAGTTCCGGAGGGGACCCAAGAGTTCAGAGGGGGGACCCAGGAGGGCCCCAAAGGACCCAGGAGTGCCCCAAGGGACCCAGGGGTTCAGGAGGGACCCAAAAGTGCCCCAAAGGACCCAAGAGTTCAGGAGGGACCCAGGAGTTCAGGAGGGGACTCAGGAGGGCCCCAAATGACCCAAGAGTTTGGGAGGGACCTAAGAGTGCCCCAAAGAACCCAGGAGTTCAGGGCAGGACACGAGAGCTTGGAAGGGGACCCAAGAGTTCAGGGGGGGACCCAAGAGTGCCCCAAAGGATCCAGAGTTCAGGAGGGACCCAGGAGTGTCCCAAAGGACCCAAGAGTTTGGGAGGGACCTAAGAGTGCCCCAAAGGACCCAGGAGTTCAGGGCAGGATCCGAGAGCTTTGAAGGGGACCCAAAAGTTCAGGAGGGGACCCAGGAGTGCCCCAAAGGAACCAGGAGTTCGGGGGGGACCTAGGAGTTCAGGAGGGACCCAGGAGTGCCCCAAATGACCCAAGAGTTTGGGAGGGACCTAAGAGTGCCCCAAAGGACGCAGGAGTTCAGGAGCGGACCCACCCAGGAGTTCAGGGCAGGACACGAGAGCTTGGAAGGGGACCCAAGAGTTCAGGAGGGGACCCAGGAGTGCCCCAAAGGATCCAGAGTTCAGGAGGGACCCAGGAGTGTCCCAAAGGACCCAAGAGTTTGGGAAGGACCTAAGAGTGCCCCAAAGGACCCAGGAGTTCAGGGCAGGACCCGAGAGCTTTGAAGGGGACCCAAGAGTGCACCAGAGGAACCAGGAGTTCTGAGGGGACCCAGAAGTGCCCCAAAGGACCCAAGACTTCCCCAAAGGACCCATGCAGGAGTTCAGGGGGGGACCCAAGAGTTCAGGGGGGGGACCAGGAATTCAGGAGTGACCCACCCAGGAGTTCAAGAGGGGGACCTAGGAGTTCAGGGGGGGGCCCAGGAGTGCCCCAAAGGATCCAGAGTTCAGGAGGGACCCAGGAGTGCCCCAAAGGGCCCAAGAGTTCGGGAGGGACCCAGGAATTCGGGAGGGGACCCAAGTGTTCAAGAGGGACCCAGCAGTTCAGGAGAGACCGAGCAGTGCCCCAAAGGACCCAGGAGTTCAGGGAGTAACCCACGAGTTCAGGAGGGGACCCAGGAGTTCAGGAGGGGACCCAGGAGTTCAGGAGGGGACCCAGGAGTGCCCCAAAGGGCCCAAGAGTTCGGGAGGGACCCAGGAATTCGGGAGGGGACCCAAGTGTTCAAGAGGGACCCAGCAGTTCAGGAGAGACCCAGCAGTGCCCCAAAGGACCCAGGAGTTCAGGGAGTAACCCACGAGTTCAGGAGGGGACCCAGGAGTTCAAGAGGGGACCCAGGAGTTCAGGGGGTACCGAAGAGTTCAGGAGGGGGACCAGGAGTTCAGGAGGGACCCAGCAGTGCCCCAAAGGACCCAGGAGTTCAGGGGGGAACCCAGGAGTTCAGGGAGTAACCCACGAGTTCAGGGCGGGACCCAGGAGTTCTGAGGGGACTCAGGAGTTCAGGAGGGGACCCAAGAGTTCAGGGGGGACCCGAGAGCTTAGAAGGGGACCCAAGAGTTCAGGACGGGAGCCAGGAGTTCAGGGGGGGACCCAGCCAGGAGTTCAGGGGGGGACCCAGGAGTGCCCCAAAGGACCCAAGAGTTCCGGAGGGACCCAAGAGTTCCGGAGGGGACCCAAGAGTTCCGGAGGGGACCCACCCAGGAGTTCAGGCGGGACCCTGGAGTTCAGGGTGGGACCTGAGAGTTTAGAAGGGGACCCAAGAGTTCAGGAGGCGAGCCAGGAGTTCCAGGGGGACCCAGGAGTGCCCCAAAGCACCCAAGAGTTCAGGGGGGACCCAAGAGGTCAGGGGGGGACCCAAGAGGTCAGGGGGGGACCCAGCAGTGCCCCAAAGGACCCGGGAGTTCAGGGAGTAACCCACGAGTTCAGGGCGGGACCCAGGAGTTCAGGAGGGGACCCAAGAGTTCAGGAGGGGACCCAGGAGTTCAGGAGGGGACCCAGGAGTTCAGGAGGGGACCCAGGAGTTCAGGAGGGGACCCAGGAGTTCAGGAGGGGACCCAGGAGTTCAGGAGGGGACCCAGGAGTGCCCCAAAGGACCCAAGAGTTCAGGAGGGACCCACCCAGGAGTTCAGGAGGGGACCCAAGAGTTCAAGAGGGACCCAAGAGTTCAGGGGGGAACCCAGGAGGTCAGGGGGGACCCAGGAATGCCCCAAAGCACCCAAGAGTTCAGGGGGGGACCCACCCAGGAGTTCTGAGGGGACCCAGGAGTGCCCCAAAGGACCCAAGAGTTCAGGAGGGACCCAGGAGTTCAGGGGGGAGCCAGGAGTTCAGGAGGGGACCCAAGAGTGCCCCAAAGGACCCAGGAGTGCCCCAAAGGACCCAGGAGTTCAGGGGGGTATCCAGGAGTTCTGAGGGGACCCAGGAGTACCCCAAAGGACCCCGGAGTTCAGGAGGGACCCACCCAGGAGTTCAGGAGGGAACCACCCAGGAGTTCTGAGGGGACCCAGGAGTTCAGGAGTGGACCCAAGAGTTCAGGGGGGACCCGAGAGCTTAGAAGGAGACCCAAGAGTTCCGGACAGGAGCCAGGAGTTCAGGGGGGAACCCTGGAGTTCTGAGGGGACCCAGGAGTGCCCCAAAGCACCCAAGAGTTCAGGGGGGGACCCAGGAGTTCAGGGGGGGACCCAGGAACGCTGGGGGGGACCCAGGAACGCTGGGGGGGTACCAGGAGTGCCCCAAAGGACCCACAAAAGAGTTCAGGAGGGGACCCAGGAGTTCAGGAGGAACCCACCCAGGAGTTCAGGGCGGGACCCAGGAGTTCAGGGGGGACCCAGGAGTGCCCCAAAGGACCCAAGAGTTCAGGGGGGTACCCAGGAGTTCAGGAGGGGACCCAGGAGTTCAGGAGGAGACCCAGGAGGGCCCCAAAGGACCCAAGAGTTAAGGAGGGACCCACCCAGGAGTTCAGGAGGGGGACCCAGGAGTTCGGGAGGGACCCAGGAGTTCGGGAGGGGACCCAGGAGTTCGGGAGGGGACCCAGGAGTTCGGGAGGGACCCAGGAGTTCGGGAGGGACCCAGGAGTTCAGGGAGTAACCCACGAGTTCAGGAGGGGACCCAGGAGTTCAGGGGGGCCCCCAAGAGCTCAGGGGGGACCAAAGAGTTCAGGAGGGACCCAGCAGTGCCCCAAAGGACCCAGGAGTTCAGGAGGGACCCACCCAGGAGTTCAGGAGGGACTCACCCAGGAGTTCAGGAGGGACTCACCCAGGAGTTCAGGAGGGGACCCAAGAGTTCAGGGGGGACCCCAGAGCTTAGAAGGGGACCCAAGAGTTCAGGACAGGAGCCAGGAGTTCAGGGGGGGACCCATCCAGGAGTTCTGAGGGGACCCAGGAGTGCCCCAAAGGACCCAAGAGTTCAGGAGGGTACCCAAGAGTTCAGGAGGGCACCCAAGAGTTCAGGAGGGCACCCAAGAGTTCAGGAGGGCACCCAAAAGTTCAGGAGGGGACCCACAAAAGAGTTCAGGAGGGGAGCCAGCTGGGAGTTCAGGAGGGGACCCAGGAGTGCCCCAAAGGACCCAAGAGTTCCGGAGGGACCCAAGAGTTCAGGAGGGGACCCAAGAGTTCAGGGTGGGACCTGAGAGCTTAGAAGGGGACCCAAGAGTTCAGGAGGGGAGCCAGGAGTTCCGGGGGGACCGAGGAGTGCCCCAAAGCACCCAAGAGTTCAGGAGGGACCCAAGAGTTCAGGAGGGGACCCAGCAGTGCCCCAAAGGACCCGGGAGTTCAGGGGGGAACACAGGAGTTCTGAGGGGACTCAGGAGTTCAGGAGGGGACCCAAGAGTTCAGGGGGGACCCCAGAGCTTAGAAGGGGACCCAAGAGTTCAAGACAGGAGTCAGGAGTTCAGGGGGGACCCAGGAGTTCAGGAGGCGACCCACCCAGGAGTTCAGGGGGGGACCCAGGAATTCAGGAGGGGACCCACCCAGGAGTTCAGGAGGGGACCCGAGAGTTCAAGAGGGACCCAAGAGTTCAGGAGGGAACCCAGGAGTTCTGAGGGGACCCAGGAGTGCTCCAAAGGACCCAAGAGTTCAGGGGGGGACCCAAGAGTTCAGGAAAGGACCCAAGAGTTCAGGAGGGGACCCAAGAGTTCAGGAGGGGACCCACCCAGGAGTTCAGGGGGGATGCAGGAGTGCCCCAAAGCACCCAAGAGTTCAGGGGGGGACCCAAGAGTTCAGGGGGGGACCCAAGAGTTCAGGGGGGGACCCACCCAGGAGTTTAGGAGCAGACCCAGGAGTTCTGAGGGGACTCAGGAGTTCGGGGGGGACCCAGGAGTGCCCCAAGGGACCCAAGAGTTCAGGAGGGGACCCAGCAGTGCCCCAAAGGACCCGGGAGTTCAGGGGGGAACACAGGTGTTCTGAGGGGACTCAGGAGTTCAGGAGGGGACCCAAGAGTTCAGGGGGGACCCGAGAGCTTAGAAGGGGACCCAAGAGTTCAAGACAGGAGCCAGGAGTTCAGGGGGGGACCCAGGAGTTCAGGAGGGGACCCAAGACCTCAAGAGGGACCCAAGAGTTCAGGGGGGGACCCACCCAGGAGTTATGAGGGGACTCAGGAGTTCAGGAGGGGACCCGAGAGTTCTGAGGGGACCCAGCAGTGCCCCAAAGGACCCAGGAGTTCGGGAGGGACCCAGGAATTTGGGAGGGGACCCAAGTGTTCAAGAGGGGACCCAGGAGTTCAGGAGGGGGGACCCAGGAGTTCAAGAGGGGGGACCCAGGAGTTCAAGAGGGACCCAGCAGTGCCCCAAAGGACCCAGGAGTTCAGGGAGTAACCCACGAGTTCAGGAGGGGACCCAGGAGTTCAGGGGGGCCCCCAAGAGCTCAGGGGGGACCAAAGAGTTCAGGAGGGACGCAGCAGTGCCCCAAAGGACCCAGGAGTTCAGGAGGGACCCACCCAGGAGTTCAGGAGGGACTCAGGAGTTCAGGAGGGGACCCAAGAGTTCAGGGGGGACCCGAGAGCTTAGAAGGGGACCCAAGAGTTCAGGACAGGAGCCAGGAGTTCAGGAGGGACCCACCCAGGAGTTCTGAGGGGACCCAGGAGTGCCCCAAAGGACCCAAGAGTTCAGGAGGGACCCAAGAGTTCAGGAGGGGACCCAGCCAGGGGTTCAGGAGGGGACCCAGCCAGGGGTTCAGGAGGGGACCCAGCCAGGGGTTCAGGAGGGGACCCAGCCAGGGGTTCAGGAGGGGACCCAAGAGTTCAGGAGGGGACCCACCCAGGAGTTCAGGGTGGGACCTGAGAGCTTAGAAGGGGACCCAAGAGTTCAGGAGGGGAGCCAGGAGTTCCGGGGAGACCCAGGAGTGCCCCAAAGCACCCAAGAGTTCAAGAGGGACCCAAGAGTTGAGTTCAAGAGGGACCCAAGAGTTGAGTTCAAGAGGGCCCCAAGAGTTGAGTTCAAGAGGGACCCAGGAGTTCGGGAGGGGACCCACCCAGGAGTTCTGAGGGGACCCACCCAGGACTTCTGAGGAGACCCACCCAGGACTTCTGAGGGGACCCAGCAGTTCGGGAGGGGACCCAGCAGTTCGGGAGGGGACCCAAGAGCCTAGAAGGGGACCCAAGAGTTCAGGGCGGGACCCAGGAGTGCCCCAAAGGATCCAGAGTTCAGGAGGGACCCAGGAGTGCCCCAAGGGACCCAAGAGTTCAGGAGGGGACCCAGGAGTGCCCCAAAGGACCCGGGAGTTCAGGGGGGAACACAGGAGTTCAGGAGGGGACCCAAGAGTTCAGGGGGTACCCGAGAGCTTAGAAGGGGACCCAAGAGTTCAAGACAAGAGCCAGGAGTTCAGGGGGGGACCCAGGAATTCAGGAGGGCACCCACCCAGGAGTTCAGGAGGGGATCCAAGAGTTCAAGAGGGAACCCAGGAGTTCTGAGGGGACCCAGGAGTGCTCCAAAGGACCCAAGAGTTCAGGAGGGGACCCAGGAGTTCTGAGGGGACCCAAGAGTGCCCCAAAGCACCCAAGAGTTCAGGAGGGACCCAAGAGTTCAGGGGGGGACCCAGGAGTTCTGAGGGGACTCAGGAGTTCAGGAGGGGACCCGAGAGTTCTGAGGGGACCCAGCAGTGCCCCAAAGGACCCAGGAGTTCGGGAGGGACCCAGGAATTCGGGAGGGGACCCACGTGTTCAAGAGGGGACCCAGGAGTTCAGGAGGGGGGAACCAGGAGTTCAGGAGGGGACCCAAGTGTTCAAGAGGGACCCAGCAGTTCAGGAGGGACCCAGCAGTGCCCCAAAGGACCCAGGAGTTCAGGGAGTAACCCACGAGTTCAAGAGGGGACCCAGGAGTTCAGGGAGTAACCCACGAGTTCAAGAGGGGACCCAGGAGTTCAGGGAGTAACCCACGAGTTCAGGAGGGGACCCAGGAGTTCAAGAGGGGACCCAGGAGTTCAGGGGGGCCCCCAAGAGCTCAGGGGGGACCGAAGAGTTCAGGAGGGACCCAGCAGTGCCCCAAAGAACCCAGGAGTTCAGGGGGGTATCCAGGAGTTCTGAGGGGACTCAGGAGTTCAGGAGGGGACCCAAGAGTTCAGGAGGGACCCGAGAGCTTAGAAGGGGACTCAGGAGTTCAGGATGGGAGCCAGGAGTTCAGGTGGGGACCCACCCAGGAGTTCAGGGGGGAACCCAGGAGTTCTGAGGGGACCCAGGAGTTCAGGGGGGGACCCAGCCAGGAGTTCAGGGCGGGACCCAAGAGTTCAGGGGGGACCCAGGAGTGCCCCAAAGGACCCAGGAGTTCAGGAGGGGACCCAAGAGTTCAGGAGGGGACCCACTCAGGAGTTTAGGCGGGACCCAGGAGTTCAGGGTGGGACCTGAGAGCTTAGAAGGGGACCCAAGAGTTCAGGAGGCGAGCCAGGAGTTCCGGGGGGACCCAGGAGTGCCCCAAAGCACCCAAGAGTTCAGGAGGGACCCAAGAGTTCAGGAGGGATCCAAGAGTTCAGGGCGGGGCCCGCCCAGGAGTTCAGGGGGGGACCCAGCCAGGAGTTCTGAGGGGACCCAGGAGTTCGGGAGGGGCCCCAAGAATTCAGGGGGGACCCAAGAGTTCAGGGGGGACCCAAGAGCTTAAAAGGGGACCCAAGAGTTCAGGGCGGGACCCAGGAGTGCCCCAAGGGACCCAAGAGTTCAGGAGGGGACCCAGCAGTGCCCCAAAGGACCCGGGAGTTCAGGGGGGAACACAGGAGTTCTGAGGGGACCCAGGAGTTCAGGAGGGGACCCAAGAGTTCAGGACGGGACCCAGGAGTTCAAGAGGGGACCCAGGAGTTCAGGGGGGCCCCCAAGAGCTCAGGGGGGACCGAAGAGTTCAGGAGGGACCCAGCAGTGCCCCAAAGAACCCAGGAGTTCAGGGGGGTATCCAGGAGTTCTGAGGGGACTCAGGAGTTCAGGAGGGGACCCAAGAGTTCAGGAGGGACCCGAGAGCTTAGAAGGGGACTCAGGAGTTCAGGATGGGAGCCAGGAGTTCAGGTGGGGACCCACCCAGGAGTTCAGGGGGGAACCCAGGAGTTCTGAGGGGACCCAGGAGTTCAGGGGGGGACCCAGCCAGGAGTTCAGGGCGGGACCCAAGAGTTCAGGGGGGACCCAGGAGTGCCCCAAAGGACCCAAGAGTTCAGGAGGGGACCCAAGAGTTCAGGAGGGGACCCACTCAGGAGTTTAGGCGGGACCCAGGAGTTCAGGGTGGGACCTGAGAGCTTAGAAGGGGACCCAAGAGTTCAGGAGGCGAGCCAGGAGTTCCGGGGGGACCCAGGAGTGCCCCAAAGCACCCAAGAGTTCAGGAGGGACCCAAGAGTTCAGGAGGGATCCAAGAGTTCAGGGCGGGGCCCGCCCAGGAGTTCAGGGGGGGACCCAGCCAGGAGTTCTGAGGGGACCCAGGAGTTCGGGAGGGGCCCCAAGAATTCAGGGGGGACCCAAGAGTTCAGGGGGGACCCAAGAGCTTAAAAGGGGACCCAAGAGTTCAGGGCGGGACCCAGGAGTGCCCCAAGGGACCCAAGAGTTCAGGAGGGGACCCAGCAGTGCCCCAAAGGACCCGGGAGTTCAGGGGGGAACACAGGAGTTCTGAGGGGACCCAGGAGTTCAGGAGGGGACCCAAGAGTTCAGGACGGGACCCAGGAGTTCAGGACGGGACCCAGGAGTGCCCCAAAGGACCCAGGAGTTCATGGGGGAACCCAGGGGTTCTGAGGGGACCCAGGAGTGCCCCAAAGGACCCAAGAGTTCAGGAGGGGACCCAATAGTTCAGGAGGGGACCCAATAGTTCAGGAGGGGACCCAGGAGTTCAGGAGGGGACCCAGGAGTGCTCCAAAGGACCCAAGAGTTCAGGAGGGGACCCAAGAGTTCAGGAGGGGACCCAAGAGTTCAGGAGGGGACCCACCCAGGAGTTCAGGAGGGACCCAAGAGTTCAGGGCTAGACCTGAGAGCTTAGAAGGGGACCAAAGAGTTCAGGAGGGGAGCCAGGAGTTCAGGGGGGACCCAGGAGTGCCCCAAAGCACCCAAGAGTTCAGGAGGGACCCAAGAGTTCAGGGGGGGACCCAAGAGTTCAGGGGGGGACCCAAGAGTTCAGGGGGGGACCCACCCAGGAGTTTAGGAGGGGACCCAGGAGTTCTGAGGGGACTCAGGAGTTCAGGAGGGGACCCGAGAGTTCTGAGGGGACCCAGCAGTGCCCCAAAGGACCCAGGAGTTCAGGAGGGACCCAGGAGTTCAGGAGGGGACCCAAGAGTGCCCCAAAGGACCCAGGAGTGCCCCAAAGGACCCAGGAGTTCAGGGGGGAACCCAGGAGTTCTGAGGGGACCCAAGAGTGCCCCAAAGGACCCAAGAGTTCAAGAGGGGACCTAAGGGTTCAGGAGGGGACCCTCCCAGGAGTTCATGGGGGAGACCTAGGAGTTCAGGGGGGGACCCAGGAGTACCTTAAAGGATCCAGAGTTCAGGAGGGGACCCAGGAGTTCAGGGCGGGACCCAGGAGTGCCCCAAAGGACCCAAGAGTTCGGGAGGGACCCAAGAGTTCAGGAGGGACCCAGGAGTGCCCCAAAGGATCCAGGAGTTCAGGGGCGGACCCAGGAGTTCAGGAGGTGACCCAAGAGATGAGGAGGGGGACCCAAGAGATGAGGAGGGGGACCCAAGAGATGAGGAGGGGGACCCAAGAGATGAGGAGGGGACCCACCCAGGAGTTCAGGAGGGGACCCAGGAGTTCAGGAGAGGACCAATGAGTTCAGGAGCGACCCAGGAGTGCCCCAAAGGACCCAGGAGTTCAGGGGGGGACCCAGGAGTGCCCCAAGGGACCCAAGATTTCCGGAGGGAACCCAGGCGTTAGGGACGGACCCAAGAGTACGGGAGGGACCCAAGAGTGCCCCAGAGGACCCAGGAGATCAGGGGGCACCCAGGAGTTCAGGAGGTGACCCCGGAGAGCCCCAAAGGATCCAGAGTTCAGGAGGGACCCAGCAGTGCCCCAAAGGACCCAGGAGTTCGGGAGGGACCCAGGAATTCGGGAGGGGACCCAAGTGTTCAAGAGGGACCCAGCAGTGCCCCAAAGGACCCAGGAGTTCAGGGGGGAACCCAGGAGTTCAGGGAGTAACCCACGAGTTCAGGGCGGGACCCAGGAGTTCTGAGGGGACTCAGGAGTTCAGGAGGGGACCCAAGAGTTCAGGGGGGACCCGAGAGCTTAGAAGGGGACCCAAGAGTTCAGGACGGGAGCCAGGAGTTCAGGGGGGGACCTAGCCAGGAGTTCAGGGGGGGACCCTGGAGTGCCTCAAAGGACCCAAGAGTTCCGGAGGGACCCAAGAGTTCAGGAGGGGACCCAAGAGTTCAGGAGGGGACCCAAGAGTTCAGGAGGGGACCCACCCAGGAGTTCAGGCGGGACCCTGGAGTTCAGGGTGGGACCTGAGAGCTTAGAAGGGGACCCAAGAGTTCAGGAGGCGAGCCAGGAGTTCCAGGGGGACCCAGGAGTGCCCCAAAGCACCCAAGAGTTCAGGAGGGACCCACCCAGGAGTTCAGGAGGGACCCACCCAGGAGTTCAGGAGGGGACCCAGCCAGGAGTTCAGGGGGGGACCCAGCCAGGAGTTCAGGGGGGGACCCAGCCAGGAGTTCAGGGGGGGACCCAGCCAGGAGTTCAGGGCGGGACCCAGCCAGGAGTTCAGGGCGGGACCCAGCCAGGAGTTCAGGGCGGGACCCAGCCAGGAGTTCAGGGCGGGACCCAGCCAGGAGTTCAGGGCGGGACCCAGCCAGGAGTCCAGGGCGGGACCCAGCCAGGAGTCCAGGGCGGGACCCAGCCAGGAGTTCAGGGCGGGACCCAGGAGTCCCCCAAAGGACCCAAGAGTTCGTGAGGGGACCCAAGAGTTCGGGAGGGGACCCACCCAGGAGTTCAGGAGGGACCCAGGAGTTCAGGGTGGGACCTGAGAGCTTAGAAGGGGACCCAAGAGTTCAGGAGGCGAGCCAGGAGTTCCGGGGGGACCCAGGAGTGCCCCAAAGCACCCAAGAGTTCAGGAGGGGACCCAAGAGTTCAAGAGGGACCCAAGAGTTCATGGCGGGGCCCAGGAGTTCAGGAGGGACCCAAGAGTTCAGGAGGGACCCAAGAGTTCAGGAGGGACCCAAGAGTTCAGGGCGGGACCCAGGAGTTCAGGGCGGGACCCAGGAGTGCCCCAAGGGACCCAAGAGTTCAGGAGGGTACCCAAGAGTTCAAGAGGGACCCAAGAGTTCAAGAGGGACCCAAGAGTTCAAGAGGGACCCAAGAGTTCATGGCGGGGCCCAGGAGTTCAGGGGGGACCCACCCAGGAGTTCAGGGCGGGACCCAGGAGTTCTGAGGGGACCCAGGAGTTCGGGAGGGGACCCAGGAGTTCAGGGGGGACCTGAGAGCTTAGAAGGGGACCCAAGAGTTCAGGGCGGGACCCAGGAATGCCCCAAAGGATCCAGAGTTCAGGAGGGACCCAGGAGTTCAGGGGGGGGACCCAGGAGTTCGGGGGGGACCCAGGAGTGCCCCTAGGGACCCAAGAGTTCGGGAGGGGACCCAGCAGTGCCCCTAAGGACCCAGGAGTACAGGGGGGAACACAGGAGTTCTGAGGGGACTCAGGAGTTCAGGAGGGGACCCAAGAGTTCAGGGGGGACCCGAGAGCTTAGAAGGGGACCCAAGAGTTCAGAAGGGGAGCCAGGAGTTCAGGGGGGACCCAGGAGTGCCCCAAAGCACCGAAGAGGTCAGGGGGGGACCCAAGAGTTCAGGGGGGGACCCAAGAGTTCAGGGGGGGACCCACCCAGGAGTTTAGGAGCGGACCCAGGAGTTCTGAGGGGACTCAGGAATTCAGGAGGGGACCCGAGAGTTCTGAGGGGACCCAGCAGTGCCCCAAAGGACCCAGGAGTTCAGGGGGGAACCCAGGAGTTCAGGGGGGGACCCAGGAGTGCCCCAAAGGACCCAAGAGATGAGGAGGGACCCAGGAGTTCAGGAGGGGACCCAGGAGTGCCCCAAAGGACCCAGGAGTTCAGGGGGGAACCCAGGAGTTCTGAGGGGACCCAAGAGTGCCCCAAAGGACCCAAGATTTCAAGAGGGGACCTAAGAGTTCTGGAGGGGACCCACCCAGGAGTTCAGGAGGGATCCAGGAGTTCAGGAGGGGACCCCCCAGGAGTTCATGGGGGGGACCTAGGAGTGCCTTAAAGGATCCAGAGTTCAGGAGGGGACCCAGGAGTTCAGGGCGGGACCCAGGAGTGCCCCAAAGGACCCAAGAGTTCAGGAGGGACCCAAGAGTTCAGGAGGGACCCAAGAGTTCAGGAGGGACCCAAGAGTGCCCCAAACGATCCAGGAGTTCAGGGGCGGACCCAGGAGTTCAGGAGGGGAGCCAAGAGATGAGGAGGGACCCACCCAGGAGTTCAGGAGGGGACCCAGGAGTTCAGGAGGGGATCAATGAGTTCAGGAGAGACCCAGGAGTGCCCCAAAGGACCCAGGAGTTCAGGGGGGGACCCAGGAGTTCTGAGGGGACCCAGGAGTGCCCCAAGGGACCCAAGAGTTCAGGAGGGGACCCAGGCGTTCGGGACAGACCCAAGAGTACGGGAGGGACCCAAGAGTGCCCCAAAGGACCCAGGAGTTCAGGGGGGGACCCAAGAGTTCAGGAGGGGACCCAGGAGTTCAGGAGGGGACCCAGGAGAGCCCCAAAGGACCCAAGAGTTCAGTAGGGACCCAAGAGTTCAGAGGGGTCCCAGGAGTTCAGGAGGGACTCAGGAGTGCCCCAAAGGACCCAAGAGTTCAGGAGGGACCCAGGAGTGCCCCAAAGGACCCAAGAGTTCAGGAGGGGACCCACCCAGCAGTTCAGGGCGGGACCCACCCAGGAGTTGAGGAGGGGACCCAAGACATGAGCAGGGGACCCAAGAGTTCGGGGGGGGACCCACTCAGGAGATCAGGAGGGGACCCAAGAGTTCGGGGGGGGACCCAGGAGTTCAGGGGGGGACCCAGGAGTGCCCCAAAGGATCCAGAGTTCAGGAGGGACCCAGGAGTTCAGGGGGGACCCAGGAGTGCCCCAAAGCACCCAAGAGTTCAGGGGGGGACCCAGGAGTTCAGGGGGGGACCCAGGAACGCAGAGGGGGGGACCAGGAGTGCCCCAAAGGACCCACGAGTTCAGGAGGGGACCCAGGAGTTCAGGAGGAACCCACCCAGGAGTTCAGGGCGGGACCCAGGAGTTCAGGGGGGACCCAGGAGTGCCCCAAAGGACCCAAGAGTTCAGGAGGAGACCCAGGAGGGCCCCAAAGGACCCAAGAGTTAAGGAGGGGACCCACCCAGGAGTTCAGGAGGGGGGACCCAGGAGTTCGGGAGGGGACCCAAGTGTTCAAGAGGGGACCCAGGAGTTCAGGAGGGGACCCAGGAGAGCCCCAAAGGACCCAAGAGTTCAGTAGGGACCCAAGAGTTCAGGGGGGGGACCCAGGAGTTCGGGGGGGACCCAGGAGTGCCCCTAGGGACCCAAGAGTTCGGGAGGGGACCCAGCAGTGCCCCTAAGGACCCAGGAGTACAGGGGGGAACACAGGAGTTCTGAGGGGACTCAGGAGTTCAGGAGGGGACCCAAGAGTTCAGGGGGGACCCGAGAGCTTAGAAGGGGACCCAAGAGTTCAGAAGGGGAGCCAGGAGTTCAGGGGGGACCCAGGAGTGCCCCAAAGCACCGAAGAGGTCAGGGGGGGACCCAAGAGTTCAGGGGGGGACCCAAGAGTTCAGGGGGGGACCCACCCAGGAGTTTAGGAGCGGACCCAGGAGTTCTGAGGGGACTCAGGAGTTCAGGAGGGGACCCGAGAGTTCTGAGGGGACCCAGCAGTGCCCCAAAGGACCCAGGAGTTCAGGGGGGAACCCAGGAGTTCAGGGGGGGACCCAGGAGTGCCCCAAAGGACCCAAGAGATGAGGAGGGACCCAGGAGTTCAGGAGGGGACCCAGGAGTGCCCCAAAGGACCCAGGAGTGCCCCAAAGGACCCAGGAGTGCCCCAAAGGACCCAGGAGTTCAGGGGGGAACCCAGGAGTGCCCCAAAGGACCCAAGATTTCAAGAGGGGACCTAAGAGTTCTGGAGGGGACCCACCCAGGAGTTCAGGAGGGATCCAGGAGTTCAGGAGGGGACCCCCCAGGAGTTCATGGGGGGGACCTAGGAGTGCCTTAAAGGATCCAGAGTTCAGGAGGGGACCCAGGAGTTCAGGGCGGGACCCAGGAGTGCCCCAAAGGACCCAAGAGTTCAGGAGGGACCCAAGAGTTCAGGAGGGACCCAAGAGTTCAGGAGGGACCCAAGAGTGCCCCAAACGATCCAGGAGTTCAGGGGCGGACCCAGGAGTTCAGGAGGGGAGCCAAGAGATGAGGAGGGACCCACCCAGGAGTTCAGGAGGGGATCAATGAGTTCAGGAGAGACCCAGGAGTGCCCCAAAGGACCCAGGAGTTCAGGGGGGGACCCAGGAGTTCTGAGGGGACCCAGGAGTGCCCCAAGGGACCCAAGAGTTCAGGAGGGGACCCAGGCGTTCGGGACAGACCCAAGAGTACGGGAGGGACCCAAGAGTGCCCCAAAGGACCCAGGAGTTCAGGGGGGGACCCAAGAGTTCAGGAGGGGACCCAGGAGTTCAGGAGGGGACCCAGGAGAGCCCCAAAGGACCCAAGAGTTCAGTAGGGACCCAAGAGTTCAGAGGGGTCCCAGGAGTTCAGGAGGGACCCAGGAGTACCCCAAAGGACCCAGGAGTTCAGGGGGCACCCAGGAGTTCAGGGGGGTCCTAAGAGTTCAGGAGGGACTCAGGAGTGCCCCAAAGGACCCAAGAGTTCAGGAGGGGACCCAGGAGTGCCCCAAAGGACCCAAGAGTTCAGGAGGGGACCCACCCAGCAGTTCAGGGCGGGACCCACCCAGGAGTTGAGGAGGGGACCCAAGACATGAGCAGGGGACCCAAGAGTTCGGGGGGGGACCCAGGAGTTCAGGGGGGGACCCAGGAGTGCCCCAAAGGATCCAGAGTTCAGGAGGGACCCAGGAGTTCAGGGGGGACCCAGGAGTGCCCCAAAGCACCCAAGAGTTCAGGGGGGGACCCAGGAGTTCAGGGGGGGACCCAGGAACGCAGAGGGGGGGACCAGGAGTGCCCCAAAGGACCCACGAGTTCAGGAGGGGACCCAGGAGTTCAGGAGGAACCCACCCAGGAGTTCAGGGCGGGACCCAGGAGTTCAGGGGGGACCCAGGAGTGCCCCAAAGGACCCAAGAGTTCAGGAGGAGACCCAGGAGGGCCCCAAAGGACCCAAGAGTTAAGGAGGGGACCCACCCAGGAGTTCAGGAGGGGGGACCCAGGAGTTCGGGAGGGGACCCAAGTGTTCAAGAGGGGACCCAGGAGTTCAGGGGGGCCCCCAAGAGCTCAGGGGGGACCAAAGAGTTCAGGAGGGACCCAGCAGTGCCCCAAAGGACCCAGGAGTTCAGGAGGGACCCACCCAGGAGTTCAGGAGGGATTCAGGAGTTCAGGAGGGGACCCAATAGTTCAGGGGGGACCCCAGAGCTTAGAAGGGGACCCAAGAGTTCAGGACAGGAGCCAGGAGTTCAGGGGGGGACCCACCCAGGAGTTTAGGGGGGGACCCACCCAGGAGTTCAGGGGGGGACCCAGGAGTGCCCCAAAGGACCCAAGAGTTCAGGGGGGACCCAGGAGTTCAGGGGGGAGCCAGGAGTTCAGGGGGGGACCCAAGAGTGCCCCAAAGGACCCAGGAGTGCCCCAAAGGACCCAGGAGTTCAGGGGGGTATCCAGGAGTTCTGAGGGGACCCAGGAGTGCCCCAAAGGACCCAGGAGTTCAGGAGGGACCCACCCAGGAGTTCAGGAGGGACCCACCCAGGAGTTCTGAGGGGACCCAGGAGTTCAGGAGGGGACCCAAGAGTTCAGGGAGGACCCAGGAGTTCCCCAAAGGACCCAAGAGTTCGGGAGGGGACCCAAGAGTTCAGGAGGGGACCCACCCAGGAGTTCAGGAGGGACCCAGAAGTTCAGGGTGGGACCTGAGAGCTTAGAAGGGGACCCAAGAGTTCAGGAGGGGAACCAGGAGTTCCGGGGGGACCCAGGAGTGCCCCAAAGCACCCAAGAGTTCAGGAGGGGACCCAAGAGTTCAAGAGGGACCCAAGAGTTCAGGGGGGACCCAAGAGTTCAGGGCGGGACCCAGGAGTGCCCCAAGGGACCCAAGAGTTCAGGAGGGGACCCAAGAGTTCAGGAGGGGACCCAAGAGTTCAGGAGGGGACCCAAGAGTTCAAGGCGGGGCCCAGGAGTTCAGGAGGGTCCCAAGAGTTCAGGAGGGTCCCAAGAGTTCAGGAGGGTCCCAAGAGTTCATGGCGGGGCCCAGGAGTTCAGCGGGGACCCACCCAGGAGTTCAGGGCGGGACCCAGGAGTTCTGAGGGGACCCAGGAGTTCGGGAGGGGACCCAGGAGTTCAGGGGGGACCTGAGAGCTTAGAAGGGGACCCAAGAGTTCAGGGCGGGACCCAGGAGTGCCCCAAAGGATCCAGAGTTCAGGAGGGACCCAGGAGTTCAGGGGGGGGACCCAGGAGTTCGGGGGGGACCCAGGAGTGCCCCTAAGGACCCAGGAGTACAGGGGGGAACACAGGAGTTCTGAGGGGACTCAGGAGTTCAGGAGGGGACCCAAGAGTTCAGGGGGGACCCGAGAGCTTAGAAGGGGACCCAAGAGTTCAGAAGGGGAGCCAGGAGTTCAGGGGGGACCCAGGAGTGCCCCAAAGCACCGAAGAGGTCAGGGGGGGACCCAACAGTTCAGGGGGGACCCACCCAGGAGTTTAGGAGCGGACCCAGGAGTTCTGAGGGGACTCAGGAGTTCAGGAGGGGACCCGAGAGTTCTGAGGGGACCCAGCAGTGCCCCAAAGGACCCAGGAGTTCAGGGGGGAACCCAGGAGTTCAGGGGGGAACCCAGGAGTGCCCCAAAGGACCCAAGAGATGAGGAGGGACCCAGGAGTTCAGGAGGGGACCCAAGAGTGCCCCAAAGGACCCAGGAGTGCCCCAAAGGACCCAGGAGTTCAGGGGGGAACCCAGGAGTTCTGAGGGGACCCAAGAGTGCCCCAAAGGACCCAAGATTTCAAGAGGGGACCTAAGAGTTCTGGAGGGGACCCACCCAGGAGTTCAGGAGGGATCCAGGAGTTCAGGAGGGGACCCCCCCCAGGAGTTCATGGGGGGGACCTAGGAGTACCTTAAAGGATCCAGAGTTCAGGAGGGGACCCAGGAGTTCAGGGTGGGACCCAGGAGTGCCCCAAAGGACCCAAGAGTTCAGGAGGGACCCAAGAGTTCACGAGGGACCCAAGAGTGCCCCAAACGATCCAGGAGTTCAGGGGCGGACCCAGGAGTTCAGGAGGGGAGCCAAGAGATGAGGAGGGACCCACCCAGGAGTTCAGAAGGGGACCCAGGAGTTCAGGAGTGGATCAATGAGTTCAGGAGGGACCCAGGAGTGCCCCAAAGGACCCAGGAGTTCAGGGGGGGACCCAGGAGTTCTGAGGGGACCCAGGAGTGCCCCAAGGGACCCAAGAGTTCAGGAGGGGACCCAGGCGTTCGGGACAGACCCAAGAGTACGGGAGGGACCCAAGAGTGCCTCAAAGGACCCAGGAGTTCAGGGGGGGACCCAGGAGTTCAGGAGGGGACCCAGGAGAGCCCCAAAGGACCCAAGAGTTCAGTAGGGACCCAGGAGTTCAGAGGGGTCCCAGGAGTTCAGGAGGGACCCAGGAGTACCCCAAAGGACCCAGGAGTTCAGGGGGCACCCAGGAGTTCAGGGGGGTCCTAAGAGTTCAGGAGGGACTCAGGAGTGCCCCAAAGGACCCAAGAGTTCAGGAGGGGACCCACCCAGGAGTTGAGGAGGGGACCCAAGAGATGAGCAGGGGACCCAAGAGTTCGGGGGGGACCCACTCAGGAGTTCAGGAGGGGACCCAGGAGTTCACGGGGGGACCCAGGAGTGCCCCAAAGGATCCAGAGTTCAGGAGGGACCCAGGAGTTCAGGAGGGGAGCCAGGAGTTCAGGGCGGGACCCGAGAGCTTAGAAGGGGACTCAAGAGTTCAGGGGGGACCCAGGAGTGCCCCAAAGCACCCAAGAGTTAAGAGGGGACCCAGGAGTTCAGGGGGGGACCCAGGAACGCAGAGGGGGACCCAGGAACGCAGAGGGGGGGACCAGGAGTGCCCCAAAGGACCCACGAGTTCAGGATGGGACCCAGGAGTTCAGGAGGAACCCACCCAGGAGTTCAGGGCGGGACCCAGGAGTTCAGGGGGGACCCAGGAGTGCCCCAAAGGACCCAGGAGTTCAGGGGGGTACCCAGGAGTTTTGAGGGGACCCAGGAGTGCCCCAAAGGACCCAAGAGTTCAGGAGGGGACCCAAGAGTTCAGGAGGAGACCCAAGAGTGCCCCAAAGGACCCAAGAGTTAAGGAGGGGACCCACCCAGCAGTTCAGGAGGGGGGACCCAGGAGTTCGGGAGGGACCCAGGAGTTCGGGAGGGACCCAGCAGAGCCCCAAAGGACCCAGGAGTTCAGGGAGTAACCCACGAGTTCAGGAGGGGACCCAGGAGCTCAGGGGGGCCCCCAAGAGCTCAGGGGGGACCAAAGAGTTCAGGAGGGACCCAGCAGTGCCCCAAAGGACCCAGGAGTTCAGGAGGGACCCACCCAGGAGTTCAGGAGGGACTCAGGAGTTCAGGAGGGGACCCGAGAGCTTAGAAGTGGACCCAAGAGTTCAGGACAGGAGCCAGGAGTTCAGGGGGGCCCCCAAGAGCTCAGGGGGGACCGAAGAGTTCAGGAGGGGGACCAGGAGTTCAGGAGGGACCCAGCAGTGCCCCACAGGACCCAGGAGTTCAGGGGGGACCTAAGAGTTCTGGAGGGGACCCACCCAGGAGTTCAGGAGGGATCCAGGAGTTCAGGAGGGGACCCCCCAGGAGTTCATGGGGGGGACCTAGGAGTGCCTTAAAGGATCCAGAGTTCAGGAGGGGACCCAGGAGTTCAGGGCGGGACCCAGGAGTGGCCCAAAGGACCCAAGAGTTCAGGAGGGACCCAAGAGTTCAGGAGGGACCCAAGAGTTCAGGAGGGACCCAAGAGTTCAGGAGGGACCCAAGAGTTCAGGAGGGACCCAAGAGTGCCCCAAATGATCGAGGAGTTTAGGGGCGGACCCAGGAGTTCAGGAGGGGATCAATGAGTTCAGGAGGGACCCAGGAGTGCCCCAAAGGACCCAGGAGTTCAGGGGGGGACCCAGGAGTTCTGAGGGGACCCAGGAGTTCTGAGGGGACCCAGGAGTGCCCCAAGGGACCCAAGAGTTCAGGAGGGGACCCAGGCGTTCGGGACAGACCCAAGAGTACGGGAGGGACCCAAGAGTGCCTCAAAGGACCCAGGAGTTCAGGGGGGGACCCAGGAGTTCAGGAGGGGACCCAGGAGAGCCCCAAAGGACCCAAGAGTTCAGTAGGGACCCAAGAGTTCAGAGGGATCCCAGGAGTTCAGGAGGGACCCAGGAGTACCCCAAAGGACCCAGGAGTTCAGGGGGGTCCTAAGAGTTCAGGAGGGACTCAGGAGTGCCCCAAAGGACCCAAGAGTTCAGGAGGGGACCCAGGAGTGCCCCAAAGGACCCAAGAGTTCAGGAGGGGACCCACCCAGCAGTTCAGGGCGGGACCCACCCAGGACTTGAGGAGAGGACCCAAGAGATGAGCAGGGGACCCAAGAGTTCGGGGGGGGACCCACTCAGGAGTTCAGGAGGGGACCCAGGAGTTCAGGGGGGGACCCAGGAGTGCCCCAAAGGATCCAGAGTTCAGGAGGGACCCAGGAGTTCAGGAGGGGAGCCAGGAGTTCAGGGCGGGACCCGAGAGCTTAGAAGGGGACTCAAGAGTTCAGGGGGGACCCAGGAGTGCCCCAAAGCACCCAAGAGTTCAGGGGGGGACCCAGGAGTTCAGGGGGGGACCCAGGAACGCAGAGGGGGGGACCAGGAGTGCCCCAAAGGACCCACGAGTTCAGGAGGGGACCCAGGAGTTCAGGAGGAACCCACCCAGGAGTTCAGGGCGGGACCCAGGAGTTCAGGGGGGACCCAGGAGTGCCCCAAAGGACCCAAGAGTTCAGGAGGAGACCCAGGAGGGCCCCAAAGGACCCAAGAGTTAAGGAGGGGACCCACCCAGGAGTTCAGGAGGAGGGACCCAGGAGTTCGGGAGGGGACCCAGGAGTTCGGGAGGGGACCCAGGAGTTCGGGAGGGGACCCAGCAGAGCCCCAAAGGACCCAGGAGTTCAGGGAGTAACCCACGAGTTCAGGAGGGGACCCAAGAGTTCAGGGGGGACCTGAGAGCTTAGAAGGGGACCCAAGAGTTCAAGGCAGGAGCCAGGAGTTCAGGGGGGGACCCAGGAATTCAGGAGGGGACCCACCCAGGAGTTCAGGGGGGGACCCAGGAATTCAGGAGGGCACCCACCCAGGAGTTCAGGAGGGGACCCAAGAGTTCAAGAGGGACCCAAGAGTTCAGGAGGGAACCCAGGAGTTCTGAGGGGACCCAGGAGTGCTCCAAAGGACCCAAGAGTTCAGGGGGCGACCCAAGAGTTCAGGGGGCGACCCAAGAGTTCAGGGGGCGACCCAAGAGTTCAGGGGGCGACCCAAGAGTTCAGGGGGCGACCCAAGAGTTCAGGGGGCGACCCAAGAGTTCAGGGGGCGACCCAAGAGTTCAGGGGGGGACCCACCCAGGAGTTCAGGGGGGGACCCAAGAGTTCAGGGCCAGACCTGAGAGCTTAGAAGGGGACCCAAGAGTTCAGGAGGGGAGCCAGGAGTTCAGGGGGGACCCAGGAGTGCCCCAAAGCACCCAAGAGTTCAGGAGGGACCCAAGAGTTCAGGGGGGGACCCAAGAGTTCAGGGGGGGACCCAGCAGTGCCCCAAAGGACCCGGGAGTTCAGGGGGGAACACAGGAGTTCAGGGGGGGATCCAAGAGTTCAAGAGGGACCCAAGAGTTCAGGGGGGGACCCAAGATTTCAGGGGGGGACCCACCCAGGAGTTTAGGAGCGGACCCAGGAGTTCTGAGGGGACTCAGGAGTTCAGGAGGGGACTCGAGAGTTCTGAGGGGACCCAGCAGTGCCCCAAAGGACCCAGGAGTTCGGGAGGGACACAGAAATTCGGGAGGGGACCCAAGTGTTCACGAGGGGACCCAGGAGTTCAGGAGGGGGGACCCAGGAGTTCAGGAGGGGACCCAAGTGTTCAAGAGGGACCCAGCAGTTCAGGAGGGACCCAGCAGTGCCCCAAAGGACCCAGGAGTTCAGGGAGTAACCCACGAGTTCAGGAGGGGACCCAGGAGTTCAGGGGGGCCCCCACGAGCTCAGGGGGGACCAAAGAGTACAGGAGGGACCCAGCAGTGCCCCAAAGGACCTAGGAGTTCAGGAGGGACCCACCCAGGAGTTCAGGAGGGACTCAGGAGTTCAGGAGGGGACCCAATAGTTCAGGGGGGACCCGAGAGCTTAGAAGGGGACCCAAGAGTTCAGGACAGGAGCCAGGAGTTCAGGGGGGGGCCCACCCAGGAGTTCAGGGGGGAACCCAGGAGTTCTGAGGGGACCCAGCAGTGCCCCAAAGCACCCAAGAGTTCAGGAGGGACCCAAGAGTTCAGGAGGGGACCCACCCAGGAGTTCAGGAGGGACCCAGGAGTTCAGGGTGGGACCTGAGAGCTTAGAAGGGGACCCAAGAGTTCAGGAGGCGAGCCAGGAGTTCCGGGGGGACCCAGGAGTGCCCCAAAGCACCCAAGAGTTCAGGAGGGACCCAAGAGTTCAGGAGGGACCCAAGAGTTCAGGAGGGACCCAAGAGTTCAGGAGGGACCCAAGAGTTCAGGAGGGACCCAAGAGTTCATGGCGGGGACCCACCCAGGAGTTCTGAGGGGACCCAGGAGTTCGGGAGGGGACCCAGGAGTTCGGGAGGGGACCCAGGAGTGCCCCAAAGGATACAGAGTTCAGGAGGGACCCAGGAGTGCCCCAAGGGACCCAAGAGTTCAGGAGGGGACCCAGGAGTGCCCCAAAGGACCCGGGAGTTCAGGGGGGAACACAGGAGTTCTGAGGGGACTCAGGAGTTCAGGGGGGACCCCAGAGCTTAGAAGGGGACCCAAGAGTTCAAGACAAGAGCCAGGAGTTCAGGGGGGGACCCAGGAATTCAGGAGGGCACCCACCCAGGAGTTCAGGAGGGGATCCAAGAGTTCAAGAGGGACCTAAGAGTTCAGGGGGGAACCCAGGAGTTCTGAGGGGACCCAGGAGTGCTGCAAAGGACCCAAGACTTCAGGAGGGGACCCAAGACTTCAGGAGGGGACCCAAGACTTCAGGAGGGGACCCAAGACTTCAGGAGGGGACCCAGGAGTGACCCAAAGCACCCAAGAGTTCAGGAGGGACCCAAGAGTTCAGGGGGGGACCCAAGAGTTCAGGGGGGGACCCAGCCAGGAGTTCAGGAGGGGACCCAGGAGTGCCCCAAAGGACCCAAGAGTTCAGGAGGGACCCAGGAGTTCAGGAGGGACCCAGGAGTTCAGGAGGGACCCAGGAGTTCAGGGCGAGACCTGAGAGCTTAGAAGGGGACCAAAGAGTTCAGGAGGGGACCCAGGAGTTCAGGGGGGACGCAGGAGTCCCCCAAAGCACCCAAGAGTTCAGGGGGGGACCCACCCAGGAGTTTAGGAGCGGACCCAGGTGTTCTGAGGGGACTCAGGAGTTCAGGAGGGGACCCAGCAGTGCCCCAAAGGACCCAGGAGTTCAGGGGGGGACCCAGGAGTTCAGGGGGGGACCCAGGAGTTCAGGGGGGGACCCAGGAGTTCAGGGGGGGACCCAGGAGTGCCCCAAAGGACCCAAGAGTTCAGGAGGGGACCCAGGAGTTCAGGAGGGGACCCAGGAGTGCCCCAAAGGACCCAGCAGTGCCCCAAAGGACCCAGGAGTTCAGGGGGGAACCCAGGAGTTCTGAGGGGACCCAAGAGTGCCCCAAAGGACCCAAGATTTCAAGAGGGGACCTAAGAGTTCTGGAGGGGACCCAGGAGTTCAGGAGGGATCCAGGAGTTCAGGAGGGGACCCACCCAGGAGTTCATGGGGGGGACCTAGGAGTGCCTTAAAGGATCCAGAGTTCAGGAGGGGACCCAGGAGTTCAGGGCGGGACCCAGGAGTGCCCCAAAGGACCCAAGAGTTCGGGAGGGACCCAAGAGTTCAGGAGGGGGACCCAAGAGATGAGGAGGGGGACCCAAGAGATGAGGAGGGACCCACCCAGGAGTTCAGGAGGGGACCCAGGAGTTCAGGAGGGGACCCAGGAGTGCCCCAAAGGACCCAGGAGTTCAGGGGGGGACCCAGGAGTTCTGAGGGGACCCAGGAGTTCTGAGGGGATAACCCAGGAGTTCTGAGGGGACCTAGGAGTTCGGGAGGGACCCAAGCATCCGGCTGCCCCTCCCCTGCAGGTTCTGGACTTGTCACTCAACGAGGTCACAACTCTGCAGGGTTTCCCACCCCTCCCCCACCTGGAGGAACTGGATCTCCATGGAAACCGTGAGAACCAAGGGGCCACTGGAGGGACTGTGAGGCACTGAGGGGTCAGTGGGGGTCAATGGGGATCAGTGCGACGGGATCAAAGAGAACTGGGGTGAACTGGCGTGAACTGTGGTGAACTGGGGGTGCTGGGGTCAGGCTCTGATTGGTTCTTCCCTTTGACTCTGACCTTAGCGATTGGCGACGCCTCCGCCCTCACCCCATTGGCCGCCTGCCCCCAGCTGCGCCGCATCCGATTGGCCGACACGCCCTTGGCCGCCGCCCCCGATCGCTGCGCCCGCCTGGCCGAGCTCCTCCCGCAGGTGACCATCGCTCTCAGCTGATTCGTCGGTGCCTCTGAAGACTCCGCCCAGTCCCGCGCAACCCACCTTAAAGCACGGGGGTGGGGGGGGGGCAATAAATAAAGTGATGTTACCACAATGCGAGTCCGTTTGTGTGACCCCAGCCTCGCCTGGTTCTGAGCGCGTCTGTCAGACGGCTGCTTTGCTCTTACGAGTTCACTGCTGTGCGATTGTGATGGCGAAGGACTGGAATTATTCATTTAATTAATTATTAACTAATTGATTAATTAATTAATAATTCCAGTCCTCCCCTAGAGCTTCCACAGCCCTACTGCTGCACCAGACTTGTAGGTATTTTGTGTGGAAAAAGAAGAAAAAACTAAATTACACGTTCCGATCCATTACATGACATTGCCGTACCCCTAGGAAATACTCAAACAATAAACAGCCAAACACACACGAAACAAATGAGACCCTGATTATGGAAATTAAACCCGATTATGAAAACTACCTCATTAAATATGCAAATGAGGTAAACACACCTCCCCCCCGGCCACTTCACACCGGGTTAGGGTTTAGGGTTAGGATTTTAGCTATCATCCCAAAGTTCAAGTTAAAGTTTTGAGTCACTAATGCTCATAACAGTCTTTCCAGGTTTTAATTGCTTCACCGTAGTAATTACCAGTTTACAGGTGGTTACAAGGCCGAGAATATATTTTTCACTGCGACTGATCGCCTTCCACAACACAGTTCCCACTTTTTCCCAGGTCTCTATTTCAAAAACTCCTAACAGTTCAGCAGGAAACCCACTGCCTCTGCACCAAATGAACAGTGTTTTGAGGTTACTCTCCTCATACTTCACCCCTCTCTTAGAGAGAATATGCGGGAGAACCCCCCAGTATTTCTTCTTCTTCTTTAAAAATATTCTGCCCCATCTCCTCTCGCTCCTCTTTGGGCGTCCGTTGCGACGATATCGGATCCTTCATCCCTCCTCTGTCACTCCGTAGCCATCAATCGGGAGTCACGCAGCCCGCAGCCCGCGTCCCGGTCCCGGTCCAGCCGAGCCGTTCCAGCTGGGGCTCGCTCCCCGCAGCGGTCGCGTGCCTTCCGTAAATTCTCCTTAGGGATCACGTCGGGGTCACCGCCCGCGAGGGCGCAAACTCACGGACTCCACGCAACTCAACACGAGTTCAAGCGAAGCCATTTATTGCGGAGACAAGCCTCCTTGTATATGCAGTTATTTCCCGATAAGCGTCCACGTTCCAAACACGCGTCGGCTGATCGGATATCGTCCACGTTCGGGTCTTGTTATTATAGAATTACCTCACCCTCATAACAGGTGGTGTTTTTCAGCCTTCGCGCCGGCCTCGGAGTCGCTTTGTCTAGGTCAGAAATAAATCTCTACCTAACAGAAACCCATCCGCACAACAACCTTAAGAACATCCCTTAAATCTCCCACAGGTGCTGTCATTTCTAGTTAGGGTCCAGGTGATTTTATAAGGGTGGTGGGCGGGGCCTGGGACGATCGACCCCTCCCCTCGGCAGCTTTTGAGCCGTTTAATCTACGTGGGCAGACGTCTTTGGAGAAGCGGAGGTGTCTGTTCGAGGTACGAGCTTCAGGAGCAGCCAAGGTTCAGTAGCAGCTGTAGTAGAAAGGTTGTTTGTCATTATGTTTCATTCATTGATTCGGTTCCAGCTGCTTTGCATTTTCCGAAAATTCCTGACTACGATGGAGATGGAGCGCTGGCAGTTGTATTTCACTTTCTATCTGCTCCCTAGAAAAACTAAGTTGAGATCCATACTCGGTCTCATTGTAGCTGCAATAGCAGCAATAAAGTGCAGGTGCTGTCATTTTCAGTGAGATTCCAGGTAATTTGGTAAGGGTGGTGAGGGGGTCTGGGGTGAATGACTCCGCCCCTTTCCCAGGGGTTTGTGGGAAGGGGTGGGCGGAGCCCTGGGTATTTGAGCCCCGGTCCCCGGGCAGGGAGCTCATTCTGCTCCAGAGCCTCTTCAGTGTTGGTTCTCTGCTGCTCCTTCAGCAGCTTTTGAGATGTTTAATCTAAGTGGGTAGATGTCTTTGGACAAGCGGAGGTGTCTGTTTGACATAAGAGCTTCAGGAGCAGCAAAGGTTCAGTAGCAGTAGAAAGGTTGTTTGTTATTATTTTTCATTTGTTGATTCAATTCTAGGTCCTTTGCATTTTCCTGAAATTCCTGACTACAATGAAGATGCTGGAGTGCTGGTGGTGGTATTTCACTTTCTATTTGCTCCCTAGAAAAACTAAGTTGAGATCCATACTTGGTCTCATTGTAGCTGCAATAGCAGCAATAAAGTGCAGGCGCTGTCATTTTCAGGGAGATTCCAGGTAATTTGGTAAGGGTGGTGAGGGGGTCTGGGGTGAATGACCCCGCCCCTTTCCCAGGGGTTTGTGGGAAGGGGTGGGCGGAGCCCTGGGTATTTGAGCCCCGGTCCCCGGGCAGGGAGCTCATTCTGCTCCAGAGCCTCTTCAGTGGTGGTTCTCTGCTGCTCCTTCAGCAGCTTTTGAGATGTTTAATCTAAGTGGGTAGATGTCTTTGGACAAGCGGAGGTGTCTGTTTGATGTAAGAGCTTCAGGAGCAGCAAAGGTTCAGTAGCAGTTGTAGTAGAAAGGTTGTTTCTCATTAATTTTCATTTGTTGATTCAATTCCAGGTCCTTTGCATTTTCCTGAAATTCCTGACTACAATGAAGATGCTGGAGTGCTGGTGGTGGTATTTCACTTTCTATTTGCTCCCTAGAAAAACTAAGTTGAGATCCATACTTGGTCTCATTGTAGCTGCAATAGCAGCAATAAAGTGCAGGCGCTGTCATTTTCAGGGAGATTCCAGGTAATTTGGTAAGGGTGGTGAGGGGGTCTGGGGTGAATGACCCCGCCCCTTTCCCAGGGGTTTGTGGGAAGGGGTGGGCGGAGCCCTGGGTATTTGAGCCCTGGTCTCCGAGCAGGGAGCTCTTTCTGCTCCAGGGCAGCTTGGGTGGTGGTTCTCTGCTGCTCCTTCAGCAGCCAGCAGCTTTTGAGATGTTTAATCCAGATGGGCAGATGTCTTTGGACAAGCGGAGGTGCCTGTTTGACGTAAGAGCTTCAGGGACAGTGAAGGTTTAACAGTAGCTGTAGTAGAAGAGTTGTTTCTCATTATGTTTCATTTGTTGATTCATTTCCAGGTGCTTTGCATTTTCCCAAAACTCCTGACCACGATGGAGATGGAGTGTTGTTTTTTGGTTTGTATTGCTGTATTAATAGTTGTTAATATAATCTCTTCTCCTGGAGAAGCATCTCGTCTCCAGAACCTTTGCAGCGTGCGGCGATCCCTGGTGGATCATTCAAATGTACCTCCCAGAACTCAGCCAAGGTGAGCAACGAACCGTAGGCTACTACGGATAAATATTATTTGGGCGCTCTATAGCATGCGTGTCCTCGCTTTCCTTACTGTAGGCGACGATGGAGAAAGCGACAACTGCGAGAAGATCCCTGTTAGCGCACGTGGCGTTTTCCTCTGTGCAAGGTGGATTCCGTCCCTCGGCCGTCTGAAAGATAAGTGGAGGCACGGGGGCCGGGAATCGCAGGGAGGCGGGTAAAGTTCTGATAAGGGAAAGGGCTGTCCAGGAAAAGTCCCCTTTGGGTGGGTAAAGGGCCCAGGGAACTTTACAGCGCGATGCCAGCACGTGCCGGGCAGGGCAGCTCCAGCCTGCGTCTGCCAGACGATCCCGGGGTCTCGCTGCGCTCCGGGGGCCCAACGGGCCTCTCAGGTGCCATCCCGGGATCCGGAATGCCGGTGTTAATTGGCGTAGTGGCAATCGGGTGCTGGATTATTGTATCATCAGCCAAAAGCGTGGACGGTTCTTGCATTTTGGACGTTTCTGGTCAGTTGTGACTTATGGTGTCAATCTGGGCTGCTTCAGCAGCTCTGCTCTCTACCCCTCCAGTCCCAGGGACTGGCACTTCAAGATGCTGGGAAGAAGTTTTTAGGTCGTGCCGCCGTCTCCTCTGCGTGTGTGTGCGCCAGTGCCGCCGTCTCCTCTGCGTGTGTGTGCGCCAGTGCCGCCGTCTCCTCTGCGTGTGTGTGCGCCAGTGCCGCCGTCTCCTCTGCGTGTGTGTGCGCCAGTGCCGCCGTCTCCTCTGCGTGTGTGTGCGCCAGTGCCGCCGTCTCCTCTGCGTGTGTGTGCGCCAGTGCCGCCGTCTCCTCTGCGTGTGTGTGCGCCAGTGCCGCCGTCTCCTCTGCGTGTGTGTGCGCCAGTGCCGCCGTCTCCTCTGCGTGTGTGTGCGCCAGTGCCGCCGTCTCCTCTGCGTGTGTGTGCGCCAGTGCCGCCGTCTCCTCTGCGTGTGTGTGCGCCAGTGCCGCCGTCTCCTCTGCGTGTGTGTGCGCCAGTGCCGCCGTCTCCTCTGCGTGTGTGTGCGCCAGTGCCGCCGTCTCCTCTGCGTGTGTGTGCGCCAGTGCCGCCGTCTCGTAAGGGGCCGTGACGTTCGGCTCCCTTTTCTTTTTCGTGGGGCTGCAGAAGAGGCTCAATGCCTCATCACTGCCTCCCAGCAGGGCATTTGGATTGATGCCGTCTCTGGTTTCGGGTCACTGTCGTTGCAGAGCGTTTTCGGTGCCGTTGCGGTCGTGTCGTCCATAGCGTTCTGTGACGCGTTTGTCTGCGCACGTGCCCGTTCGGCTCAGAGCTGCTCTGCCCGGCGGTGTGGAGTCAGGGGCGGGTGGAGCGAACTCTAGGAGTCCAGGGTTAATCTGTTGACAGATTCAATTGTGTAGGCAAAGGTTGTGCGGTCATCTGGGATGCAGTAGCTGTGGGCAGGGGAGCTGGCAGTCCCTTCCCCAGTGTTTTAGGGACTCAATTAGAGTGTCGGGTGGGATTCCTGAATAGAAAGCAAACCTGTGGAATGGTCAAGCGCTTGATGAGCGTCTGCGTGACTTGTTGAATACCTTGTTTTCAGAGTTAGAGGGATGACTTGGTACGAAAGAGCAACAGAAGAGGTGAGCAGCGCGCCATAAGCAGGTGGGTCGGTGCGTGGTGCCAGCGGGAAGATGTGCCGTGTGGCTCTATGTAAGTTTGGTCATTTGTCTCTTTCATAGAAGCGAAGAGGAAACCTGGGTATTAGCACCGCAGGTCCTCGGGCAAGGCGAACAATGAGCGTCGGGCCGAAGCAGCAGCTCATTTCAGGTCCCGTGTTGCCAGTGCAGGTGTGAGCGTCATTGGGTTGTGTTTTACAGGCGGCAGCTGAACCTCTGTGGTCAACAGCGTTGCAGTCAAAAGCAAGGGTGGGCAGGCAGGTGGGCGAGCGGCCAAGGTAAAGGAGCGGGAGACGGGCCCGTCTACGGGCGGGCTGTTTTTGAGCAGCGTCCGAGCGGGTGCCTTTGTTTTCGCAGGTGCCGCGGACCGGCTCGGAGGAGCGAAGCCGCACGCCGGCCAGCAGCCGAGAAGGTGAGGCGGCGGCAGGTGTCGAGGAGCCCGGTGTCGCGTGGTGACTCGGTTCAGCGTTTCCTTCTTGTTTTGCAGGCTCCTTTTGGGCCCTTTGGACTCGGAGGAGCGTTTCTGGTGAGCCGGGGTATGGGCGAGGAGGAGCGTGGGGCTGGGGACTCGCTCCAAGCCCTACAGTTCTTTTGTTTCTCGCTGTCTTAGGCGTTACGAGCGACGAGGGTTTGTGACCGCACCCGTGACACGACGCGCCGAACGGAACGCCGAGGATCTTAGGAGGAGGTGGGTGTTGCGGGAGGAGTCGGCGTTTACCCCGCGATACCGTGTGCTGGCACGCCTTAGTGAGCGTGCGTTTTCCTGTGTTACCGTAGATGTTGAAGAGGACCCCGGCGATGCAGGAACATCTCCGTTAGCACATGTGGCGTTTTCTCTGTCGAAGGTGGATTTGGTCCCACAACCCTCTGAAAGATAAGTGGAGGCACGGGGGCCGGGAAGGGGCCGGGAATCGCAGGGCTGGGGGTAAAGTTCTGATGAGGGAAAGGGCTGTCCAGGAAAAGTCCCCTTTGGGTGGGTAAAGGGCCCAGGGAACTTTACAGCGCGACGCCAGCACGTGCCGGGCAGGGCAGCTCCAGCCTGCGTCTGCGTTGTCGTGTAGTTCGGGAAGCCCGCCTCGCGTCTGTCGGACGATCCCGGTGTCTCGCTGCGCTCCGGGGGCCCAACGGGCCTCTCAGGTGCCATCCCGGGATCCGGAATGCCGGTGTTAATTGGCGTAGAGCCAATCGGGTGCTGGATTATTGTATCATCAGCCGAAAGCGTGGGTGGTTCTTGCGTTTTGGATGTTTGTGGTCAGTTGTGATTTATGGTGTCAATCTGGGCTGCATCAGCAGCTCTGCTCTCTACCCCTCCAGTCCCAGGGACTGGCACTTCAAGATGCTGGGAAGAAGTTTTTAGGTCGTGCCGCCGTCTCCTCTGCGTGTGTGTGTGCGCCAGTGCCGCCGTCTCTCTCTGCGTGTGTGCGCGCCAGTGCCGCCGTCTCGTAAGGGGCCGTGACGTTGGGCTCCTTTTTCGTGGGGCTGCGGAAGAGGCTCCTTGCCTCATCACTGCCTCCCTGCAGGGCGTTTTGATTGGTGCCGTCTCTGGTTTCGGGTCACTGTCGTTGCAGAGCGTTTTCGGTGCCGTTGCGGTCGTGTCGTCCATAGCGTTCTGTGGCACGTTTGTCTGCGCACGTGCACGTTCGGCTCAGAGCTGCTCTGCCCGGCGGTGTGGAGTCAGGGGCGGGTGGAGAGAACTCTAGGAGTCCAGGGTTAATCTGTTGACAGATTCAATTGTGTAGGCAAAGGTTGTGCGGTCATCTGGGATGCAGTAGCTGTGGGCAGGGGAGCTGGCAGTCTGTTCCCCAGTGTTTTAGGGACTCAATTAGAGCTTCAGGTGGGATTCCTGAATAGAAAGCAGACCTGTGCAATGGTCAAGGTGTTGATGAGCATCTGGGTGACTTGTTGAATACCTTGATTTCAGATGCAGAGGCACAACCTGGCACGAAAGAGCGACGGAAGAGCCGAGCAGAGCGCCGTAAGCAGGTGGGTCGGTGCGTGGTGTCAGAGGGAAGATGTGCCCTCTGTCTTTATCTAAGTTTGGTTGTTTGTCTGTTTTACAGGTGCGAAGCGAAGAGGAAAGCTGGGTATCGGCACCGCAGCTCCTCGGGCAAGGTGAGGAACGAGTGTTTGGCCAGAGCAGCAGCTCGTTTCAGGTCCCGTGTTGCCAGTGCAGGTGTGAGCGTCATTGGGTTGTGTTTTACAGGCGGCAGCTGAACCTCTGTGGTCAACAGCGTTGCAGTCAAAAGCAAGGGCGGCCAGGCGGGCGAGCGGCCAAGGTAAAGGAGCGGGAGATGGAATTGTCTGTGGGCAGGCTGTTTTCAGGTAGCGTCTGAGCAGGTGCCTTTGTTTTCGCAGGTGCCGCAGACCGGCTCGGAGGGGCGAAGCCGCACGCCCACCAGCAGCCGAGAAGGTGAGGCGGCGGCGGGTGTCGAGGAGCCCGGTGTCGCCCGGTGACTCGGTTCAGCGTTTCCTTCTTGTTTTGCAGGCTCCTTTTGGGCCCTTTGGACTCGGAGGAACGTTTCTGGTGAGCCGGGGTATGGGCGTGGAGGAGCGTGGGTCTGGGGACTCGCTCCAAGCCCTACAGTTCTTTCGTTTCTCGCTGTCTTAGGCGTTACGAGCGACGAGGGTTTGTGACCGCACCCGTGACACGACGCGCCGAACGGAACGCCGAGGATCTTAGGAGGTGGGTGTCGCGGGAGGAGTCGGCGTTTACCCCGCAATACGGTATGCTGGCACGGCTTAGTGAGCGTGCGTTTTCCTGTGTTACCGTAGATGTTGAAGAGGACCCCGGCGATGCAGGAACATCTCCGTTAGCACATGTGGCGTTTGCTCTGTCGAAGGTGGATTCGATCCCTCGGCCCTCTGAAAGATAAGTGGAGGCACGGGGGCCGGGAAGGGGCCGGGAATCGCAGGGCTGGGGGTAAAGTTCCGATAAGGGAAAGGGCTGTCCAGGAAAAGTCCCCTTTGGGTGGGTAAAGGGCCCAGGGAACTTTACAGCGCGACGCCAGCACGTGCCAGGCAGGGCAGCTCCAGCCTGCGTCTGCGTTGTCGTGTAGTTCGGGAAGCCTGCCTCGCGCCTGTCAGACGATCCCGGGGTCTCGCTGCGCTCCGGGGGCCCAACGGGCCTCTCAGGTGCCATCCCGGGATCCGGAATGCCGGTGTTAATTGGCGTAGAGCCAATCGGGTGCTGGATTATTGTATCATCAGCCAAAAGCGTGGACGGTGCTTGCATTTTGGACGTTTCTGGTCAGTTGTGATTTATGGTGTCAATCTGGGCTGCTTCAGCAGCTCTGCTCTCTACCCCTCCAGTCCCAGGGACTGGCACTTCAAGATGCTGGGAAGAAGTTCTTAGGTCGTGCCGCCGTCTCCTCTGCGTGTGTGTGTGCGCCGGTGCCGCCGTCTCCTCTGTGTGTGTGTGTGCGCCGGTGCCGCCGTCTCCTCTGTGTGTGTGCGCCAGTGCCGCCGTCTCCTCTGTGTGTGTGCGCCAGTGCCGCCGTCTCCTCTGTGTGTGTGCGCCAGTGCCGCCGTCTCTGTGTGTGTGTGTACACCAGTGCCGCCGTCTCATAAGGGACCGTGACGTTGGGCTCCTTTTTCGTGGGGCTGCAGAAGAGGCTCCTTGCCTCATCACTGCCTCCCTGCAGGGCGTTTTGATCGATGCCGTCTCTGGTTTTGGCGTCGCTGTCGTTGCGGAGCGTTTTCGGTGCCATTGCGGTCGTGTCGTCCATAGCGTTCTGTGGCGCGTTTGTCTGCGCACGTGCACGTTCGGCTCGGAGCTGCTCTGCCCGGCGGTGTGGAGTCAGGGGCGGGTGGAGAGAACTCTAGGAGTCCAGGGTTAATCTGTTGACAGATTCAATTGTGTAGGCAAAGGTTGTGCGGTCATCTGGGATGCAGTAGCTGTGGGCAGGGGAGCTGGCAGTCCCTTCCCCAGTGTTTTAGGGACTCAATTAGAGTGTCGGGTGGGATTCCTGAATAGAAAGCAGACCTGTGGAATGGTCAAGCTGTTGATGAGCATTTGGGTGACTTGTTGAATACCTTGATTTCAGATGCAGAGGGACAACCTGGCACGAAAGAGCGACGGAAGAGCCGAGCAGAGCGCCGTAAGCAGGTGGGTGGGTGCGTGGTGTCAGAGCGAAGATGTGCCTTGTGCCTTTATATTGTGTGCTCGCTCTGCTTAGTGAGCGCGTGTTTTCTTGTGTTATTGCAGATGTCGAGGAGGAACCCGGCGATGCAGGAAGATCTCCATCAGCACATGTGGTGTTTTCCTCTGTTGAAGATGGATTCAGTCTCTTGGCCCTCTGAAAGATAAGTGGAGGCTGGGGGGCTGGGAAGGGGTTGGGAACTGCAGGGAGGGGGGTGAAGTTCTCTTTGGGGCAAGGGTGCTCCAGGAACAGTCCCTTTTGGGCAGGGGAAGGGTCCAGGGAACTTCACAGTGCGATGCCAGTGTGTCCCGGGCAGGGCAGCTCCAGCCTCGTGTCAGTGTTGTATTGCAGGTCGGGAGGCTTGCATTGTGCCTGTCAGAGGATCCCGGGGTCTCGTCGCGCTTGAGGGACCCGACAGGGATCCCGGGCGCCATCCCGGGATCCGGAACGCCGGTGCCAGTTGGCGTAGTGCCAATCGGGTCCCGGTTTTCTTGTATCAGCAGCTGAAAGCGTGGATGGTTTTTGCGTTTTGGATGTTTCTGCTCAGTTGTGTTTTATGGTGTCATTCTGGACTGCATCGGCAGCTCTGCTCTGTACCCCTCCAGTCTAAGGGACTGGCACTTCTTCCCAGCATCTTGAAGTTTTTAAGTAGCGCCGCCGTCTCTGCGTGCGTGCGTGCGCCCCAGAGCCGCCGTCTCTGCGTGCGTGCGTGCGCCCCAGAGCCGCCGTCTCTGCGTGCGTGCGTGCGCCCCAGAGCCGCCGTCTCTGCGTGCGTGCGTGCGCCCCAGAGCCGCCGTCTCTGCGTGCGTGCGTGCGCCCCAGAGCCGCCGTCTCTGCGTGCGTGCGTGCGCCCCAGAGCCGCCGTCTCTGCGTGCGTGCGTGCGCCCCAGAGCCGCCGTCTCTGCGTGCGTGCGTGCGCCCCAGAGCCGCCGTCTCTGCGTGCGTGCGTGCGCCCCAGAGCCGCCGTCTCTGCGTGCGTGCGTGCGCCCCAGAGCCGCCGTCTCTGCGTGCGTGCGTGCGCCCCAGAGCCGCCGTCTCTGCGTGCGTGCGTGCGCCCCAGAGCCGCCGTCTCTGCGTGCGTGCGTGCGCCCCAGAGCCGCCGTCTCTGCGTGCGTGCGTGCGCCCCAGAGCCGCCGTCTCTGCGTGCGTGCGTGCGCCCCAGAGCCGCCGTCTCTGCGTGCGTGCGTGCGCCCCAGAGCCGCCGTCTCTGCGTGCGTGCGTGCGCCCCAGAGCCGCCGTCTCTGCGTGCGTGCGTGCGCCCCAGAGCCGCCGTCTCTGCGTGCGTGCGTGCGCCCCAGAGCCGCCGTCTCTGCGTGCGTGCGTGCGCCCCAGAGCCGCCGTCTCTGCGTGCGTGCGTGCGCCCCAGAGCCGCCGTCTCTGCGTGCGTGCGTGCGCCCCAGAGCCGCCGTCTCTGCGTGCGTGCGTGCGCCCCAGAGGCGCCGTCTCTGCGTGCGTGCGTGCGCCCCAGAGGCGCCGTCTCTGCGTGCGTGCGTGCGCCCCAGAGGCGCCGTCTCTGCGTGCGTGCGTGCGCCCCAGAGGCGCCGTCTCTGCGTGCGTGCGTGCGCCCCAGAGGCGCCGTCTCTGCGTGCGTGCGTGCGCCCCAGAGGCGCCGTCTCTGCGTGCGTGCGTGCGCCCCAGAGGCGCCGTCTCTGCGTGCGTGCGTGCGCCCCAGAGGCGCCGTCTCATAAGGGGCCATGATGTTCAGCTCCTTTTTCCTGGGGTTGCAGAAGAGGCTCCTTGCCTCATCACTGCCTCCCTGCAGGGCGTTTTGATTGATGCCGTCTCTGGTTTTGGGTCACTGTCATTGCAGAGCGTTTTCGGTGCCGTTGCGGTCGTGTCGTCCATAGCGTTCTGTGGCCCGTTTGTCTGCGCACGTGCACGTTCGGCTCGGAGCTGCTCTGCCCGGCGGTGTGGAGTCAGGGGCGGGTGGAGAGAACTCTAGGAGTCCAGGGTTAATCTGTTGACAGATTCAATTGTGTAGGCAAAGGTTGTGCGGTCATCTGGGATGCAGTAGCTGTGGGCAGGGGAGCTGGCAGTCCCTTCCCCAGTGTTTTAGGGACTCAATTAGAGTGTCGGGTGGGATTCCTGAATAGAAAGCAGACCTGTGGAATGGTCAAGCTGTTGATGAGCATTTGGGTGACTTGTTGAATACCTTGATTTCAGATGCAGAGGGACAACCTGGCACGAAAGAGCGACGGAAGAGCCGAGCAGAGCGCCGTAAGCAGGTGGGTGGGTGCGTGGTGTCAGAGCGAAGATGTGCCTTGTGCCTTTATATTGTGTGCTCGCTCTGCTTAGTGAGCGCGTGTTTTCTTGTGTTATTGCAGATGTCGAGGAGGAACCTGGCGATGCAGGAAGATCTCCATCAGCACATGTGGTGTTTTCCTCTGTTGAAGATGGATTCAGTCTCTTGGCCCTCTGAAAGATAAGTGGAGGCTGGGGGGCTGGGAAGGGGTTGGGAACTGCAGGGAGGGGGGTAAAGTTCTCTTTGGGGCAAGGGTGCTCCAGGAACAGTCCCTTTTGGGCAGGCGAAGGATCCAGGGAACTTCACAGTGCGATGCCAGCGTGTCCCGGGCAGGGCAGCTCCAGCCTCGTGTCAGTGTTGTGTTGCAGGTCGGGAGGCTTGCATTGTGCCTGTCAGAGGATCCCGGGGTCTCGTCGCACTTGAGGGACCCGACAGGGATCCCGGGCGCCATCCCGGGATCCGGAACACCGGTGCCAGTTGGCGTAGCGCCAATCGGGTCCCGGTTTTCTTGTATCAGTAGTTGAAAGTGTGAATGGTTTTTGCATTTTGGATGTTTCTGCTCAGTTGCGTTTTATGGTGTAGTTCTGGGCTGCATCGGCAGCTCTGCTCTGTACCCCTCCAGTCTAAGGGACTGGCACTTCTTCCCAGCATCTTGAAGTTTTTAAGTAGTGTCAGTGTTGTGTTGCAGGTCAGGAGGCTTGCGTTGTGCCTGTCAGACGATCCCGGGGTCTCATCGCGTTTGAGGGATTTGACAGGGATCCCGGGCGCCATCCTGGGATTTTGAATGCCAGAGCCAATTGGCGTAGCGCCAATTGGGTCCCAGTTTTATTGTATCAGTAGCTGAAAGTGTGAATGGTTTTTGCATTTTGGATGTTTCTGCTCAGTTGTGTTTTATGGTGTAGTTCTGGGCTGCATCAGCAGCTCTGCTCTGTACCCCTCCAGTCTAAGGGACTGGCACTTCTTCCCAGCATCTTGAAGTTTTTAAGCAGTGTCAGTGTTGTATTGCAGGTCGGGAGGCTTGCGTTGTGCCTGTCAGACGATCCCGGGGTCTCATCGCGTTTGAGGGACCCGACAGGGATCCCAGGCGCCATCCTGGGATTTTGAATGCCAGAGCCAATTGGCGTAGCGCCAATTGGGTCCCAGTTTTATTGTATCAGTAGCTGAAAGTGTGAATGGTTTTTGCATTTTGGTTGTTTCTGCTCAGTTGTGTTTTATGGTGTAGTTCTGGGCTGCATCAGCAGCTCTGCTCTGTACCACTCCAGTCTCAGGGACTGGCACTTCTTCCCAGCATCTTGAAGTTTTTAAGTAGCGCCGCCGTCTCCTCTGCGTGTGTGTGCGCCAGTGCCACCGCCGTCTCTGCGTGTGTGTGCGCCAGTGCCGCCGTCTCTGCGTGTGTGTGCGCCAGTGCCGCCGTCTCTGCGTGTGTGTGCGCCAGTGCCGCCGTCTCTGCGTGTGTGTGCGCCAGTGCCGCCGTCTCTGCGTGTGTGTGCGCCAGTGCCGCCGTCTCTGCGTGTGTGTGCGCCAGTGCCGCCGTCTCTGCGTGTGTGTGCGCCAGTGCCGCCGTCTCTGCGTGTGTGTGCGCCAGTGCCGCCGTCTCATAAGGGGCCGTGACGTTCGGCTCCTTTGTTTTCTGGGGTTGCAGTGGAGGCTCCTCGCCACACCACTACCCCCCTGCAGGTTCTTTTGATCAATGCCTCTCTGATTGGGAGTTGTTCCCATCGTTGGGTGTTGTTGGTGTTGTAGACATGATGTCGTCTGTAACGTTCTGTGGCGCGTTGGTCTGCGCACGTGCGCATTCGGCTCGGAGCTGCTCTGCCCGGCGGTGTGGAGTCAGGGGCGGGTGGAGTGAGCTCTAGGAGTCCACGGTTAATCTGTTGACGTGTTAAAATGCGTAGCCAGTAGTCATCTGGGACGCAGTAGCTGGGGGCAGGGGAGTCGTAAGTCCTTTTAGTGGTGTTTTGCAGTTGTTACAGAGACCATTGTTGACTAGTGTTTTCTGTGGTGTGCTGTTATTTCATAGACAAAGCCTGTTTTAATGAAATCTTTTTGTATTTTTTTTTTGCAGGGGACTACATTGTGAACACGACTCACTTATAACAAGGCGTTTTATTAGGCTATGTAGCACTCATAATTATAGCCTTTACTCGACGGTAACAAAAGCAGCTACAGACTCCGATCGTCACCCATCCCGTAAGGCGCGCTTTACACGTTCCCGCAGGAATAGGCTTCCGTCGCCGAAAACGCCACGTTCGAGGCCGTCGGGACGCTCCCACGGACCGTAAACCGAATCTACGGCCGCGCAGAGCCGAGTCCGGCGCGAGGTGGGCGCAAAGGATCCGCCCAGAAGCGAGAAGACCGGAGAGTCGGCTATCGCTATTGGACAGAATCGCAGCGTAGAGGGGTGGGTGAATAGTTTGTAAGGGTATAAATACCCAGGGATTTCCACGCTCGGCCGGGACCTCAGCAGAAGCGGCAGCTCCGGTCAGCCTTCCCGCAGTACCGCTCCGTTCGGTCGGTTATTTACACGGATTTTGCCCGAGAGGTCGCCCCGATAGACCGAGGACTTAGACCACGATCAACCGTCCCCGTGCCTCTGGAAGGGTGGTATGGACGCCGAGGCGTAGAGCGATGCCATTCTGAAATTCAGGCTGAGCGGTATAAGGAGTCAGGTGTGCACATCCAGTCCTTTAGCCATATGTCAATATAATATCTTAGGTGTTTTCCCTGTCCCCCGCACGGCCGGGAGGCCGACCGTAGATCCAGCGCGGGGCCGAGTTCGGATCCGGCCGCACCCGGGCTCCTGTCCGCAGAGGAGTTTAGAAAGCGAGGGGGGTCCGATCCCAACCTCACGCCTCGACGGAAAGGCCTCCCCGTAGCCTTCGGCATCTCCCGTCCACGTCGAAATCGCTCCGCATCAAGTTTCAGCCGAATTCGCTTAGCATGTTCTGTCCTCCTAGTC
This sequence comes from Patagioenas fasciata, assembly GCF_037038585.1. NCBI lineage: Eukaryota > Metazoa > Chordata > Aves > Columbiformes > Columbidae > Patagioenas > Patagioenas fasciata. The sequence goes on along the minus strand of NC_092552.1, from coordinate 9,280 downwards.
AGCATTAGCGTCCCTCGCCATTACATTCCGCCTCAGCCCAAGCCGTCCGGCGAGACCGAGCGACGTCGGGGGGATCGCGGGCAACGTCGGCGTTCGGCGACGGAGACGCGGGGCGAGTTTGAGTCGCGGAATCTCAGAGGAAGGAGGTCGCGGTAATCGACGGGATCGGGAAGCCGAGCGAGAATAGGTCACCGCGGTCAAGAACTATATGAAGGATGGAAAGGGAAATAAGTGCCAAGCGTGAAATCTCCGTGTCAAGCCAATCTTCGGGAGAGGAACAAACGGTCGACGGGGTAGACGACGCGCAGAGCGTTCGGATAGCGCGAAACGTCGAGCGAACTCGGCTCGGGGCTGTAGTTATTTGTCCTAGGAGGTTCAATTTTTTTTCCTTTTCAGGTAAATTCCAAAGGTAAAGAATAAAAAACTCCAGCCGGGGGATCCATCCCCCCCGACCGGGTTTTTCCCCCGGTCCCGGCCGCTCCGCGAGGCGACGTTCGTCGCCGAGGTTCGGAGGCGGGAGGCCCTCGGGCCGGGTTTCGGCAGGCAGGGCCATTTCGGAGGCTCCCGGGAGCCGGGTTCCTGAGAGGCGACGGCACAGAGGGGACGAGGGCTGCAGTGTGAGTGTGGGTTTGGTAGGTGAATGAGAGTTGTGCTGAGCTGTGTGATCTGGTGCGTTTGTATTTTGGGGTTGTGGGTTTTTGTCCTTGCAGGTTAATGGTTTTTCCTTTTCAGGTACATTTCAATTTTAAAATAGAATAAAAAAACCCCAGCCGGGGGATTTTTTTTTTTTCCCCCGGCTGGGTTTTTTTTTCCCCGGTCCCGGCCGCTCCGCGAGGCGACGTTCGTCGCCGAGGTTCGGAGGCGGGAGGCCGTAGGACCGGGGTTTCGGCAGGCAGGGCCATCCGAGGCTCTCGGGAACGACGTTCCTGAGGAGCGACGGCACAGAGGGGACGACGGGTGCCGTGTGAGGGTGGGGTGGGTTTGGTAGGTGAATGAGCGGTGCGGTGAGCCGTGTGATTGTGGCGCATTTGTATAGTTGGGGTTGTGGGTTTTTGTCCTTGCAGGTTAATGTTTTTTCCTTTTCAGGTACATTTCAATTTTAAAATAGAATAAAAAAACCCCAGCCGGGGGATTTTTTTTTTTTCCCCCGGCTGGGTTTTTTTTTCCCCGGTCCCGGCCGCTCCGCGAGGCGACGTTCGTCGCCAACGTTCGGACGGGGACGGCCGTAGGACCGGGGTTTTGGCAGGCAGGGCCATTCGAGGCTCCCGGGAACAACGTTCCCGAGGGGCGACGGCGTAGAGGGGACGATGGCTGTGATGCGTGGGGTGGCTTTGTCGGGTGAATGAGCGGTGTGCTGAGCTGTGTGATCTGGTGCGTTTGTGTTTCTGGGTTGTGGGTTGTTGTCCTTGCAGGTTAATGGTTTTTCCTTTTCAGGTTCTTTTAGATTTTAAAATAGAATAAAAAAACCCCAGCCGGGGGATTTTTTTTTTTTCCCCCGGCTGGGTTTTTTTTTCCCCGGTCCCGGCCGCTCCGCGAGGCGACGTTCGTCGCCAAGGTTCGGAGGCGGGAGGCCGTAGGACCGGGGTTTTGGCAGGCAGGGCCATTCGAGGCTCCCGGGAACAATGTTCCCGAGGGGCGACGGCGTAGAGGGGACGATGGCTGTGATGCGTGGGGTGGCTTTGTCGGGTGAATGAGCGGTGTGCTGAGCTGTGTGATCTGGTGCGTTTGTGTTTCTGGGTTGTGGGTTGTTGTCCTTGCAGGTTAATGGTTTTTCCTTTTCAGGTTCTTTTAGATTTTAAAATAGAATAAAAAAACCCCAGCCGGGGGATTTTTTTTTTTCCCCCGGCTGGGTTTTTTTTTCCCCGGTCCCGGCCGCTCCGCGAGGCGACGTTCGTCGCCAAGGTTCGGAGGCGGGAGGCCGTAGGACCGGGGTTTTGGCAGGCAGGGCCATTCGAGGCTCCCGGGAACAACGTTCCCGAGGGGCGACGGCACAGAGGTGACGATGGGTGCGGCGTGGGGTGGGTTTGGTAGGTGAATGAGCGGTGCGGTCAGCCGTGTGATTGTGATGCATTTGTACAGTTGGGGTTGTGGGTTTTTGTCCTTGCAGTTTAATGGTTTTTCCTTTTCAGGTACATTTCAATTTTAAAATAGAATAAAAAAACCCCAGCCGGGGGATTTTTTTTTTTTCCCCCGGCTGGGTTTTTTTTTCCCCGGTCCCGGCCGCTCCGCGAGGCGACGTTCGTCGCCAACGTTCGGACGGGGACGGCCGTAGGACCGGGGTTTTGGCAGGCAGGGCCATTTGAGGCTCCCGGGAACAACGTTCCCGAGGGGCGACGGCGTAGAGGGGACGATGGCTGTGATGCGTGGGGTGGCTTTGTCGGGTGAATGAGCGGTGTGCTGAGCTGTGTGATCTGGTGCGTTTGTGTTTCTGGGTTGTGGGTTGTTGTCCTTGCAGGTTAATGGTTTTTCCTTTTCAGGTTCTTTTAGATTTTAAAATAGAATAAAAAAACCCCAGCCGGGGGATTTTTTTTTTTCCCCCGGCTGGGTTTTTTTTTCCCCGGTCCCGGCCGCTCCGCGAGGCGACGTTCGTCGCCAAGGTTCGGAGGCGGGAGGCCGTAGGACCGGGGTTTTGGCAGGCAGGGCCATTCGAGGCTCCCGGGAACAACGTTCCCGAGGGGCGACGGCGTAGAGGGGACGATGGCTGTGATGCGTGGGGTGGCTTTGTCGGGTGAATGAGCGGTGTGCTGAGCTGTGTGATCTGGTGCGTTTGTGTTTCTGGGTTGTGGGTTGTTGTCCTTGCAGGTTAATGGTTTTTCCTTTTCAGGTTCTTTTAGATTTTAAAATAGAATAAAAAAACCCCAGCCGGGGGATTTTTTTTTTCCCCCGGCTGGGTTTTTTTTTCCCCGGTCCCGGCCGCTCCGCGAGGCGACGTTCGTCGCCAAGGTTCGGAGGCGGGAGGCCGTAGGACCGGGGTTTTGGCAGGCAGGGCCATTCGAGGCTCCCGGGAACAACGTTCCCGAGGGGTGACGGCACAGAGGCGACGATGGGTGCGGCGTGGGGTGGGTTTGGTAGGTGAATGAGCGGTGCGGTCAGCCGTGTGATTGTGATGCATTTGTATAGTTGGGGTTGTGGGTTTTTTGTCCTTGCAGTTTAATGGTTTTTCCTTTTCAGGTACATTTCAATTTTAAAATAGAATAAAAAAACCCCAGCCGGGGGATTTTTTTTTTTTCCCCCGGCTGGGTTTTTTTTTCCCCGGTCCCGGCCGCTCTGCGAGGCGACGTTCGTCGCCAAGGTTTGCACGGGGTCGGCCGTAGGACCGGGGTTTTGGCAGGCAGGGCCATTCGAGGCTCCCGGGAACAACGTTCCCGAGGGGCAATGGCGCAGAGGGGACAATGGATGTGATGTGTGAGGTGGCTTTGTCGGGTGAATGAGCGGTGTGGTGAGCTGTGAGATTCGGTGTGTTTGTGTTTCTGGGTTGTGGGCTTTTGTCCTTGCAGTGTAATGGTTTTTCCTTTTCAGGTACATTTCAATTTTAAAATAGAATAAAAAAACCCCAGCCGGGGGATTTTTTTTTTTCCCCCGGCTGGGTTTTTTTTTCCCCGGTCCCGGCCACTCTGTGAGGTGACATTCGTCACCAAGGTTTGCACAGGGTTGGCCGTAGGACCGGGGTTTTGGCAGGCAGGGCCATTTTCCAGGCTCTCGGGAATGACGTTCCCGAGGGGTGACACGGGCACGGGGCCACGGTTCGAGCCGGGAGAACGGCCGCCGTGCGAGAGGGCGGCGGGTTCGGTATCGGAGCGAGCGGTGCCGTTTAGCTGTGACGTCTGGTAGGATTGTGTTTTGGGGTAGTTGTTTTCTTGGCAGGTTTATTTTGAAATTTACCTGAAAAGGAGAAAAAAGTTGAAATAGGAAAAGAAGCCACTGCCAGGGGATTCCCATGCTCCGCCCCCCCAGGAGGGTGTTTTTTCCCAGGTCCCGGCCGCCAGGCGAAGTTCACGGTCAGCGTTTCGTTTCGGGTCCGACCGGGACGGCGGTTTCGGAGGCGGGGGGATCGTCCAGGCTCCGGGAGCAGCTTTTCAGGTGACGGTCATTCCGGATCGCGGTCTCGGTCGGTAGCGGCCGGGAGGTTCGTTTAGGGAACGGTCCCGGAAAGCCGGTCGCGATCTCCCCGGCAGCGGTCGAACGAAACGGCCCACGAGTCGGTCAGGGTCGTGACGGGAGCGCGTCGTCCTCCGTAACGCCACGTCAGGGATGCCGTGAGATAGAGGAGTCGGCTTCTCTGCTTAGTGTGATAAAGGAAATAGGTAAAATATGTTATCAAGTTGTGTGTTAGCTGTTTCGGTTACCCGTCCGGAGGATACTCGGTTAAAGAGTCAGAGCAGGGAGGAGTCCCTTCGGCGGCGCGCTCAAAGGGACGGGGTCGCGAAGAGTCTGTAAATCGCCGCGGTCGGGAACGAACCTTCGCGACGGCTCCGTACGAAGGCCACGATATTTCCCGTAGCCTCGGCGCCGCGACAGGTTACGACAAAATGCAGTAACGTGGGGGAGTTTTCCGTGTTACGGTCATAGCGATAAGGGAAGGACGATATAACAAGCTGTTTGTATGTGATGTTACTATTTATTACGACTCTTTGTAATTTCTTGGGTAATATTGAGTTTGAGGGACCTAGCTCTACCAGAGTCAGCTCCTTCACACAGGCAGTAAAGCAGCCGTACCTCGTCGTCGTGCGGCATCATTTTCAGTCGGAGAAGTTTCACCGGCGCGAGAGGCTTCGAGAGCGCGTCGACGCGGCGATCCGTCCCGAGCGGCGTGAGGGTCAGACTCGGTCCGTCCGCATCCACGGTCGGATCGGACTTCGCCACTACGCACGTCGGACTCGGTCCCCATCTACAGGCAAGCCAGAGTCGGCGTCAACCTTCCGTGCCGGACTTTGTACGCCTCGGCGTCGGACTTCATCGGTACGCATGTCTGAGTCCGTCCGTGTCGGAGCGTCAGTTCGACGGACTTCGAGCGAGCGGACCGGTCGGAGAGGGCGAATGGCAGCGAGTGCCAAGTTCCAGAAGGGTTTCTTTTGGCTGTCACATGAGATGAGTTTGTCATTTTCAATAAACTAAAGAAAAATAAAATAAAATGCAGTCTTAATTCAGAAATAAACTAAGGATTGCTTCTTCCTCTATTTTTTTCAGGTGCAGCAGTAGGGCTTTGGGTGCTCTAGGGGATTTTGAAAAAAAAAAAAAATTAAAAATAAATTCCAGTACTCCCCTAGAGCACCCAAACCCCTACTGCTGCACCGGACTTTTAGTTTTTCTTCTTTTTCTACATACAAATGAACATCAAAAATAAAGACACATTCAATACACAACCCCAAGAACCACCTAAACCCAACCACACCTGACATCAACCCTAATCAGTAACGTATCACAGTAATAATGAAACACTAATTACGCTCATTTATCAATTAATTATGCAAATTACCTAATTAATTATGCAAATTAGGCAAAAATTTTTTTTCGCCACCACCTGAACTAAAACCACAAAACAACAAAACAACACATAAACAAAAATACCACGCTACACACATCCACCCATACGCATAACAAATCCACACACCTCTTTCACACCCCTTTCACACCTCTTTCACACCCCTTTCACACCTCCTTCACACCCCTTTAACACCTCTTTCACACCCCTTTCACACCTCCTTCACACCCCTTTCACACCCCTTTCACACCCCTTTCACACCCCTTTCACACCCCTTTCACACCCCTTTCACACCCCTTTCACACCCCTTTCACACCCCTTTCACACCCCTTTCACACCCCTTTCACACCTCCTTCACACCCCTTTCACACCTCCTTCACACCCCTTTCACACCCCTTTCACACCCCTTTCACACCCCTTTCACACCCCTTTCACACCTCTTTCACACCTCCTTCACACCCCTTTCACACCCCTTTCACACCTCCTTCACACCCCTTTCACACCTCCTTCACACCCCTTTCACACCCCTTTCACACCCCTTTCACACCCCTATCACACCTCTTTCACACACCTTTCACACCCCTATCACACCCCTTTCACACCCCTTTCACACCTCCTTCACACCCCTTTCACACCTCCTTCACACACCTTTCACACCCCTTTCACACCCCTTTCACACCCCTATCACACCTCTTTCACACACCTTTCACACCCGTATCACACCTCCTTAACAACTCATCCCCCACACTTCACACATACAACCATACAAATTTACAAACACACAAACATATTACCCGTCACGTGCTTCCTCTGACGTTCTTCCTGTCACCTGCTTCCAGTCACCTACTTCCTGTCACCTGCTTCCTGTCACCTGCTTCCTGTCACCTCCTTCCTGTCACGAGCTTCCTGTCACGAGCTTCCTGTACGTGGTTACGGTTAGAGGTACAGTTTAGGCTTTAGGATTTAGGATTTAGGATTTAGGGTTTAGGGCTTAGAGCTTGGGTTAGGGTTAGCGTTAGGGTTAGGGTTAGGGTTAGGGTTAGGGTTAGGGTTAGGGTTAGGGTTAGGGTTAGGGTTAGGGTTAGGGTTAGGGTCATTAGGGTTAGGGTTAGGGTTAGGGTTAGGGTTAGGGTTAGGGTTAGGGTTAGGGTTAGGGTTAGGGTTAGGGTTAGGGTTAGGGTTAGGGTTAGGGTTAGGGTTAGGGTTAGGGTTAGGGTTAGGGTTAGGGTTAGGGTTAGGGTTAGGGTTAGGGTTAGGGTTAGGGTTAGGGTTAGGGTTAGGGTTAGGGTTAGGGTTAGGGTTAGGGTTAGGGTTAGGGTTAGGGTTAGGGTTAGGGTTAGGGTTAGGGTTAGGGTTAGGGTTAGGGTTAGGGTTAGGGTTAGGGTTAGGGTTAGGGTTAGGGTTAGGGTTAGGGTTAGGGTTAGGGTTAGGGTTAGGGTTAGGGTTAGGGTTAGGGTTAGGGTTAGGGTTAGGGTTAGGGTTAGGGTTAGGGTTAGGGTTAGGGTTAGGGTTAGGGTTAGGGTTAGGGTTAGGGTTAGGGTTAGGGTTAGGGTTAGGGTTAGGGTTAGGGTTAGGGTTAGGGTTAGGGTTAGGGTTAGGGTTAGGGTTAGGGTTAGGGTTAGGGTTAGGGTTAGGGTTAGGGTTAGGGTTAGGGTTAGGGTTAGGGTTAGGGTTAGGGTTAGGGTTAGGGTTAGGGTTAGGGTTAGGGTTAGGGTTAGGGTTAGGGTTAGGGTTAGGGTTAGGGTTAGGGTTAGGGTTAGGGTTAGGGTTAGGGTTAGGGTTAGGGTTAGGGTTAGGGTTAGGGTTAGGGTTAGGGTTAGGGTTAGGGTTAGGGTTAGGGTTAGGGTTAGGGTTAGGGTTAGGGTTAGGGTTAGGGTTAGGGTTAGGGTTAGGGTTAGGGTTAGGGTTAGGGTTAGGGTTAGGGTTAGGGTTAGGGTTAGGGTTAGGGTTAGGGTTAGGGTTAGGGTTAGGGTTAGGGTTAGGGTTAGGGTTAGGGTTAGGGTTAGGGTTAGGGTTAGGGTTAGGGTTAGGGTTAGGGTTAGGGTTAGGGTTAGGGTTAGGGTTAGGGTTAGGGTTAGGGTTAGGGTTAGGGTTAGGGTTAGGGTTAGGGTTAGGGTTAGGGTTAGGGTTAGGGTTAGGGTTAGGGTTAGGGTTAGGGTTAGGGTTAGGGTTAGGGTTAGGGTTAGGGTTAGGGTTAGGGTTAGGGTTAGGGTTAGGGTTAGGGTTAGGGTTAGGGTTAGGGTTAGGGTTAGGGTTAGGGTTAGGGTTAGGGTTAGGGTTAGGGTTAGGGTTAGGGTTAGGGTTAGGGTTAGGGTTAGGGTTAGGGTTAGGGTTAGGGTTAGGGTTAGGGTTAGGGTTAGGGTTAGGGTTAGGGTTAGGGTTAGGGTTAGGGTTAGGGTTAGGGTTAGGGTTAGGGTTAGGGTTAGGGTTAGGGTTAGGGTTAGGGTTAGGGTTAGGGTTAGGGTTAGGGTTAGGGTTAGGGTTAGGGTTAGGGTTAGGGTTAGGGTTAGGGTTAGGGTTAGGGTTAGGGTTAGGGTTAGGGTTAGGGTTAGGGTTAGGGTTAGGGTTAGGGTTAGGGTTAGGGTTAGGGTTAGGGTTAGGGTTAGGGTTAGGGTTAGGGTTAGGGTTAGGGTTAGGGTTAGGGTTAGGGTTAGGGTTAGGGTTAGGGTTAGGGTTAGGGTTAGGGTTAGGGTTAGGGTTAGGGTTAGGGTTAGGGTTAGGGTTAGGGTTAGGGTTAGGGTTAGGGTTAGGGTTAGGGTTAGGGTTAGGGTTAGGGTTAGGGTTAGGGTTAGGGTTAGGGTTAGGGTTAGGGTTAGGGTTAGGGTTAGGGTTAGGGTTAGGGTTAGGGTTAGGGTTAGGGTTAGGGTTAGGGTTAGGGTTAGGGTTAGGGTTAGGGTTAGGGTTAGGGTTAGGGTTAGGGTTAGGGTTAGGGTTAGGGTTAGGGTTAGGGTTAGGGTTAGGGTTAGGGTTAGGGTTAGGGTTAGGGTTAGGGTTAGGGTTAGGGTTAGGGTTAGGGTTAGGGTTAGGGTTAGGGTTAGGGTTAGGGTTAGGGTTAGGGTTAGGGTTAGGGTTAGGGTTAGGGTTAGGGTTAGGGTTAGGGTTAGGGTTAGGGTTAGGGTTAGGGTTAGGGTTAGGGTTAGGGTTAGGGTTAGGGTTAGGGTTAGGGTTAGGGTTAGGGTTAGGGTTAGGGTTAGGGTTAGGGTTAGGGTTAGGGTTAGGGTTAGGGTTAGGGTTAGGGTTAGGGTTAGGGTTAGGGTTAGGGTTAGGGTTAGGGTTAGGGTTAGGGTTAGGGTTAGGGTTAGGGTTAGGGTTAGGGTTAGGGTTAGGGTTAGGGTTAGGGTTAGGGTTAGGGTTAGGGTTAGGGTTAGGGTTAGGGTTAGGGTTAGGGTTAGGGTTAGGGTTAGGGTTAGGGTTAGGGTTAGGGTTAGGGTTAGGGTTAGGGTTAGGGTTAGGGTTAGGGTTAGGGTTAGGGTTAGGGTTAGGGTTAGGGTTAGGGTTAGGGTTAGGGTTAGGGTTAGGGTTAGGGTTAGGGTTAGGGTTAGGGTTAGGGTTAGGGTTAGGGTTAGGGTTAGGGTTAGGGTTAGGGTTAGGGTTAGGGTTAGGGTTAGGGTTAGGGTTAGGGTTAGGGTTAGGGTTAGGGTTAGGGTTAGGGTTAGGGTTAGGGTTAGGGTTAGGGTTAGGGTTAGGGTTAGGGTTAGGGTTAGGGTTAGGGTTAGGGTTAGGGTTAGGGTTAGGGTTAGGGTTAGGGTTAGGGTTAGGGTTAGGGTTAGGGTTAGGGTTAGGGTTAGGGTTAGGGTT